>NC_090646.1:632574909-632928243 GCF_040937935.1 Hyperolius riggenbachi
TAGTAGGGGTACACTCTTACACATTCTGTGGAGCTGCCCGAGGGTGGTGGTTTTTTGGAAGGGAGTCAAAAGACTAATAAGCAACGTGCTGGAAGGTGAGTTTCCGTTCCTACCAGAGACTTACCTGTTACACCATAATGACTGGTCAA
Source organism: Hyperolius riggenbachi (assembly GCF_040937935.1). NCBI lineage: Eukaryota > Metazoa > Chordata > Amphibia > Anura > Hyperoliidae > Hyperolius > Hyperolius riggenbachi. The sequence continues at coordinate 632,575,059 of NC_090646.1, forward strand.
TCAGGAGATATAAAAAATCCATTGTGAGACATGTCCTCAATGCGGCTAAATGTACTATAATTAGAAAATGGAAAAGCACCTCGGCTCCTCATCTAAAGGAGATGGTTGGAGAAATGGATTTGGTGTACTATATGGAAAATTTAGCTCATGTTTCTTAAAACAGAATTGAGATATTTAAAAAAAACATGGGACTGCTGGTCAACATTTAGAGAATCGGAGGAATTTGAGGCAGTGATGTTGATGAACGAGGGGCAATAATAACTCCGCCAGAACCTATGAAAAAGTAATCTAGTAGTTGACAACAGAAGGATTTATTAGTAAATATCTGCTATGCCCAATAGCTAATACAGCCATAATATGCAGAATTTCCTTTAACATTAATATGTTAAACGCTTCAAGGAAATATCAATATAGGAAAACGAGAATAAAGAGAAGCGTATGTAAAGAAGCAAAGTGGTCGTGTTGATTGGTTCAAAGTTTTTATTTGATGTGGTTATATAATCTTACACATAATATATAAGTTTGGTAAGAACAGTCATTTTCATAAGCTTATGCAAGCCTACAGGAAGTGAGTATAAAGATATATGATACTGTATACGCTACATAGCTTTGGCCTACGAAGGCTTACTGTATATGCTTTTTCCTGTATTAACCGCAAAGACACATGGCTTCATACTACCAACAAAGCCTTTTGAACAAGACTGATATTATTGATTGACATGATTTTGTACTGTTCAAAAATTTTGATAAATAAAGATTATTCAAAGAGCTGAAGCTTGGCACAGCTATAGCATTGATGCCAGGGGCACCTCTAGCCATTTTGTCACACCAGGCGAGAAAACCTGTGTCACCGCCGACCTTCTCCCTCCCCCCGGAAATAATCGTAATACGGCAATGTTTCCCTATAAAATAATAGCAATGCAGCAATGTTTCCCCATAAAATAATCGTAATGCAGCAATGTTTCACCATAAAATAATAGTAATGCGGCAATGTTTCACCAGAAAATAATCGTAATGTAGCAATGTTTCACTAGAAAATAATCATAATGCGGCAATGTTTCACTAGAAAATAATCGTAACGTGGCAATGTTTCACTAGAGATAACAGTAATGTGGGCGGCGTTTCACCAGAAAATAATGTGCACCTGTAATAGAAAGCATTTACTCACCCGCAGAAGACTTCTCCCGGTGCACAGCCCCCCCCCGATCATCTTCCTGCAGCCAGCGGCTATGAATCTTACAGGCAGAGCAGGGCTACAGGAAGATGGTGCCCGAAGCCCTGTACTGAAGACACAAATAGTCTCCAGTGCAGGGCTTCGGACGCCATCTTCCACTACCACTGCTCTGCCTGCCGGAAGACTCCGCAGGCTGAGGTGAGCTGTGGGCTGCAGGGAGCGAACTGACACTGCAATTCAGTTGACCACGGGGTCCCACAATCTGGCGTTGGTATCCCCCTACCCCCATGGGAACGCCCCTGCCCAGGGTAATTCGGGGATCCTGCGCTGGCCGGACCCCGAACTACTTCTCCCTAGGAGCTGCGAATACTCAGAGGGGGAATAGTATTCAACACCCCCTCCACAAATTGGTGCGTCATTTGGCACACCCTGCGCCAAAAAAGCACCATGCCAAACTGCCACATACCCCCATCACAGGAGATTACAAATGCAGTTAACAAAGCAGCCCAGAATATACTCCACAGTGCCCTCCATAAATGGATTAAGGCCTCATTCACACCTAAAATCGAAAACGCAAGCATTTTGTGTTTTTGTGCGCTCCCCCCCTCGTGGCGCTCCACTGCACACTGTGTTTCTGATAAAAGCACTTCTCTAAGCACTTTTCTAGAGCGGTTTTGTAATTCACTGCCTGACGCAAGTCAAGAAGTGAACTCTTTTACTCAGAAAATAAAAAATACAATGTATTTATTCTTAAACACTCACTCTCAGTGTGAACGAGCCCTAAAAGATTAACTAAAGATTAACTATATTACCCTACGCAATTAGACAGATTGGATGCAGTGGTGGGTTAAGGTTAGGCGTCCGGGGGGGGGGGGGGGGGAAATAGACTCAGAGTCAGGAAGGGTGGGGGGAGGGTTCTATGAGAGAAAAGGCTTAGGTTTAGCTATAGTAAAATATTGGTAGAGAATACTAATATTTTACTATCATTTTACACATTAATAGTAAAATATTGGTGTTGAATACTATCTACAATATTTTACTATCGGGATCACTGGGTGCCAAACTTTCCTTTTAGAGGGAATGTGCCCTGAGGTTTAAACAGTTAATGAATTGCATAGCTAAAATTCTCTTTGTAATCCTCAAACATTCAGACATTTCTTTTCCCCACTTTCTCCCCCTCAGGCTCTCTTCCATGTGTCAGGTTCACATGATGCCACTAGAAGCATCCCACTCACATCAGAGGTCTGAAGCAGGGGCGTAGCTAGGGGTGGGCGGGGTAGGACATGTGCCCCCGGGCGCCGACTCCCTGGGGGCTCCCAGCTGCATTTTTTTTGTAAATCTCCTCTCTGTGCCAGAGTCTGCCGCTGCTGCTGCCTTGCTCGGGGCTCTTCCTGTGTGACGTCACAAGCCGGATGTTGAATGAGGAGGAGCGCCGGAGGCAGGCAGAGAAGTGGAGCGCAACTGTGGAGAGGGCGACGGAGACGGATGAGTAGAACAGTTATGGAAGGGTAGATTATTGTTACTGGGGGGCAGAGCAGGGACAAGGTCCTCCAGCAGCCAAGGCTGAGACACCAAAGTGTGCCCCTCCATCCCTCCCACCCCAGCTGTCACAAACTGATTGCTATTAGACTAAGAGGGCCACAGGGCCCACAACCTCCCCAACACCTTAATCTCTAGTTATCTGGCTTGCAGTCACTGCTATGTATCCCCTTTTCTTATTTCTTTCTGCTTCATACACAATTAGGAATAATAGCTAAATGAATTGTGCGCCCCTTCCTACACTGCGCCCTGAGGCTGGAGCCTCTCCAGCCTATGCCTCGGCCTGGCCCTGCTGGGGGGGTGGGAGAGGAGAATTACTGTTACTGGGAGGGCTATTGTTACTGAGGGTGTGTAGGAGATTACTGGGGGTGGAATTACTGTTACTGGGAGGGTTGCTGTTACTGAGGGGGTGGAATTCCTGTGACTGGGGGGGTTGCTGTCACTGAGGGTGTGGAGGAGATTAGTGGGGTGAAATTACTGTAATTGGGAGGGTGTCATGGTCCAAAAAATAGGGTACTTGTGTGATAAAATGCTAAGTGCTTGAAGAAGCCTGCAGGGGACAGGGACAGGGGTCAGACAGTCAGGGATGGAATCACAGAATCTATGTATGTCATACATACATACTGTACATACATTCCCTTTCACTGACTGACTGACCCTGTCCCTGACCCTTCAGGCTTAAAGCTTTTAGCATTTTATCACACATTCAGCCAGCCATTATCACAGTATCTGGGGGGAAGAAAGGATAGAAGCCAAGCTCCTGCCAGCCCACCCAGATCCAGGCAGTACTATCCCGTTTCAGGCAGCACACATGTAGCAGTAGGCTGCAACCTGGCTGGCTGTTCTCTGTATGTTTTCTGCCTGCCTACTGGCTGTTGCAACCCCTCACTCCCAGACATACCAGCCTCCCCAGGCACCCACCCCCATTCACTGCTGACCATGGTCTCCAACCCACTAGGATCCAGCCCACTACAGGCCTGCCTGGTGGTGCCCACCACACCACCAGGCAGGCCTGAGCCTGAAGCCTCTAGCCATAGACCCCACTAGGCCGGAGCCCAGTACACAAAACCACCATGCCTGAGCCAGAGGCCTCCAGCCGCCAGACCCGACCCACCAGACTATAGTCATGTCGCTGACTGTCCTTGGAGGAGCTCACAATCTAATCCCTACCATAGTCATAGCCTAATGTCCTACTATATTATTATTATGTATTTATAGAGCACTGGCATCTTCTGCAGCACATTACAGAGTACATAGTCATATCACTGACTGTCCTTAGAGGAGCTCACAGTCTAATCCTACCATAGTCATGGTGTAATCTCTTACAATATTATTATGTATTTATATAGCACTGACATCTTCTGCAGCACTTTACAGAGTACATAGTCATGTCATTGACTGTCCTCAGAGGAGCTCACAATGTAATCCCTACCATAGTCATAGTGTAATGTCCTGCCCTATTATTGTTATGTATTTATATAGCACTGACATCTTCTACAGCACATTACACAGAGCACATAGTCATGTCACTGACTGTCCTCAGAGGAGCTCACAATCTAATCCTACCATAGTCATAGTCTAATGTACTACCATATTATTATTATGTATTTATATAGCACTGTCATCTTCTGCAGCACTTTACAGAGTACATAGTCATGTCACAGACTGTCCTCAGAGGAGCTAACACTCTAATCCTACCATAGTCATAGTCTAATGTCCTACTATATTATTATTATGTATTTATATAGCACTGACATCTTCTGCAGTACATTACACAGAGCACATAGTCCTGTCACTGATTGTCCTCAGAGGAGCTCAGAATCTAATCCTGCCATAGTCATAGTCTAATGTCCTATCATATTATTATGTATTTGTATAGCAGCACCGATGACCACACTCACATTTTAAACTGGGGCCATGCCCCCTTTTCACGCTTTGCCACCGTGGGGAGGGGGCACATAAACTGTCTATGTCCCCGGGCGCTAAAAGCCCTAGCTACGCCTCTGGTCTGAAGATCTGAAGGCGAGAGTCAGCCCTCCTCTGTACGTAGAAGTATCGAGGCCCCATACAACTTCCACGCCAAGAGATCAGGTGGCTACTTTCAGATCACCAGCATTCAGCTTCATTCATCTACTGCACTGTGTCCCCCTAAGGGGGTATATGGAATGTAATCACTACTCATCTTATCTAAACAGAGGGGTTTCTCTAGAACTACTTTAAAGTGGACCTGCACTGAGAAAAATGATTTAAAATTAACACATGATGTACCTGCAAATGAATATTACATACTTGGCTCGCTATAATGTAACAGAGGCGCCAGAAGAATAGAAATGTCTAAAAAGTTTAAAATTTGTGGAGGCCGTGGTGGACTTACCTCATCCAAACAGACACAAGAGGCGCTTGGCCCAGCTACAGACTTGCACTGTACCTAATCCTACCTATTGCCTGATGAAGCGGGGTCATACCTGTGAAACGCGTTGCATTTTCCCTTGGAGCATGTAAATAAATTTGTTCCGCTAAACGTTGTTGGAATATCTTGTGTCTGTTTGGAGGAGGTAAGTCCACCACGGCCTCCACAAATTTGAAACTTTTTAGACATTTTTATTCCCTGTTACATTGTTCTAAGTCCACCCTTGGTGGAGGGGCGTCACCCCCTTTTTTCCTGATCTACGGAGAGCGACTTCTTAATCCTGAGTGGGGTCAGGTCTAATCTCCCCACCTGCTGTTACAGTGGTTGCCTTTGAGGTATCCCTGCTTTGTGAGTATATTTCTATTTACTCTACCAACTTCATCCCATATTACCAGCATATACTACACTATATTTGGCTCTTGGTGTCCCTATCTTTGTTACCTCGCCATAAGTTCCTCTCAGAAGCTAACCATTTGCTAATCAGTTGCTCTATCAGTTGCTGTCAGTTATAACTGAATGGACAATTGATGTGCAAGGTAATGTCCACGTTTCCCCATGGCTCAAGTAGGCGATGTTACAGTTTAACAGTGTGCTGAACAGGAAGCGGTTATTGGGTAAAAACCTTGTTTTTTAAAATATTATGTGGTTCAAAGCGAAGATTCCTTTTCTCCAGTAAAACTAGCTACCTGTATCCCAGGGACACCCCAAAAACAATTGGCCATGATGACAAGATGCTAATAATTTTGGCTTGCATGCAAATTTAGTGGCACTTCATGCCAGTTTTCATTCCTTGGGCTCCAAGGTTCATACAGTTTGTAGTAAATTTGCGCACTAACAGGTGTTATTAGTGGTGGAACAGAGTGTTCTGTACAGGCAGATAGGCACCCAGTATAACAAGCTAGAATTATTTACTGAAGAAAACATGCAGAGAAATAAATCACACGCCACCATCAGGAACTGCAGGAACACAGCATAAATACCGGAAATAACAATCCCATAAAGACCATCACCACATTTTACACACAGTGACATCTTGTGGTTGTTTTACTATACTGCAGTTTTAGTTAATCATGTTCTTAAAAGGATACCCGAGGTGACAGGTGACATGATAGACATGGGTATGTACAGTGCCTAGCACACAAATAACTATGCAGTGTTTCTTTTTTTCCTTTCTCTTCCTGAAAGAGTTAAATATCAGGTATGTAAGTCGCTGACTAAGTCCTGACTCAGACAGGAAGTAACTACAGTGTGACCCTAAATGATAAGAAATTCCAACTAAAAAACACTTTCCTAGCAGAAAATGGCTTCTGCGAGCAAGAAAGAGATAAAAACGTTCAATAGTTCATAGATTTTAGCTCTGGCATACTTCAATGAGTGTCTCATTGAGCAAAAACAATAAAATTGTTAAAAAAACTTAAAAAATTGATTTAAAAATAAAATAAAACTGTGGAATATCTTAAAAAAGTCATTTTTAGGAGACGGAAGATAGGTACAATTATTTAATTCGTTTATTTTCGCCTTGAGTTTCCTTTAAATCTCTAACAATTAGAATCTCAATGACCATTTTAAATGACAACTTTCTCTTCCAAAAGAACAAAACACAAAACCACCTGTAACACTTTTACAGTCCATGTCGGAGTAATAGCTTACCGCATACTGGCTGAAATCTGACGCAACAAAGACTACTTTAAATATAAAGCATTCATCTGCTAATCTTCAGCTAAATAACATCTTTGCAACGCTACAGATAAAAGCATTTGATTTAAGCCACCGTTATTTGATAAAGCGTGTCACCGGGAGTTCATTCTGTGCTTATATTTAAAGATAATAACTTTCCAAAATACATAATGTCTGCCCAAGCAGCACAGACCTGGAATCCTGAAATTACAGATGATGGAGAATTATCAGCAGAGCTGAAATTAGATAATGCAAAAGAGGCAACAATTTTAAAATAAATATCTGCAGTGAGCAGTACACTAGTTACATAAAAAGGACATTTTAATCACATTTTCTATCCCTTATACAGAACAGGTAAATTACCAAAGCCTGGTCCAACATACTTATTTTGGACAGCAGTTCAGAGGATAAAAAAAAAGATATTTTGAGACCAGTTCAGTGGGAAAAAAAGATATTTTGAGACCGGAAAGGGTGCAGAAGGGCCATCAGGGCCAGTTCAGGCAATTTTAAAGGACAAAGACAAACACATTTATATTGCACTTTTCTCCTGGAGGACTCAAAGCGCCAGAGCTGCAGCCACTGGGACGTGTTCTATAGGCAGTAGCAGTGTTAGGGAGACTTGCCCAAGGTCTCCTACTAAATAGGTGAGGAACAGAACAGGAATTACGGAAACTTTAAACTATCCAGCTCACCTGAGTAGTGGTGCTCAAATACCCCTTTTAAAAATTCGAATTTGGTCGAATTCGAATAGTAAATTATTCGAGGTCAGTCGAATATTCGAGTCGAATATTTTTTACTATTCGATTCGACCTCGGACTTCGAGCTCACTATTCGAGTCGGTATTCGAGCTCACTATTCGAGCTGACTATTCGAATTGGCCCAAAATAGCTTCCAACACTTGTTTTGAGGGTGAATGATGCAAGAAACATCTTTTTTTCCAAGTAACAACAGCAAGTGATTATGTGGGGATGTTCCTTTAAAAAAAAATGTGGAAAGAGAAGTTGTGTCCTTAATTTGGTTCAGTAGTGTAGTGTTACTGTATATACTTGTTCTTCTTCTTCTTTATCTTTCTTAATCTTCTTCTAGATCTTCTTCTTCTTCTTCTTCTTCTTCTTCATCATCTTCTTCTTCTTCTTCATCTTCATCTTCTTCATCTTCTTCTTCATCTTCTTCTTCTTCTTCTTCATCTTCTTCTTCTTCTTCATCTTCTTCATCTTCATCTTCTTCATCTTCATCTTCTTCATCTTCATCTTCTTCTTCATCTTCTTCATCTTCTTCATCTTCTTCATCTTCTTCTTCTTCTTCTTCATCTTCTTCTTCTTCTTCTTCATCTTCTTCATCTTCTTCTTCTTCTTCTTCATCTTCTTCATCATCTTCTTCTTCTTCTTCTTCATCTTCATCTTCTTCATCTTCTTCTTCATCTTCTTCATCTTCTTCTTCATCTTCTTCTTCTTCATCTTCTTCTTCTTCATCTTCTTCTTCTTCTTCTTCATCTTCTTCATCATCTTCTTCTTCTTCTTCATCTTCATCTTCTTCATCTTCTTCTTCATCTTCTTCTTCTTCATCTTCTTCTTCTTCTTCATCTTCATCTTCTTCATCTTCATCTTCTTCTTCTTCATCTTCTTCTTCATCTTCTTCTTCATCTTCTCCTTCTCCTTCTTTTTCAATATCGTCTTCTTCTTCTTCTTCACGTATTTCTCTTTTCAAATTTTTTTTTAAAGAAATGCAGCTATTTTTGAGCGTAACAAATAGCTGGTGGGCGCACGCATGTTGGAAGCGCCATTGTATGTGCTCCCTGGCAGTGGAAACACAAAGACAGCAGGAGGTAAATTCAGCAGCAGGAGGAGGAGGATGAGTGTGTGGCAGCAGGCAGTCAATGAGGCAGGCAGCTCGCCGTGACATAATAGCCCTGGTACCTAGCGGTGATACCAGGGCTGTAAATAAACACAACAGGAGGTCCCAGACAGCGGTCGTGCAGCCCACATTGTGTCCAATACACAACTGGGACAACACAGTTTTCAACCCGGGCACCTCAGAAAAATTAAACCTTTTTTTTTTTTTATTGGTTTTTTTTGGTTTTGGTTTTACAACCAATATAGCTATTGTTTTGACGTAATAGCTGGTGGCAGAGTGGCAGCAGAAGGTAATTCTGTGTACCCTGGCAGTGGGAAACACAGACAGACAGCAGCAGCAGGAGGAATGGAGGAGCAGTGTGAGCAGCTATTGTTGTGACGTAATAGCTGGTGGCAGAGTGGCAGCAGACGGTAATTCTGTGTACCCTGGCAGTGGGAAACACAGACAGACAGCAGCAGCAGGAGGAATGGAGGAGCAGTGTGAGTGTGGCAGCAGGTAGGCAGCGTGACATAATAGCCCTGGTACCTAGCGGTGATACCAGGGCTGTAAATAAACACAACAGGAGGTCCCAGACAGCGGTCGTGCAGCCCACATTGTGTCCAATACACAACTGGGACAACACAGTTTTCAACCCGGGCACCTCAGAAAAATTAAACCTTTTTTTTTTTTTATTGGTTTTTTTTGGTTTTGGTTTTACAACCAATATAGCTATTGTTTTGACGTAATAGCTGGTGGCAGAGTGGCAGCAGAAGGTAATTCTGTGTACCCTGGCAGTGGGAAACACAGACAGACAGCAGCAGCAGGAGGAATGGAGGAGCAGTGTGAGCAGCTATTGTTGTGACGTAATAGCTGGTGGCAGAGTGGCAGCAGACGGTAATTCTGTGTACCCTGGCAGTGGGAAACACAGACAGACAGCAGCAGCAGGAGGAATGGAGGAGCAGTGTGAGTGTGGCAGCAGGTAGGCAGCGTGACATAATAGCCCTGGTACCTAGCGGTGATACCAGGGCTGTAAATAAACACAACAGGAGGTCCCAGACAGCGGTCGTGCAGCCCACATTGTGTCCAATACACAACTGGGACAACACAGTTTTCAACCCGGGCACCTCAGAAAAATTAAACCTTTTTTTTTTTTTATTGGTTTTTTTTGGTTTTGGTTTTACAACCAATATAGCTATTGTTTTGACGTAATAGCTGGTGGCAGAGTGGCAGCAGAAGGTAATTCTGTGTACCCTGGCAGTGGGAAACACAGACAGACAGCAGCAGCAGGAGGAATGGAGGAGCAGTGTGAGCAGCTATTGTTGTGACGTAATAGCTGGTGGCAGAGTGGCAGCAGACGGTAATTCTGTGTACCCTGGCAGTGGGAAACACAGACAGACAGCAGCAGCAGGAGGAATGGAGGAGCAGTGTGAGTGTGGCAGCAGGTAGGCAGCGTGACATAATAGCCCTGGTACCTAGCGGTGATACCAGGGCTGTAAATAAACACAACAGGAGGTCCCAGACAGCGGTCGTGCAGCCCACATTGTGTCCAATACACAACTGGGACAACACAGTTTTCAACCCGGGCACCTCAGAAAAATTAAACCTTTTTTTTTTTTTATTGGTTTTTTTTGGTTTTGGTTTTACAACCAATATAGCTATTGTTTTGACGTAATAGCTGGTGGCAGAGTGGCAGCAGAAGGTAATTCTGTGTACCCTGGCAGTGGGAAACACAGACAGACAGCAGAAGGGCAGTACACAGCAGCAGCCCACTGTAGGTGTGAAATGTGTGGCTGCAGGCGACGTAATAGTCAAAGTGAACCAGGCTGGCTTAGTGAGCAGGAGCCAGGAGGTGGTAAAGGGTGGTAAGGCACATTAACGATGGTACTAAGTTCCGGCAGCCAGTTCATGTCCCCCTCTCGCCGACAACAGGGGCCAGGAACTCGCCTTCCACCCACGCCTGGTTCATCTTGAGAAACGTCAGTCTGTCCACAGACTTGTGAGACAGACGTGAGCGTTTCTCGGTGACCACGCCACCAGCTGCACTGAAGCAGCGCTCGGACAGCACGCTGGAAGGGGGGCAGGACAGCACTTCCAGGGCGTACTGCGCCAGCTCGCTCCAGATCTCCATGCGCTTGACCCAATACTCCATGGGATCAACAGGGGCATCGCTGTCAAGCCCGCTGTAGGACCCCATGTAGTCAGCCACCATGCGGGTCAGGCGCTGGCTGTGACCGGAGGAGGATGCTGCTGCATGCATCTCCTCTCTAGTCACTGCTGCCGGAGCCTCTACAGTCCTGTAGAGCTCGTGGCTGAGAGACAGCAGGTCTGTGGGGCGCTTGCTGCTGCTGGATGCAGGCACCTGCTGCTGCCTCTGTGCTGGCTGCTGGACAGTGGGGGTGGAAGGCTGGGGGAAGGCTTCCTCCAAGCGCTCAACAAGGGCCTGCTGCAAGCTCCTTATTTGTTGCGCTGGGTCTCCTCCTGCAGGCGGCAGGAACTGGCTCAACTTCCCCTTGAGGCGTGGGTCCAACATCATGCTGATCCAGATGTCCTCCCTCTGCTTCATCTGGATCACCCTGGGGTCCCTGCGCAGGCACGTCAGCATGTGCGCTGCCATTGGGAAGAGGCGGGCCACGTCTGCTGGCACATCGACGTCAGTGCTGTCCTCCTCATCCTCCTCCTCTGCTGCCTCATCCTCTCTCCACCCCCGCACCAACTCAGCTGCACTGCGCTGATCCCCCTCATCAGCAGCCAGGTCAGGGACCTCCACCAAGTCCTCCTCCTCCTCCCCCTCAGAGGTGGACTGTGCAGCTGCTTGCCGCTCCTGCTGGTCCAAGGCTGCCGCTCCCTGTGCCAGCAAAGCATCGAGTGCCCTGTTCAGCAGAGAAACCAGGGGCACCCACTCGCAGACCATAGCATGGTCCCTGCTCACCATGTTTGTGGCCTGCAGGAAGGGAGCCAGCACTAAGCACACCTGCTGCATGTGCCTCCAGTCATCATCGGGGACGATGGACGGGATGTTGCTGGTCTTGTCCCTTCTCTGAGCTGCGGAAACAGTGGCCAGGGCAAGGTAGTGGTTGACAGCGTGCTTCTGTTCAACCAGACGCTCCAACATCGCCAGGGTGGAGTTCCAGCGAGTCGGAACGTCAATGATCAGCCGATGGCGTGGCAGATCCAGCTCCTTTTGCACGTCTTCCAGGCTCGCACAGGCTGCAGCCGAGCGCCGGAAGTGACGCACAACGTTCCTTGCCGTTTCCAGCAGCTCGTCCATCCCCTGGTAGGTGCGCAGGAACTTCTGCACCACCAGGTTCAGCACGTGGGCAAGACAGGGGATGTGGGTCAGGTTTCCCCTGTCTATGGCAGCAACCAGATTGGCCCCATTGTCGGACACCACCTCTCCGACTCTGAGGCCTCTGGGGGTCAGCCAAATCCGCTCCTGCTCCTGGAGTTTGGCCAACACGTGGGCTGCCGTCAGCTTGGTCTTGCCAAGGCTGACCAAGTGCAGCAGCGCTTGGCAGTGGCGGGCCTTCACACTGCTGCTGAGGCGGGGGGTTTGGCCAGGTGTGGCGGAGGATGGCAGAGGATCGGAGGAACCCGCTGCAGTTCCCCTGACCCTGCGGGGTGGCACCACCCACTGTGTTGCTGCTGCTGCTGTGCCCGCTGCTGCTCTCCCATCCTCACCCCCTTCCACCAAGCTGACCCAGTGGACAGTGAAGGACAGGTAGCGGCCTGTCCCGAAGCGGCTGCTCCAGGAGTCCATGGTGACGTGGACCCTTTCACCAACCGCGTGCTCCAGCCCTCGCTCCACATTGGCCATCACAAAGCGGTGCAGTGCAGGAATGGCCTTGCGGGCGAAGAAGTGTCTGCTGGGGAGCTGCCAGTCTGGGGCTGCACAAGCAAGCAGCGCCCGCATGTCGCTCCCCTCCTGCACGAGCGTGTACGGCAGGAGTTGGGAGCACATGGCCCGTGCCAGCAAGCCGTTCAGCTGCCGCACGCGACGGCTGCTGGGAGGCAGAGCCCTAACCACCCCCTGGAAGGACTCGCTCAAAAGGCTCTGGCGTGCCTTTTTGCTGGCACGGGAATCAGCAGACGGAGCAGAGGAGGCCACTGAGGACTGGCTGCCAGAACAGGCCTCAGTGTCGGCGGCAGGAGTTGCAGAGGGGGGAGGAGCAGGGCGTTTCCGCACTCCTGCTGGTGCTGCTGGAGGAGCAGGAGGGCGGGTGGCTGCTGTTGCTGCTGCTGCTGCTGAAGGCTGTGCAGTGATGGGATTGGTGCCACTGCCAGCACCAGATGCCTTCAGCCTCTGGAACTCCTCATGCTGGTGGAAGTGTTTCGCAGAAAGGTGGTTGATCAGCGAGCTGGTGCTGAACTTCAAGGGGTCTGCACCTCTGCTCAACTTCCGCTGACAGTGGTTGCAAGTGGCGTACTTGCTGTACACTGTGGGCATGGTGAAAAACCGCCAGATTGGTGACAAAAACATCCCCCTACGGCATGGAAGCGCTGCTGCCTGTTTCCCTGTGGTGGTTGGGGGGGGGGGGGGGGTCTTGGGTGCGGCTGGTGGTGGTACTGGCTGATGCTGCTGCTGCTGCTGCTGAGCCTGAGACACCAGCAGGCTGTGGGACGCTGCCAATGCTTGCAATGATGCGCCTCCTTGCAAGGCCCACAACCGCATCCTCCTCCTCCTCCTCAGAGCTGCTGAGGACGACATCCTCTGGATGTGTTGGCACCCAGTCTCTGTCTGTCACCGGGTCATCATCATCATGCCCCTCCTGAAACATGTCCTGCTCTGATGATGACCCCCCAAACTCCTCTGCTGATGCATGGATGGGACGCTTGACTGTCGCCACAGTCTTGCTGTCCAATCCCTCCTCCCCCAAAGTGCCCATCAGCATCTCCTCCTCCAAATCGCCAACAACAGCATTCAATTGACTCATCATGCCTGGGGTCAAAAGAGTGCTGAGTGACAGGTCGGCGACTGACGGTGAACTGGCCTCCTCCCCAGGCCCTGCTGGGCGGCTGCTGCGAACAGGGGTGGTGGTGGTGAGGGTGGAGGCCTCGGATGCAGAGCTGATGGCGGGCTGCTCATCCTCCGTCATGAGTTGCACCACAGTGTCTGCATCCTTTTCCTCAATGGGACGTTTCCGACCCGGCTGGAGGAAAATGGGAGCAGGTGCTACACGCTGCTGCTGCTGTGTCTCTGCAGCGTGAGTTGCAGATGCTCCTCCTGGGCGGCGCCCAAGGCGTCCACGGCCAGTGGCTATGGGAGGAATGTTAGCCACTGACGCTGCTGCTGCTGCTGCGGAACTGTGCATGGTGGCGCGCCCGCGGCCGCGGCTTGCCACAATGCTGCTCCCTCTCTTCCTGATTCCCTTGCTGCCCTTCCCCTTGCCCAAACCGCGCTGGCTGCCACTTCCAGACATCTTCAATGTTTTGGGCGTATAGACAAAAGTTTTGTAAAAGGGCGGGTGAAAAGTGGGGTACTTTAATGGAGTGGGTTGGTTGGTGAGGTGACTGAGTGAGTGTCCCCTAGTACAGTAAGTAAGTATTAACAGTCAGGAAGTACAACTAGCAGTTACAATAATCAGTAGTAGTAATCACAAGTAAATTTAGTGTGTGTACACTCAGACAGTGAGTGCACGCACGCAGGAGCTAGTAGCCTATGGACACAGTGACTGAGTGTCCTAGACTCCTAGTACGGTAAGAGTAAGTAAGTAGTAACAGTAAGTAGAACTAACTAATAACAATAATCAATCAGCGATCAGAAGGAAATGGAGTGTGGGTGGTGTGTGTGTACACTCAGACAGTGAGTGCACGCACGCAGGAGCTAGTAGCCTATGGACACAGTGACTGAGTGTCCTAGACTCCTAGTACAGTAAGAGTAAGTAAGTAGTAACAGTAAGTAGAACTAACTAATAACAATAATCAATCAGCGATCAGAAGGAAATGGAGTGTGGGTGGTGTGTGTACACTCAGACAGTGAGTGCACGCACGCAGGAGCTAGTAGCCTATGGACACAGTGACTGGGTGTCCTAGACTCCTAGTACAGTAAGAGTAAGTAAGTAGTAACAGTAAGTAGTAGAACTAACTAATAACAATAATCAATCAGCGATCAGAAGGAAATGGAGTGTGGGTGGTGTGTGTACACTCAGACAGTGAGTGCACGCACGCAGGAGCTAGTAGCCTATGGACACAGTGACTGAGTGTCCTAGACTCCTAGTACAGTAAGTAGTAACAGTAAGTAGTAGAACTAACTAATAACAATAATCAATCAGCGATCAGAAGGAAATGGAGTGTGGGTGGTGTGTGTACACTCAGACAGTGAGTGCACGCACGCAGGAGCTAGTAGCCTATGGACACAGTGACTGAGTGTCCTAGACTCCTAGTACAGTAAGTAGTAACAGTAAGTAGTAGAACTAACTAATAACAATAATCAATCAGCGATCAGAAGGAAATGGAGTGTGGGTGGTGTGTGTACACTCAGACAGTGAGTGCACGCACGCAGGAGCTAGTAGCCTATGGACACAGTGACTGAGTGTCCTAGACTCCTAGTACAGTAAGAGTAAGTAAGTAGTAACAGTAAGTAGAACTAACTAATAACAATAATCAATCAGCGATCAGAAGGAAATGGAGTGTGGGTGGTGTGTGTACACTCAGACAGTGAGTGCACGCACGCAGGAGCTAGTAGCCTATGGACACAGTGACTGGGTGTCCTAGACTCCTAGTACAGTAAGAGTAAGTAAGTAGTAACAGTAAGTAGTAGAACTAACTAATAACAATAATCAATCAGCGATCAGAAGGAAATGGAGTGTGGGTGGTGTGTGTACACTCAGACAGTGAGTGCACGCACGCAGGAGCTAGTAGCCTATGGACACAGTGACTGAGTGTCCTAGACTCCTAGTACAGTAAGTAGTAACAGTAAGTAGTAGAACTAACTAATAACAATAATCAATCAGCGATCAGAAGGAAATGGAGTGTGGGTGGTGTGTGTACACTCAGACAGTGAGTGCACGCACGCAGGAGCTAGTAGCCTATGGACACAGTGACTGAGTGTCCTAGACTCCTAGTACAGTAAGAGTAAGTAAGTAGTAACAGTAAGTAGAACTAACTAATAACAATAATCAATCAGCGATCAGAAGGAAATGGAGTGTGGGTGGTGTGTGTACACTCAGACAGTGAGTGCACGCACGCAGGAGCTAGTAGCCTATGGACACAGTGACTGGGTGTCCTAGACTCCTAGTACAGTAAGAGTAAGTAAGTAGTAACAGTAAGTAGTAGAACTAACTAATAACAATAATCAATCAGCGATCAGAAGGAAATGGAGTGTGGGTGGTGTGTGTACACTCAGACAGTGAGTGCACGCACGCAGGAGCTAGTAGCCTATGGACACAGTGACTGAGTGTCCTAGACTCCTAGTACAGTAAGTAGTAACAGTAAGTAGTAGAACTAACTAATAACAATAATCAATCAGCGATCAGAAGGAAATGGAGTGTGGGTGGTGTGTGTACACTCAGACAGTGAGTGCACGCACGCAGGAGCTAGTAGCCTATGGACACAGTGACTGAGTGTCCTAGACTCCTAGTACAGTAAGAGTAAGTAAGTAGTAACAGTAAGTAGAACTAACTAATAACAATAATCAATCAGCGATCAGAAGGAAATGGAGTGTGGGTGGTGTGTGTACACTCAGACAGTGAGTGCACGCACGCAGGAGCTAGTAGCCTATGGACACAGTGACTGGGTGTCCTAGACTCCTAGTACAGTAAGAGTAAGTAAGTAGTAACAGTAAGTAGTAGAACTAACTAATAACAATAATCAATCAGCGATCAGAAGGAAATGGAGTGTGGGTGGTGTGTGTACACTCAGACAGTGAGTGCACGCACGCAGGAGCTAGTAGCCTATGGACACAGTGACTGAGTGTCCTAGACTCCTAGTACAGTAAGTAGTAACAGTAAGTAGTAGAACTAACTAATAACAATAATCAATCAGCGATCAGAAGGAAATGGAGTGTGGGTGGTGTGTGTACACTCAGACAGTGAGTGCACGCACGCAGGAGCTAGTAGCCTATGGACACAGTGACTGAGTGTCCTAGACTCCTAGTACAGTAAGAGTAAGTAAGTAGTAACAGTAAGTAGAACTAACTAATAACAATAATCAATCAGCGATCAGAAGGAAATGGAGTGTGGGTGTGTGTACACTCAGACAGTGAGTGCACGCACGCAGGAGCTAGTAGCCTATGAACACAGTGACTGAGTGTCCTAGACTCCTAGTACAGTAAGAGTAAGTAGTAACAGTAAGTAGAACTAACTAATTACAATAATCAATCAGCGATCAGAAGGAAATAGAGTGTGTGTTGTGTGTGTACACTCAGACAGTGAGTGCGCACACGCAGGAGCTAGTAGCCTATATGAACAGTGACAGTGAGTGTCCCTACGGGTACAGTAAGAGTAAGTAGTAAGTAAGTACAACTAACAATAATCAATCAGTAATCAGAAGGAAATAGAGTGTGTGTACACACAGACAGTGAGTGAGTGCACACACGCAGGAGCTAGCTAGTAGCCTATAAACAGTGACAGTCAGTGAGTGTCCTACTCCTAGTACAGTATAACTACAATACTATTAGTAAAGGACAGCAGAAATACTGGTATAGATGATGAGAGAAATAAACAGAGGACAGCTGCCCACAGAGGCAAGGCCCCCCTGAGGCCTAAACCTGTAAGCTTGCAGCAGCTGCCTGTCTCTAATGTAACACACAAGCTACTAACTAAAATACAATGTCTATCTAAATAACAACAATACAGGTGTATATGGCAGGTGTAGGTGAGCAAAAACGCTAGGTAAATGAACACAATAGAGCACTTGCTAAGCCAAAGCACAAAGGAGCAGATCTCTCTCTGTACAAGTCTCAGGCAAGCATGGAAAACCCGAACATGGCGGCCGCTATTTATAGGGTAGGGGCTGGCCAGGGTCCCCCTCTGTGATTGGCTGCCGTCAGAGGGCCTGGGAGCCCTCTGATTGGCTCTAAGCACATCAATCTGGGCTATGACGCTATTCGAGCTCGGTACCGAGCTCGAATAGCGCCGGTTTGCTCGAATAGCTCGAATAGTGAATGGGCTATTCGAGTGTTCTCGAATAGCCCATTCGAATAGCTACAGCTATTCGGAGCTCGAATACCGAGCTCGAATAGCTGAAAAAGAGCTCGAATATTCGAGCTACTCGAATATTCGAGCTCTGCTGAGCACCACTACACCTGAGCGAATAGGGATATGCAGACTGCCATATTTATTTATACAATACCAGTTTCCTGGCAGTCTTGTTGATATATGGCTGCAGTAGTGTTGGCGTCATAAACTTGAAACAAGCATGTGGCTAATCTAGTCAGAAACATCTGATCTGCTGCATGCTTGTTCAGGGTCTATGGCTAAAAGTATCAGAGCAGAGGCTCAGCAGGACTGCCAGGCAGGCAACTGGTATTGTGCAAAAGGAAATAAATATGGCAGTCTCCGTTATCCCTCTCAGTTCAAGTGTCCTTTAAAGGATGGGCTAGAACTGTAGTGTAAACATAGCTCTCAACTGTCCCTTTTTTGAAGGGAGTCCATCTTTGGGAGCCCTGCCTCTCTTTCCTCCTCGTTTGTCCCTCTTTCAGGACTTTGTGCCTCTTTCTATGTAAATATATATATTTTTCTACTAAAAAATGTGTGCGTTTGACTCTAAAAACTTTATTCCCATCCTTAAAATTGATATATTACTAATTTTTAAATGTTAATATGAAGGAAAATGAACCAAGATGGAAAGGACCAGTGTGGTTTGAATTATAAAACAACATATTTTTCTTATGAAATATTTGTAGTATGCGTGACTAGGGGTGTGACAAGGGCATGGTCAGGGGTGTGGCTTAAGTGTCCCTCTTTCTCATCTCAAAAAGTTGGGGGGTATGGTGTAAACCTAAATGAATGGGCCAAAGGGATAAAGTAATAGAGTTAATAAACAGTAGGTGATAAGTGAGGTGTGGTGCTGAAGAAAGCTTCACTTCTCACTTTTATAATATTTTCTTGTCCATTTTAGCACTGCATGCACACTCCAATCACATCAGTAGCAGGTGCACCACAATAACCACAGCAGCCACAACTTCTCAATGGCCCATAAGCTGGTCCTTTATGTATTTCCTGCCCTTTATCACTTTCCAGGTTTCTTTGTGCTGTAATCATCAATGGGGATGGTCAATGAGATGGAAAAATTGTTCCAAGTTCATAGAAAATGTATGCAGATTCAAAACAGACCAATCAAATAACAGCAAGGTGGCATTTGATTGGTCTTTTTTTAAAGGTGCCTAATTGTGCATAAAACATTTGCATAATACAGTATCAACTAGTAACAATTTGCATCTCATTAACCATCAGGGCCAGATTTACCATAAGGCATTGTAGGCACGTGCCTACAGGCGCCTGATGATGGAAAGGCTCGCTCGCCCCCCACCTTACCTATGCAAAGTCCGGAGCGGAGTGTAAATGAGAGGTGACTCACCAAGGTCATAGCATTCCACTGACCAGACCTCTCTTCAGTCGGGGGCAACTCTAGCTACCTAATACTTGGGGAACCTTTAGCTACCCATGATGGACAAGGGAAATAAGAGAGAGGTGCCCCAGTATGCCCCCAGGCAGCACACTTGCAGTGCAGTTTGGTGGGAGTTTGTGGGTGAATTCTAGGGTGCCAGGACATCTGTGCCTAGGGGGCTCCTATGATGTAAATCCAGGCCTGTTAACCGTCAATTCCCATTAACCACTTGTATTTAGGTCAAGTGCTGGAGCTTGGCAAGTAAGCTGTGTTAATTTGGGAAACAAAAGATGTTTTATTACCGAAAATAGATTGTACTGGTGAATAAATAAATATTACACTTTGCTATGAAGCCTGACCATATCATGTACACAAAGGAAATTGTATGAATCCTGTCCTTGTTTGTTGGCCCTCAATGAGGGCCTCTTGTTTCACAAGCAGGGATATGCTTATTTACAATCAATAGAACTTGTGCTTATAGTCATCAATTATTTCTAGCATCCAGCAAATACATTGGGAGTCTATTGTATACACATTACAAGGGTCTTTGCTGACCCCCCCCCCCATACATATATCCTGAGGCAGGGTCGGACTGGGACACTGGGGGCCCACCAAAGATATTTCAACTTGGGGCCCACACATCCCATGATTGCAGTGAAAAAAGGGCGTGACCATGCACCGGAAGGTGGGCGTGGTCATGATGTATTATAGACAGGGCCAAATGTACATGATCTTAGCAGCATTGTAATTCAGAGACACTGCTGCCCAGCAAAACTTTGCATAGAGTCCCCTCCTTCAATATAAAGTAATGTCCTACTTTGCAGAGGTTGCGACCGCAGAGGTTGCAGAGGTTGCGACCGCATCGGGGCCCTTGGGCCAAAGGGGTCCCGAAGGGCCCTCCCTCAACTACAGTATTACCTCTCTAATGGTCCTGTGCTCATAATAATCCCCTCTATAGATACTTTGAACAGTGGTAATCATTTCCAAGCTATTTCCCATCCCCTTCTTGCACCTCTGACACTGTAGTTGCCATTGGCAGGTTTTGGTGAATTGTATCAATTGTTGTTATGTATAGAGTGCTTGGAGGGCCCCATTGTAAAATTTGCATCGGGGCCCACAGCTCCTTAGCTACCCACTGCTCTCAGCATGAGTGATTACAGCACAGAGAAGAGACTTTTTGTGCTGCAGGCAGCAATTGGAGCTCTGTCAGACAAGGAGGGGGGCCCACCAGAGACCTGGAGGTGGGGCCCACCGAGGGAAAAACTGTACTACTGTGGCCCAGTCCGACCCTGTCCTGAGGTGTAGCTATCTTGCAAGTGCACTTCTTACAGACAAATAAATGCCCTTAGTTGCTTTACTAGAAGTGTAACCGACTAATGCACATCAGATAATGATTGGTACACATAGACATTTGAGATGGCTTGTAAAGAAACTCGTGTTGCAGCCATTCATTGGTGTCTCTTAAGGTGTATTATCCCCATAGGGGATATAGATGTGTGTTTGCCTTCACAGAAGGTAGCTGGGTACTAGTATATAGTTCAAAGAAACGTGCATAGGTGAGACATAGATAATGTAACAATAGGGTGCCACTCAGCGATCGTTTCACCCCAATCTGGGGCGTCGTCAGGAGTATATAGTGCACAGTTATTTACAGTATTTACAACAGATAAATCCCCCCACCAAGCAGCAAAAATTTTCCCAGCTATACAGCCCAAGTTAGAGCTGTGCACTATATACACCTGACGACGCCTCAGATTGGGGTGAAACAATCGCTGAGTGGCACCCTATTGTTACATTATCTATGTCTCACCTATGCACGTTTCTTTGAACTATATACTAGTACCCAGCTACCTTCTGTGAAGGCAAACACACATCTATATCCCCTATGGGGATAATACACTTCAAGAGACACCAATGAATGGCTGCAACACGAGTTTCTTTACAAGCCATCTTGAGGGTCTATGTGTACCAATTATTATCTGATGTGCATTAGTCGGTTACACTTCTAGTAAAGCAACTAAGGGCATTTATTTGTCTATAGGAAGTGCACTTGCAAGATAGCTACACCTCAGGATATATGTATGGGGGGGATCAGCAAAGACCCTTGCAATGTGTATACAATAGACTCCCAATGTATTTGCTGGATGCTAGAAATAATTGATGACTATAAGCACAAGTTCTATTGATTGTAAATAAGCAAATCCCTGCTTGTGAAACAAAAGGCCCTCATTGAGGCCTACAAACAGGGACAGGATTCATACAATTTCCTTTGTGTACATATGGTCAGGCTTCATAGCAAAGTGTGATATTTATATTAATTTGGGAAACCAGTGGGCAGTCACAGACATAGAGCCTTGGGGGAGGTACTCTGCATTCACATGACCATATCCTCTTATATCCATGGAGAAGGAAAGATAAATGGTTTCATTATCCAAGTATAACTAGGCCTTTAACCTTTCTTTTCCTTCAAAAATTGTCATTAAACTCTTTTGGATGTCACTAGTTGAAATATATGCCTTGTCTGTGTCCGCTTAAAGGATACCCAAAGTGACATGTGACATAATGAGATAGACATGTGTATGTACAGTGCCTGGCACACAAATAACTATGCTGTATTCCTTTTTTTCCTTCTTTGCCTGAAAGAGTTAAATATCAGGTATGTAAGTGGCTGACTCAGTCCTGACCCAGACAGGAAGCGAGTACAGCGTGACCCTCACTGGTAAGAAATTCCAACTATAAAACACTTTCCTAGCAGAAAATTGCTTCTAAGAGCAAGAAAGAGGTAAAAAGGGGAATTTCTTATCAGTGAGGGCCACACTGTAGTCACTTCTTGTCTGAGTCAGGACTGAGAGTCAGCCACTTACATACCTGATATTTAACTCTTTCAGGCAGAGAAAAAAAAAAAGGAGCACAGCCTAGTTATTTGTGTGCTTGGCACTGTACATACACATGTCTATCTCATCATGTCACATGTCAGTTCGGGTATCCTTTAAACTTCCAAAGGCAAAAATGTCAACTTCCCCATCATGCAGTCACGCCGTTCCCACCGCTCTCCCCAATCCACCAATGTTGCAGCCTGCGCCCTCTGCTGTTACAATAATATCAGAGCTCTGTATCCCGGTCAGGAGCCAATTTCATTGCATCCAGACCTCGTGATTACTGTGAGCCAATCACAGTATTCACATGCTACAACAGGGAAAGGATAGCTCTGGGTCTTAAGTGGCCAGATCCGTCTGGTCCCGAAGGAGTTAAGCTATGTCCACAGGATAGATTTAAAGAATCTAGCATGTGTTCAGCAGCAGGCCCGATCCGCACATGATGCCAAGTGAGGTGACTTCCTCAGGAGGCAGAAGTCCGGGGACAGCACCAGGTAGAAACCGGAAGTGAAGAGAGTGCCTGGCCAATCTATACTGGGGGAAACTGTACCTGGCTAACCTATACTGGGAGGCAACTGTACCTAGCTACCAATACTAGGAGCACCTATACTGAGGGTGTTTTTTGGGGGGCTTACCGCAGCTATAACGTGCAGTGCAAATTGTCGGGTGCTGTGCGATCATTCAAATATGGGGGGAGGGGCACATGCTCACAAGTTTGCCTCAGGCAGCAAAGTCTAGAACCGGCCCTGTTCAGCAGCCCCCAATCCCACTCAGCGCATCAGCGAGCGATCTACCTGGTGGACCAACTTGGCCGTGTGCTGGCCAAGGACATTGTTCTCACCACTCACCTTGCCCACTCTATGATGCTCCTTGTGCACTGCCCTCACCTCCCCCTTCCCTGGAGGCTAGCGATGCATATGCACAGCCACCCATTGTACATGTGTACAAGGCTTAAGACTATAGTAAGATCTGTAGACTTTGGCCATGTTAGGTCCAGTTAGGTACATTAATTAACGTACTCTGTAAAGAACTGCTGAAAATAGTGCTATATAAAACTGATAATACTTTGATGCAAATTTGAAACTAGAACAAATACTATTTCTGACCAACAAAAAGGAACAAATCGACAAGAGGAGCCATGTGTAAGCCTGTCTTCTGCTCACAATACCATTCCAACATATTCTACAAGCCAGCCAGCGTCAGATCAGTGTCCATTTCTTATTCATGTGAATTACAGCTTTTTATTGCCAGCCACATTATCCAAATAAAATGGAAATTGAGCACCTGGCAAAATATCCCCTGTAAACCGGCTCCAAGTATAAAATCCAGGAATTACGAATGTGATACAATTGCTTTCTGTGGGCTGGTATTGATGCCCCTTTAGCCATCAAATTCATATTCCTATTTTTCAGAATCCAGCTGCTACCCATCCTTGGACAGCCACTTATCCGAGCCTAAACCTCAAACAGTGGTACAAGTTGTGAAAACACATGACACAAAGCAAAAAAGCAAAGACTAAATAATTCAAAAGCATTAAAAGGGAAGATAAGGCCTCTACGGTTCCGGCATTTGAAGACTATGAGAGAAAGGCTGGTTTTATAAATGGAGGAGAGGCATTGAAGGATCACATGAGACCAGATTATACTTTATGCAATAAACATGAGTTTCCAGCAAGACACAAATTTAAGCAATAAGAAAAAGCTACATACTATGTAATGAGGTCCCCTATGAAGATGGGGAGGGTGGTGGAAACCTGCTTGTACAGGATATCTGGCTTTACTGACGTAGGTGATAATACTGGCTGCTTTAACTTAATAAGCAACAGTTAGTTAAAAAAGGTTAACAGGAGGTCAAATCTAACAACGTACAAGAAGACACACTTCACTAAATCTGATTTATATAGATTACACAGTATGACCCTTCCAGAAATCTAAATAAATAAAACGTAACTTTTACTTATTACTTTTCATAAAACCGCTATGAGATAGTTTATTACAAAGAACCAATCAAAGGTGGGATTCTCTTATTCTATAGATCGCATAACCTGTCACTGGACTGGACTAGGACGATCAAAACCCAAACCTTGAAAAATATTGCCATTTACTTTCTTACATTAGAATGAAACCCCCATCAGTCCAACAGGTTTCAACCCCCTAATTGGGGTCATCGTCAGGGAAAAAAGTGCTCAGTGCTAGTGCATCAGAAAGACAAAAGCACTGTAATCACATATGAAAAATAATGAGAGCCTTGTGCTCTCCTGGTCATTCAGCAATGTGATTACAATGCTTTTGTCTTTCTGATGCACTAGTCTAGCACCCTAGCACTGAGCACTTTTTTCCCTGACGACGACCCCAATTAGGAGGTTAAAACATGTTGGACTGATGGGGGTTTCATTCTAATGTAAGAAAGTAAATAGCAATATTTTTCAAGGTTTGGGTTTTGATCAACCTAGTCCAGTCCAGTGACTGGTTATACGATCCATGGAATAAGAGAATCACACCTTTGATTGGTTCTTTGTAATAAACTATCTCATAGCGGTTTTATGAAAAGTAATAAGTAATAGTTACGTTTTATTTATTTAGACTTCTGGAACTCCAACACAGCATGTGCAGATAGTATGCACTCCACCACAGCATGTGCAGATAGTATGCCCCCCAACACAGCATGTGCAGATAGTATGCCCCCCAACACAGCATGTGCAGATAGTATGCCCCCCAACACAGCATGTGCAGATAGTATGCCCCCCAACACAGCATGTGCAGATAGTATGCCCCCCAACACAGCATGTGCAGATAGTATCCCCCAACACAGCATGTGCAGATAGTATCCCCCAACACAGCATGTGCAGATAGTATGCCCCCCAACAAAGCATGTGCAGATAGTATCCCCCAACACAGCATGTGCAGATAGTATGCACTCCACCACAGCATGTGCAGATAGTATGCCCCCCAACACAGCATGTGCAGATAGTATCCCCCAACACAGCATGTGCAGATAGTATCCCCCAACACAGCATGTGCAGATAGTATGCCCCCCAACACAGCATGTGCAGATAGTATGCCCCCCAACACAGCATGTGCAGATAGTATGCCCCCCAACACAGCATGTGCAGATAGTATGCCCCCCAACACAGCATGTTCAGATAGTATGCCCCCCAACACAGCATGTGCAGATAGTATGCCCCCCAGCACAGCATGTGCAGATAGTATCCCCCAACACAGCATGTGCAGATAGTATGCACTCCACCACAGCATGTGCAGATAGTATGCCCCCCAACACAGCATGTGCAGATAGTATCCCCCAACACAGCATGTGCAGATAGTATCCCCCAACACAGCATGTGCAGATAGTATCCCCCAACACAGCATGTGCAGATAGTATGCACTCCACCACAGCATGTGCAGATAGTATGCCCCCCAACACAGCATGTGCAGATAGTATCCCCCAACACAGCATGTGCAGATAGTATCCCCCAACACAGCATGTGCAGATAGTATGCCCCCCAACACAGCATGTGCAGATAGTATGCCCCCCAACACAGCATGTGCAGATAGTATGCCCCCCAACACAGCATGTGCAGATAGTATGCCCCCCAACACAGCATGTGCAGATAGTATGCCCCCCAACACAGCATGTGCAGATAGTATGCCCCCCAACACAGCATGTGCAGATAGTATGCCCCCCAACACAGCATGTGCAGATAGTATGCCCCCCAACACAGCATGTGCAGATAGTATGCCCCCCAACACAGCATGTGCAGATAGTATGCCCCCCAACACAGCATGTGCAGATAGTATGCCCCCCAACACAGCATGTGCAGATAGTATGCCCCCCAACACAGCATGTGCAGATAGTATGCACTCCACCACCACAGCATGTGCAGATAGACTGCACTCCAACACAGCATGTGCAGATAGACTGCACTCCAACACAGCATGTGCAGATAGTATGCACTCCAACACAGCATGTGCAGATAGTATGCACTCCACCACAGCATGTGCAGATAGTATGCACTCCACCACAGCATGTGCAGATAGTATGCACTCCACCACAGCATGTGCAGATAGTATGCACTCCACCACAGCATGTGCAGATAGTATGCACTCCACCACAGCATGTGCAGATAGTATGCACTCCACCACAGCATGTGCAGATAGTATGCACTCCACCACAGCATGTGCAGATAGTATGCACTCCACCACAGCATGTGCAGCTATGATGTCACCAATACAGTGCAGATATCATGACCCTAACATAGAAAGTCATATGTGAGCTATAATGTCAACCAATGGCCTGCAAAAGCCTGCAGCACAACCCAGAAACTAGCAAATGACTGCTTTCTGGCTTCCATGTGGAAGGGTGGTGCCAGAACTGCTATTCTATATGTGGGCTACCTATATTTAAAGATGCAGCAGACCAGATCATTAAGTAATACATTTTGTGTGTGTGGGGCCGGTAAAAAAGCCTCAGGGGGCCGCATTCGGCCCGCGGGCCTTAGTTTGAGGACCACTGATCTAGATTATGAGCTTGCAAAGGCAGGTTCCGGTTTCTTCTGTAGTTTATAAAATGAACATGTACCTGTATAAGCGAGGTTTTAAAACATACATGAATTATGTATGCATTTTGCACTTGTGTTGCTGGATGTTCTGATTATATTGGGTGTTGAACTAATTGCGTATCTATGCTCCCAATTACTGACTGTTTTGTATTCTCTACAGCACTAGGGAACATGTTGGAGTATGTAAATAAAATAAAAAACAACAGGCATGAGCACTCACCAGTGAACAGAGCATGGTAATGAAGCCCTCTCTCCTTGTCTTGGTGCGAGCACACATCGAATAGGTAGGCTTTGATTGGCCCATCAATGAAGTCTGCTGCAAAGTCAAAAGCCACAACTCCCAACATGGTGATGACTATAGCCCAGGTCCTCTTCTCGCCACTACGAGTATTGTTAAATATGGCTGCAACACAGAAACATAATAAAAATGTGTTTAAGTATACGCACAGCTTCTGAACACTTAACTTCTCCCTTCCTCTGTGAATATGGAAAATCTGGATACATGTGCATGCAAACGAGATGGCAAAATCCTTGCTATGTTCTAATGTGATCCATAAGAGGGTTTCAAACTTTGCCACTTGTTACCCCTTTTCGAAAACAATTGAGCATCAGTGTAAAATGTAAATAACGATAGAATGTGACCATTTCCAAATTATGCAAACACTATACTTAAAGTGAATCTGAAGCCATAAATTAAAAACAAAAAAAAAACAAAAAAACAAAAAAACAGATACTTACCTAAGTAAAGGGAAGGCTCTGGGTCCTGTAGAGCCTTCCGTTCCTCTCCTCATCCCCTCATTCCCCCGCAGGCTCCTCAGATTAAAGCTCAGAAGTATTCGGAGCCCTCGGACTTTCATCAGCACCTAATAACTGAAAAATCACTAAAACGTACATATGAAGTTATAAACTATTTTTATGGAATGATAATTCCTAGCAATGTTATTCTATGAGCTGGGGGGACCTGCTTTCGTCCACAAGTAATGTCATCAGGATAAAAGCAAGTTTTTATTTTATGTTATGCCAGCCAATTCCCTTTTTAATATGTACAGCAGGCTGAAATTAATTTTTGAAAGATAATTTACAAAAGGACTTGTGTACCAATATACGTCATAGTATCTATTTTAGCAAAGGTGGAATCTCACTTTAATTTTATAAACACTGGTAAAATTGAGGATTTGGATGGTAGGTTTATTTTCAGGCATGAAATGCTGTTTTAATTAACAAGTTTACCAGCGTAGTATATATAGCTGTGGTTCCTCTACTGGACCTACAGGTCTAATAATCACCCTTTAGCCATTCACACTACCTGTCAGTCCATTAGCAATAATTCACAACACAGAGAAGCAGGAAATTACAGAGCACACTGGGTTTGCGGATGACTATTATAGCACATTACAGATAAGTGCTGGGGGGGTTAACGGGATTTTAATGTTTTTTTGCTCAAGCTGATGTGACAAATTACCAGGTCACGTGTAATACATCACATGGACACCAGCAGCCAAGTAACCGAGAAAGTTCTCTATAATAAAACGTGTGGCCAGCGAACTAATTTTCTCAAGATTAATTGCCTCAGGAAATGCTCCTGTAATGGTTGTGTGACGTGTGTGTTGTGGGACACCAGCCAAGACCTGACGAGTTGAGATATCAAGAGCCCGACTAAAGCTAGTAATGGGTAGGATGGAGCCACCCAATGGGTGTATTATTTAGTGATTTAAAATATAAATAAAAATAAAAAAGGATATAGACACCAGTTAAACTGGAATTTTTTTTTACTCAAAAAGCAATCTGACAAGGCGTTTCACGGGTCATGCATGGCCAACTTTCTCAGGTCAATTCAAAACACCTTGATAGTATAGAGCAGGCTTTCTCAACCAGGGTTCCCTGGAACCCCAGGGTTCCTTGAGTACTCTGCAGGGGTTCCTTGGCATTTTCCCACATCGTGGGGATGTATAATGGAGCTCACTATAATAGGTGGTACTGTAACAAGAAGCACTAAATTAGGGGCTTAGGAGGCAGTATAATGAGTGGCAGTGTAATAGGGGTAGTGAAATAAACAGCCACACATACTTTTAAAGACCATGCCTCCTGCAAAATAAATGCGGGGGTTCCTCAAGATCAAAAATTTGTTTGCAGGGGTTCCTCCAGGGTAGAAAGGTTGAGAAAGGCTGGTATAGAGGATAGAGTGTAGGTGCCTTGAGTATTTAAGGCATCTAATGTACTATGATTAAGGACCAATGTGAGTCGGAAACATGTCAGTGACCTGGCTGTTTGTTTTACACTTGAATCAATACAAAGGAGATTTTATACTTTTGAAACAGGATCGTACGGAAACCTTCTTCGTCTTTCCAGTTTCTTTGGGTCTGAGTCGACTGGTTTCCCAAACAACAAAGGTTAAGTGGATTTTACTCTTACTAAAATAGAACACACATTGAGTGCCTGCATCCTACCTATCAGTAGTCAGATCTCCTCTGGAGGTAAAAGCTTTGCAGTTTTTCTGTAAAGTCTATCGTACTAAAGGAGAGCAACCATCCAGTATCCAGCAGGACCTGGAGTACCGAGCAGGGAAGGTTTATTCCACGCAGGCCTATACGGTGGTTGCAGGAACTGCACCCCACTTTTGTGAGTATATATCTAAAATATTTTCCCCTCCCCCGACTATACTGCTCCATTGGGCTCCCGGTCTATGCCTACTTCTTGCCTAGGTATTCTTGGTCCCTACAAGAATTACAGAAGAAAACCTCTCTACTCACTAAAGCTAGTCACATGCAGATCAAAAGAGGCTCAGTATGGAAAGTGATTGATTAGGCCAGGGCTGTCCAAATGGCTGCCCATGGGCTGCACTTGGTCCCCCAGAGCTCTTGCTGTGGCAAGTCTGTTTGCTGTGTCACCCCACTTTCTCTCATTAGTCCTGCTAGGTCCACCTCCTTCTCTCTGACCCCCAAAGGCAGGACGTTGATGCACCACCCCCTCCAGACTAGAACTCCCAGGAGCATGTCCAGGACATTGGACAGCACTGTATTTGGCTATGGCCTGGTCCACATCACTCAAAGTGCCAGAGCTGCAGCCACTAGGGAATCCCCAGTAGGCAGTAGTAGTGTTAGGGAGTCTAGCCAAAGGACTCCTTACTGAATAGGCGCTGGCTTACTGTACAGGAAGAGATTTGAACTCAGGACTTCTGTGTCAGAGGCAGAACCCTCAACCATTACACTATCCAGCCAACAGATAGAATCCGTTTATTTATCTATGTCCAATGCCAATGGATCCGTTGATTCTATTCTAATTAGCGAATCACATGGTTGTGCAGTGTACAACCCCCATACAACCTCCACCTTATACAGTGGGCATAACACAACACTCACATATGTTACAGCATGGAAATTGCTATGAAAAACCTGCACACCTTATCCAGAAACAGAAGGTGTGTTTGGATAACGTGATCCGTTGCAACACAGATGTAGACATGCTTGTTCAGTTGTACGGCTAGTGCCTTCACATGCAGCAATACACATACTGTAGTGTGAACTCCTGCTTATTCACTGTCTACATGGTTTACCTTACCACCTCACAGGGCCGTTTCTTGGGTAGTGCGGGCAGGGCGACCGCCCTGGGCGCAGACCAGCAAATAGAAGAAGGGGGCACAGGCAGAAGGACATAACCGCTAGGGAGCTAGTGACACGTGGTGCAGCCAAATGGTAGAAGAAAGAAGATTACCAACGCAATCACCTTTCTTGACTCCTCCTGGGCTGCCTGCGTCAGACGTCAAGTCATCATCACGTCACCACCGTGTGATGACACCTGATGTCCTGTAGCGGTACTGCAGGCTGTCAGTGCGCGGCGCCCATGAAGGAGTCAGCTTTCCGGGCTCTCTTCGCCTGTGTGTTGTCCTGGTCCCTGCTTCCACCTGGATGAGCGGCTGGCCACTAGTAAGTAGGCAGATCTACTTTTGACCTGTGGCTTTGTGACTGTCCCTAAAGAGTAAAGGATCGTGAGGCCACGTGGGGAAAGGTGAGGGGGGGGGGGGCACAATTTTTACACCCTTGCCCTGGGTGCAATTTAGCCTAGAAACTGCCCTGCCACCTCTTACTACTTGAGACGTGAGAGGGATATGGAGGCTGCTATACTTATTTACTTTTAAACAATACCAGTTGCCTGGCTGTCCTACTGATCATGTGTCATTAATATTTTTAGCCATAGACCCTGAACAAGCATGCAGCAGATCAGGAACTCTGACTCCGCTTTAACTGGATTAGCCATATGCTTGTTCCAGGGTTTTGACTCAGACACCACTTTTGCTAGAAGAGCAACAGGGCTGCCAGGCAACTACTAGGAAATAAATATGGTGCCCTCCATATCCTTCTCATTTCAAGTTCCCTTTTAGTAAAAATGTACACTTTTGAAGAAGAAGAAGGAAAAAGAAAAAAGAAAGAAAATCAGATCAGTTCTGTTCAATTCTTTTTGTAATTTACGGTTATTAAAAAATGATCTTTTTGTTAAACTGTAACCAGAAATAGTTTCCACAACTGCCAGGAAGGGCCCAATCACACTAAGGGCGTTTTCCGCCTTTTTTCAAGCGCAGGCGATTTTTAAAATCGCCCACAAAACGCTTGTGCAATGATTCCCTATGTGAGAGTTCACAGCTGAGCGGTTTGTTTCCGATCCGCTCAGCAAAGCGCTGCCTGGACCATTTCTGAGGCATTTTTTGCTATAATGTAAGGTATAAGAAAAACACTCAGGAAATCGATTTGTGCGGCGATTGCGTTCACGTTTTTAAGAATAAATACATCGTATTTATTATTCTCCGGGTCAAAGAGTTCACTTCCTGACTTGCGTCAGGGAGTGAATGACAAAACCGCTCTGAAAAAGCGCTTAGAAACTTGCTTTTTACAAAAACGCAGTGCGCAGGAGGGGGGAAAAAACAGCGCTCAAAAACGCAAACCGCTTGCATTTTCATTTTCGTTTTTAGGTGTGAATGGGGCCTAAAACGTGTTTGTTTCCTTTTAAATAATGCACATTGCCTGGCTGCCCTGTTGATCCTTTGCCTCAAGGCCTTGTTCACATTATAAATCGCCAGCGCTATCGTAAGCCCAGGCGATTTATGGGGTGGTTTTGAAAGCCCTTTTACAAGTGCTTTCAGAGGGATTTTGGCTTAGAAAATCGCTTTTCTAAGTGCTTTTGCGGAGCCATTGATTTTTCACTTCCTAACGTCAGTGAAGTGAACTCTTTAACCCGGAAATGAATAAATACAATGTATTTATACATAAAAGCACTTGGGAAATCAGTGTCCAAAGCGCTTTTGCGATTTCCCTATACCTTCCATTGAGCCAAACGCTCAGAAAATGGTACATGTATCGCGTTTGCGATTTTAATAAAATCTAAACGCTCACTTGTGAACACTCTCACAGGAAATCATTACACAAGTGCGTTCAGAGCGATTTGCAAAATCGACAGCGCTAAAAAAAAAAAAAAAAAAAAAAAACTCAGCAAGCTGATAGCATGAACAAGCCCTAATACTTTAAAGAGACACTGTAACCTGAAAAAGATCCCCTGGGGGGTACTCACCTCGGGTGGAGGAAGCCTCAGGATCCTAATGAGGCTTCCCACGCTGTCCTCTGTACCACGGGGGTCTCGCCGCAGCCCTCCAAACAGCCGCCCGACAGACCCGACTGTTAGTTTAATATTTACCTTTGCTGGCTCCAGCGGGGGCGCTGTGGCGGCTTTCGGCTCCGAAGTAGACGGAAATACACGATCTCAGTCGGGTCCGCTCTACTGCGCAGGCGCCGGAGACTTGCGACTGCGCAGTAGAGCAGACCCGACGCGGCGATCGGGTATTTCGCCACAGCCTGCAAAGGTAAATATTTACATCGCCGCTGTACGAGGGGATGCAGCGAGACCCCCGAGGGACGGAGGACGGCGTGGGAAGCATCATTAGGATCTTGAGGCTTCCCCCTCCCAAGGTGAGTACCCCCCAGGGGAATTTTTGATGTTACAGATTCTCTTTAAACCATAGACCCTGAACAAGCATGCAGATCAGATGTCTAGGACTAACCTGACAAGATTAGCTGCATGCTTGTTTCAGGTGTGTGATTTAGACCCTACTGACTAGAAAGATCAGTAGGACTGCCAGGCAACTGGTATGGTTTTAAAGGAAATAAATATGGCCCCCTCCATAGGGCTCACACCTCAGGTTCCTTTTAAAGCACTGCTTCTGCTAGCATTGTACTGCTCATTGAGCGTCTGAGTTTTAGGGTGCATACATACATCCAATTTTGATTGGCCAATCACTGACCAATTTTTACACCTGAAAATAGTGTGAGGGCCAACGGATTTTGAATACTGCGAACAGACTCTGTGCAGGTAAGCTCTCATACTGCATGGAAGTGGTACGATTGTCCAACCGAAAGTATTCAAAATCTATACTTCATGGAGCTGGTAAAATTGGTCATTGACTGGCAATCATAACTGAAAGTGTGTACTGGGCTGTAGGCCTGGACCCCACTACAAATCGTTTTGTTGGCGATTTCATGAGCGTTTTCTGGCGATTTTAAAAAGAGTACACTTATTGCCAGTGAATGTGTAGCGATTTGCGATTTTAATTCTGATTGGTCCTTTCACATTATTATGATTTTTTTTTTTAACAGTTTGCAGTAATTTAAAAATCGCACACAAATCGCTATGTGTAGCGATTTATGAGCGATTTGCCAGCGCTTCAATACTTTACATTGAAGCGCAAACGCTCCCAAAATGCTGCATGTCTTGCGATTGCGATTTTGCTAATCGCAGTCGCTACTGTGAATTTTGTTACATTTATTTACATTGGCAGAGTGTTTAGGGAAATCGCTAGTGATTTAAAGTGCTCCCTAAACGCTCAAAAACGCTTTCTAGGGGGTTCCAGGCCTGAGGACTTGCTCACATTATAAATCGCCAGCGCTGCCGCAAGAGCTGAACGATTTATACTGTGATGTTTACAGAAATGCGCTTTTATAAACACTTTTCTAAGCAATTTTGCTCAGCGATGATTTTTTTTCCCTTCCTGACGTCAGGAAGTGAACATTTTAACCAGGAAATGAATATATACAAGGGATTTATTCATAAAAGCGCTCAGGAAAATCGCAACACAAAGCATTTTTTCAAGCGCTTTGCGATTTCCCTATAGTTAAAAGTTAAAAACGCTCAGAAAATAGTACATGTAGCACGTTTGCAATTTTAATAAAATCTAAACGCTCACATATAAAACACTCTCATAGGAAATCATTGCACAAACGCTTTTACAGTGATTTCTAGCTCAGTGTAAACAAGCCCTTAGGGCTGGAACCCACAGGAGCGCTTTTGGCAGCGTTTTGGCAGCACTGCGATACGCTAGCAGTTTGCCAAAACGCTGGGCTAATGTTAATGGATGGGGCAACTTCCACAGGAGCGTTTGCGTTTCTCAGAAACGCAAACGCAGGACGTGCAGCATTTTGGGAGCGTTAGCGCTTCAAAGTAAAGTATTGAAACGCTAGCGGAAACGCTCAGCAAAACCTAAACTGAGCGGTTTTGCTAGCGTTTTGCGGTTCAGCACACTGTAACAAAATGAAAAATAATTCACAGGACCAATCAGGATAAAAACGCAAAACGCTAGGCACCCGCTGGGGAAAAAAATACAATGTTGCAAAACACGACCAAAAACGCGCATGAATTAGCTTGCAAACCGCTCAGACAAAACGCTAGCGGTTGCGTTTTGCGTTTGCGGTTTTCAGTGGGTTCCAGGCCTTAAGGTGGCCAGTGGCCACACACGATACAATAAAATAATCCGATTCTACGTTAATTCGATAAAAACGATCGGATTTCCCGAAAGAAATCGAAAGCTTTTTTTCATTCAACTGAAAAACCCGATTGGATTTCCGGTTTTCTTCGATTTTAATCGATCCGGAATGCCAGATATTTTTCTTCAATCTTTCTAAAGATTGTATGGTGTGTGTTGGATTGTCAATTAATTAATGAACACACCCTAGCAATTTTCTCAGAGTTTCCAATCATTTTTATCATAATTGGGGAAAAATTGAACATACGTGTGTGGTACATTGGTCATATTTTTCAAATGTTACAGTCAGAAAAATGTATTGCAATTCTTAAATTGAACAGATATTTAAAAAAAAGTATCGTGTGTGGCTACCTTAAGGCTATGTTCACATCTGCAAATGCCAGCGATTTGCGATTTTGTAGGCGATCTTTTTTTTAGCACCTTCTGGCGCTTACCTGCATGAAGCAATTTTTTGTAAAGCGATTTTCTAAGCGCTTTTGCGGAGCGATATGTTTTTTCACTTCAGGAAGTGAACTTTTTGACCCGGAAAAGAATACAATGTATTTATTCTTAAAACACTTGAGAAATCGTTACACAAAGCACTTTTTCAAAGTTTTCCGATTTCCCTATAGCTTCCATTGAGGCAAATCACCCCAAAATGTTACAGGCAGCGGTTTGGTGAACGAATGGGAAACGAACCGCTCCAATGTCAACTCTCACATAGGGAATCATTGCACAAGTGCTTTTAGGGCGATTTTGAAAATCGCCGGCGCTTGCAAAAAGCCAAAAATGTCCTTAGTGTGAATAAGCCCTTAGGCTGGTTTCACAGTGGGACGTTACAGGCGCACGTTAGCAGCCTGTAACGCAGCCCACCACACAGTAATGATAAATCAATGGGCTGTTCACAGTGCCCACGTTGCGTTACTCAGTAACGCTGCGCCATAACAGAACGTACTGCATGCAGTACTGTATAAGCGGCAGATCCGCGTTAGACTGCTTGCACATGCTCAGTAATGTTGGGGAGGAGCGGAGAGCGGCCAGGCACATGGCTAATTAATATTCACTGCACTCAGTGAAGTGCAGTGTTTACTTCCTGGAGCGGCCGCTCTGTGCGGCGATTGGCCGGGCGGGACCACGTGATGCCACATGCGTGCAAGAGTGCGCATCACAGCATCACGGACGCCAGAGTGAGCTGCACAACGCGGCTCACTCTGACGTCCACATTAGAGAGCACCAGGCGTTGCGTTAGGGGCACGTTATGCGACCATAACGTCCCCTAAAACACAACGTCCTGGTGTGAAAGCAGCCTTAGACTTGGGAGCTGCCAAATAAAGAATTATCTGCAGGTAAATTGTTTGGAAGCTCCCAAATCATAACATTTCCTGTTCAGCCACCACAATTTCCAGTTTCTGTAGATTAGTAACATTTTCTTTTCTCCACTGTTTTGCAAAAACGAAATACATCAACCTGCGACTTTCCTTGTAAATCACTTATAAGACACAGCCCTAAAGTTTATCCTTCAGCTGTTATGGGAGCTAATATATTTGAGGAAGAAATGGATTAAGATAAAAGGGGCCCTAGGTAAGATAGCAGTTTTTACCCATTGTTGGTGACCTGGCTTTTTTAGTGAGATTTGGTGGGGACTAGCATCCAAGCCCCAGACACTCTCCAGGCCTTAAGCACCTGCCTAAAATTACCTAAGTTGTGGTGACCCAGCGAGAAAGTCCATAGGGAACAGTCCTCCAACCATAGCAACGTCTACAACTTGAAGCATTCTAATTGGCCGAATAGCGTATTGTTATTATTATTATTACAACAACAACATCTGATATTTAAGGCCACATACACACATCAGACCATAGTCTTTTGAAAATGAAAGATCACAGACCAAATTTTCCCCCTTCCATGTAGTATGAGAGCCATACCTTCACAGTCTTTTCTATGGAGCTGAACTCCCCATCAGAAAAAAAAATCTTTGCAAGATGCTGCACACAAAGATGCTGTACAGACACAAAAGATCAGTATCTGCAAAAGATCCGTTCCTGCAAATTGCATTCATAGTCTATGAGATCTGCAGATCATCATACACACCTTGTTTAACTGACATTCATCTGCAGATCAGACAATCATCTGCAGATCTGAAAATCCATGCTGGTGGATCTGATCTGCAGATGAATGTCTGTTAAACAAGGTGTGTATGATGATCTGCAGATCTCATAGACTATGAATGCATTTTGCAGGAACGGATCTTTGGCAGGAACAGGTCTTTTGCAGATACTGATCTTTTGTGTCTGTACAGCATCTGTGTGTTCAGCATCTTGCAAAGATTTCTGTCTGATGGGGAGTTCAGCTCCATAGAATAGACTGTGTAGGTATGGCTCTCATACTACATGGAAGGGGGTAAAATTGGTCTGTGATCTTTCATTTTCAAAAGACTATGGTCTGATTTGTGTATGAGCCTTAAAGAGAAACTCCAACCTAGAATTGAACTTTATCCCAATCAGTAGCTGATACCTCCTTTTACATGAGAAATATAATGCTTTTTACAAACAGACCATCAGGGGGCGCTGTATGACTGATTTTGTGCTGAAACCCCTCCCACAAGAAGCTCTGGGACCGCGGTACTTTTGGTAGTTTGTTACAATGTAACAAGGTTCACAGACAGGAAATAGCTGTTTACAGCTGTCTCTAAGAGCCAAAACAGCTAGGAGCAGCTACATAACCTGCCCACAGTAAAAATATGTCACCATGTAATAAATGTCAGAATGTAAATCGGGGGGAGGAAAGATTTTACAATGAGCAAACACTGGCTAAATCATTTATACATAATTATGGTAAAAAATTAAGCACTTTTTTTACTATATTATTTTCACTGGAGTTCCTCTTTACATTTCACGTAGGTGCTGTCCACCCAATCACATTAGTAGAATTTCTCTATGAACTTTATCGCTGGGTCATCTCAACCATACTATTGATATCATGGAGAGGAGCATGGATTTCATCTTTGGAACCATGTTTTAGCTCTACAGGAAGTGGAATTCTCCTGGGCTGAACTGGATTAAGAGCTCAAACCCAACAGAGCAATTTTGTGAGCAAAACGCTTACACTTTTTAAAATCGCTACCAAAATCACCAGAAAACGCTCATAAAATTGCTTACAAAATGCTCATACAAATCACTAGTGATTGCGATTAGCAAATCACTAGCGACGATTGCTAATCGCAATGCAGGAGGCTTTGGATGGCGGTGAGGGAGTGACCTGCGCAGAGGAGGCCGGAGCGAGTGACCTGCGCAGAGGAGGCCGGAGCGAGTGACCTGCGCAGAGGAGGCCGGAGCGAGTGACCTGCGCAGAGGAGGCCCAGGTATGTATAATACTTTTCCCTCCTTTTGTCTCAGGTTTACTTTAAGCTGCATACATTTGCATCAACTCAGAATTAATCAACATCTCAGTGATCATCTGTACAGAAAATTAGCATCTTGTTGATCATCCTTATAGATTACCTGACAGCTGTATAACATATCAGGCTAACAGGTATCAATCATTTACTTTTAGGCCTCTTTTCCACAGACTGTTGATAGGCAGTGAAATGCCTCTCAAACTCTCACAACTGCTCACTGCTGCCTGGTAACTGCTTGCTGAGCACACAGTTCTACAGTCCTTGGAAAAGAGGCCTGATTTCCACGAACTGTTGAGCTGTGTATTCGGCATTTCACTGCCTATCAACAGTTCGTGGAAAAGAGGCCTTACCGGGCAGCAACAAGCAGTTGCCAGGCAGCAGTGAGCAATTGTGTGAGTTTGAGAAGCATTTCACTGCCTATCAACAGTCCGTGGAAAAGAGGCCTGAAAGTGGACCAATGGTATGCCACGTTAGCAGAATTCAGTCAACCTATTTTCTAGATGCATAAACTTGCACACAGAATTTGCATCATCCTGCATCAACTCATCACATCAGTTGTTTGCCTCTCACTGACCAGCCATAGACCTCTGCAAAGAAATGGTTCATCCCATGGAAGTTAATGCTCACTGTACAAACAAAACTGGCACATTGGAATCCAGAATCATGCAATACACAGGAGGGGGAAAAAAAGCATCACTAGTCTACTTTAAGGGACCCAGCAGGAGACGTCATAGGGGACAGTACCCTCACAGCACAAAGCATTGTGATTGGCTGAATAGTGTGGGCGTTGTTTACTACAACTTATGGTGTGTACACACTTGAAAGATAAATGAAAGATATCAGAACAATTTTACCCCCTTCCATGTAGTATGAAAGCCATACTCTACACCGTCTATTCTATGGAGCTGAACTCCCCATCGGATAAAAACTCCTTGCAAGATGCTGTACACAAAGATGCTGTACACATGCAACAGATCAATATCTGCAAAAAATCTGTTCCTGCAAAATGCATTCATAGTCTATGAGATCTGCAGATCATCATACACACCTTGTTTAACAGCCATTCATCTGCATATCTGACAATCATCTGCAGATCTAAAAATCCTTCCTGGTGGATCTAATCTGCAGATTAATGTCTGTTAAACAAAGTGTGTATGAGATCTGCAGATATCATAGACTATGAATGCATTTTTTTGCAGGAATGGATCTTTTGAAAGAACAGATCTTCTGCAGATACTGATCCTTTGAATGTGTACGGGCATCTTTGTGTGCAGCATCTTGCAAAGAGTTTTTATCCGATGGAGAGTAAAGGCTCATACACACATCAGACTATAGTCTTTAGAAACTGAAAGATCACAGACCAATCTTACCACCCTTCCTGTAGTATAAGAGCCATACTCTACACAGTCTATTCTATGGAGCTGAACTCCCCATCAGAAAAAAAATCTTTGCAAGATGCTGCACACACAGATGCTGTACAGACACAAAAGATCAGTATCTGCAAAAGATCTGTTCCTGCAAAAAATCCATTCCTACAAATTGCAATGATAGTCTATGAGATCTGCAGATCATCATACACACATGATTTAACTGACATTCATCTGCAGATCACGCAATCATCCGCAGATCTGAAAATCCATCCTGGTGGATCTGATCTGCAAATGAATGTCAGTTAAATCATGTGTGTATGATGATCTGCAGATCTCATAGACTATCATTGCAATTTGCAGGAATGGATTTTTTGCAGGAACAGATCTTTTGCAGATACTGATCTTTTGTGTCTGTACAGCATCTGTGTGTGCAGCATCTTGCAAAGATTTTTTTTCTGATGGGGAGTTCAGCTCCATAGAATAGACTGTGTAGAGTATGGCTCTTATACTACAGGAAGGGTGGTAAGATTGGTCTGTGATCTTTCAGTTTCTAAAGACTATAGTCTGATGTGTGTATGAGCCTTTACTCTCCATCGGATAAAAACTCTTTGCAAGATGCTGCACACAAAGATGCCCGTACACATTCAAAGGATCAGTATCTGCAGAAGATCTGTTCTTTCAAAAGATCCATTCCTGCAAAAAAATGCATTCATAGTCTATGATATCTGCAGATCTCATACACACTTTGTTTAACAGACATTAATCTGCAGATTAGATCCACCAGGAAGGATTTTTAGATCTGCAGATGATTGTCAGATATGCAGATGAATGGTTGTTAAACAAGGTGTGTATGATGATCTGCAGATCTCATAGACTATGAATGCATTTTGCAGGAACAGATCTTTTGCAGATACTGATCTTTTGGGTCTGTACAGCATCTGTGTGTGCAGCATCTTGCAAAGATTTTTTTCTGATGTGGAGTTCAGCTCCATAGAATAGACTGTGAAGGTATGGCTCTCATACTACATGAAGGGTGGTAAGATTGGTCTGTGATCTTTCAGTTTCCAAAGACTATAGTCTGATGTGTGTATGCACCTTAAAGCTCCATAGAATAGACTGTGTAGAGTATGGCTCTCATACTACATGGAAGGGGGTAAAATTGGTCTGTGATCTTTCATTTATCTTTCAAGTGTGTACACACCAGTACCTGAAACCTAAAAGTGTGAGAGGGCGCTGTCCACCCAATCATGTTAGTGGAATTTCTCTAGGAGATTTCAAAAGGGATCCCCTAAACTTGACTAGTGGCAAAAAAATCATAGATGTTACTTACCAGATATAACTGTGTCTCCGTTGAGGTAGAGCGCCATGCCCAGAACCATTAAAATCCCCATGGTGAGAATATAGGGCCTGCGCCTCCCCCATGAAGAATGACAGTGATCGCTTGCAGATCCCACCACCGGCTGCAGGACAAAGCCCAGGATGGGGCTAATGAGCCAGACAAAACTGTACAAACTCTTCGGGAGGCCAACACTGAGCAGCACCGGAGTCACGAAGGCCGCCTCCACGGCGTAGCAAAACTCTCGGCCAAACATGGCCATGCTGTGCATGATCAGCCTGCCAGTGGACCTCCTGGGGGGCTCCACCAGCTGGAAGACCCCCTCGTCCATCTGCTCAAGGCTGCTGATGCTGCTGCTGTAATCCAACATGCCCTTTGCCGATGGCTGTAGGCTGGTGCTGGCCACCACCACTGTAGGTTGTTGGTACTCCACATGTTCGGATAGGGTCATACTAGGCTGGTGGCTGGTGCTTGTTGTGGAGGAGTCTCCGGACTTCCACTCTGTTTTATGAGAGGCGTGACTGCAGCTCTTTCATAGCTGAGAGATCACAAGTTAGAAAGGGGAAAGTCAAGAATCATGTGAAAGGCCTAATCTGAGGAACATTTACACTTCAAGGGGTTTCCTCGCTTCATTTACAAACTCTTCATTCACGGCCCTCTAGGTCAGATATCACAAGACATATGGAACATTCTCAGCGCGTACTACACACCACCATCGCTGAACATTCATAACTCTCTCTTGCCTGGGGATGCAAACAGCCTGTTGGAGAGGAAGATGGACTTAGAGCTTATCCTGCAAGGAGCAGATTTCACTTTGCGTATTTAAAGTGGTATTACCATCTCTCATAACATTCTACGGAAACTTGTTTGGCGCTAGGCTAGTTTAGGGGACCCAGCAGGAAACTGCATAGAGAACCGTTCTCCAATCACAGCACAAAGGGTTGTGATTGGTCGAATAGTGTGGGCGTAGTTTACTACAACCTATTGGAAACCTAGTAGTTCGAGAGGGTGCTGTCTACCCAATCACGTTAGTGGAATTTCCCTATGAGATTTCCGGCTGGGTCCCCTAAACTAGACTAGTACCAGTGATTTTATGATTATCAGCAAATCAATTGTTGTTTTTCAAAGACTGATCTTACGTATGTACTCTGCTTTAGGGCTCATTTCCATGGGCAGTTGTATTGTGTGCTCAGCAAGCAGTTGTCAGGCGGCATTGAGCAGTTACCAGGCAGTAGCAAGCAGTTATGAGAGTTTGAGGGGCTTTTTTCGCCTATCAACTGCTCATGGAAAAGGGGCCTTAGGTACAGGAGTTCAGATGAAATGACCACCTCTGCCGAGAATCTAGCATGTGTACAGCAACCACCGATACTACCCTGTCAGATTTAGGCCTCTTTTCCACGAACTGTTGAGCTGTGTGCTCAGCAAGCAGTTACCAGGCAGCAGTGAGCAGTTCTGAGAGTTTGAGAGGCATTTCACTGCCTAGAAAAAGTTCGTGGTAAAGAGGCCTAAAGGAGAAATGTAGAGAGAGGTGTATGGAGGCTGCCATATTTATTTCCATTTAAGCTATACCAGTTGCCTGGCTATCCAGCTGATCTTCTGCCTCTAATACTTTCAGCCATAGCCCCTGAACAAGCATGCAGCAGATCATGTTTTTCTGACAATTTTGGCAGATATGACAAGATTAGCTGCATGCTTGTTTCTGGTGTGATTCAGACACTACTTCAGCCAAATAGATCAGCAGGACAGCCAGGCAACTGGTATTGCTTAACAGGAAATAAATATGGCAGCCTCCATATACCTCTCACTACAGTTCTCCTTTAAGTAATAGACCCCGAAAAAGCATGCAGCAGATGCAGATCAGGTGTTTCTGACATTACTGTCAGAAAAACTGTTGTTTCAGGCGTTATTCAGACACTACTGCAGCTAAATAGAACAGTCGGGCTGCCAGGGAACTGGTATTGTTTAAAAGTAAATAAGTACGGCAGCCTCCATATCCCTCTCATTTCAGTTGCCCTTTAAGGGGCATTTCACTGCTTATTAACTGTCTGTGGAAAAGAGGCCCAATTGTGCCAATGTCTGGCAAAGCGCATTGTTCTCCTTACACCAAGTTGACATCACTCCTGCACCACTCCCCTTGGGCAGAGGTAAAGGGGAAGGTTAGTGTTCGGCATCCTAGCCTAAGCTGTGGTGCACCTGACACAACCAGGCTGTGGGCAGAACCTTTGCTTGCATGGAAATTGTATGCAATTGCACACCATCTGCGCTGCTGATCCCATTCACTACAGTTAGGTCTCTTTTCCACGGACTGTTTCTAGGCAGTGAAATGCCTCTCAGACTCTCACAACTGCTTGCTGCTGCCTGGTAACTGGTTGCTGCTGCCTGGTAACTGCTCACTGCTGCCTGGTAACTGCTTGCTGAGCACACAGCTCAACAGTTTGTGGAAAAGAGGCCTCAATGGGCTCTATTCACAAAGAGCCAAATTTTCCGCAAAATTTTACCGCTATATTCCCGCCAGCGGTAAACTCCGCATTTTTTCCACATTCACTAATATTTTCCGCATGTTTTCCGCATGCGGGAAAAGAGATGCGGAAACAGCCATTATTCATGCGGGAATCATGCGGTAAAAAGGTCGCATGAAAAAGTGTTTAAAAAAAAAAGTTAAAGTCCAGCAAGCACAGCCCTTAAGCCTCCACACTTCATTAAAGTCAATGGGATGCGGAATATATCACCTACTATTTGTAGGTGATAAAAAAAATCGGTAAATAACGACTAAATGATGCGCCTGAACATTTTTGAGAATTGATTTTTTATTGCGGAAAATACCGACTTCTGCAGAAATTTTTCCGCATGAATCCCGCACTTTTACCGCACGTTTTCTGCATGCGGAAAAAACGTGCGGAACATTTTGAGAATGTCAACTTGACGGAATTTTGGTCGCAAACTTTCCGCATGTACTTTACCGCATGCGGGAAGTCTTTGAGAATAGAGCCCAATGGGTCAGTGCTACGATTCCCGAAAAATGCGCACAGGCTCAATCACCGTTATATCATAACTCTCTGGGCTGGATGAATGTAGCCAGACTTGAAAAAAGTAGAGACAGGTGCGTCAAGCGACTTCACCGCCATGCACATGCGAACCGCACTGCTACAGCAACAATCTATAAAGAGTCTTGTGGTACCATTGACTGCAATCAGGGCGTTGCTAGCCCCAAAGATCAGTGGCACGTGCCCCAGATCTAGTCTGGGGTGCCCCGGATGTTCCCCAGGTGTGGTGTTTCAATTGTGGGGGTATGCTGGTTGCTGTGGTGCCTCTATTTGGGCATACTGGGTGCTGTGGTGCCATGATGGGCGCTGT
Source organism: Hyperolius riggenbachi (assembly GCF_040937935.1). NCBI lineage: Eukaryota > Metazoa > Chordata > Amphibia > Anura > Hyperoliidae > Hyperolius > Hyperolius riggenbachi. The sequence goes on from NC_090646.1 coordinate 632,618,908, forward strand.
GATGCATTTGTAGGGGCATGCAGGGAGCAGTGGTTCTTCTGTGGGGGCATGCTGGGAGTTGTGGTGCCTCAATGGGAGAGATGCCTGTGGCAGCAAGGGGTGAAGGGGGACCCACTCAGGGTTGCTCGTAAACTACGCCAGCGCGAATCTATGCGTCGTAGTCCGCAACTACGCATCGTAGTTAATAGCCGAAGTTTAAAAACATTGCATACGTACCGTGTATACTCGCATATAAGCCGACCCGCATATAAGCCGACCCCCCAACTTTTACCTGAAAAACCAGGGAAAAATGATTGACCCCCATATAAGCTGGGGGTAGGAAATGCTGGCCGCCTTATTCCCCTAGTGTGTCCCAGTATAGCTAGTAAAGTGCCCAGTATAGGTAGGTAGTGCACCAGTATAGCTAGTATAGTGCCCAGTATAGCTATTATAGTGCTCAGTATAGCTAGTAAAGTGCCCCAGTATAGCTAGTATAGTGCCCAGTATAGCTAGTATAGTGCTCAGTCTAGCTAGTATAGTGCTCAGTCTAGCTAGTATAGTGCTCAGTCTAGCTAGTATAGTGCTCAGTATAGCTAGTATAGCGCTCAGTATAGCTAGTAATGTGCCCCAGTTTAGCTAGTATAGTGCTCAGTATAGCTAGTAATGTGCCCCAGTTTAGCTAGTATAGTGCTCAGTATAGCTAGTAATGTGCCCCAGTTTAGCTAGTATAGTGCTCAGTATAGCTAGTAATGTGCCCCAGTTTAGCTAGTATAGTGCTCAGTATAGCTAGTAATGTGCCCCAGTTTAGCTAGTATAGTGCTCAGTATAGCTAGTAATGTGCCCCAGTTTAGCTAGTATAGTGCTCAGTCTAGCTAGTAATGTGCCCCAGTTTAGCTAGTATAGTGCTCAGTATAGCGCTCAGTATAGCTGGTCCGCCGGTCCCCCGCTCCCCCCACGGCCGCCGCTGCTATTACCTTTTCTAGTCCCCTCTCCGTGCTTGTAAACATCCACAGCAGCGCGCCCGGCGCTGCTACTGTGACGAGCGGCGAGCCAGGAAAGAGCGGTTCCCATAGTAACAGGACGCTCTTTCCTGCCTCCTGCCTCGTCACAGTAGCAGCGCCGGGCGCGCTGCTGTGGATGTTTACAAGCACGGAGAGGGGAATAGACGATGCGGAAAGGTAATAGCGGCGGCGGCCTTGGGGGGAGCTGGGGACCCGCGGACCAGTGGAGGGGGGGGGGGGACCTGCGGACCAACATGACTCGCATACAAGCCGACCCCCCAACTTTTGGCCCCCTTTTTGGGGGTCAAAAATTCGGCTTGTATGCGAGTATATACGGTATTTCCGCGTAGTCGTAGTCCCGCTATGCGAAGGTTCGCCCGCTACGCGTAGTTGACGTATGTATTGCGAAGTCAACTACGCGTGCGGTAACTGCGTCTATACGGATCATTGCGCATGCACAGAAATATCATTGCCCTTCTATACGTATACAATTCCGCATTGGAAGGTGGAATGTACGCATAGAATAGTTCACCCATGCGCATAGCTAGCGGATTATTGCGGAAATTTTTACACATAAGCGTCCGCATCAACTACGCTTCGCAACGACGCGAACCTTCAGTATTTTAACGCGTAGTCTACGAAACGCAAACGCAGCGTAGTTTCTGATTTCGTAGCCGTAGTTTGCGAAGCATAATTGCGGAAAACTACGCGTAGTTCCAGCATAGCGAAGTTCGCTGACTACGACCATCCCTGGTCCCACTAGGAGGTCAGGGAATGCTACAGGAAACTGCCAGATAACCTGGACAGCCCGCCTAGCAGAAAGCCAGACCAGCCAGTTATGTGTAAGTGACTCTGCCCATTAATGTGATATGCAGCATTGTTTTAATGGAGAGGGGGCGTCATCCAGCATTTTGCTGGGCAGGCCTACTTAGACAACTTTTAAGTTCATTTAAATTTGGCTCCACTAATGACCACACCCACATTTTGGTGCATGGCCACACCCATTTTCCGACTGGAGTGCCCCGGATCTCTTGGGATCCTAGCAACACCCCTGACTGCAATGCTATGGTGCGGCATGCAGTACCACTCGGCAACGCACTGCAGCCTCTGCCCCGATTGAAGCGCTTCCACCGCATCGCGTCACACCACAGGTACTGTGGCCTATCTCATAGAGATGAATGGCTGCTGCAGCGGGGAAGAGTGGGAAAGGAGCCTAGTAAAGCCTGGTATACACCTTCTACTTTCATTGGCAAATCATTGACCAATCCTACCACCTCCATGTAGTATGCAAGTTTACCTATAGAATCTGCTCTTAGTATTCCATATATGTTGGTCTCATACTACGTGGAGGTGGTAAAATTGGTATTTGATATTTCATTTCCTAAAGTTTTTTATCTCATGTGTGTACCCAGCTTTAAAGAAAACCTGTAACTACAAAAAGTTCTCCTGGGGGGTACTCACCTCGGGTGGGGAAAGCCTCCGGATCCTATTCAGGCTCCCCCTGTCCTCCTGTGTCCCACGGCGGTCTTGCTGTGGCCCTCCAAATGGCGGGGATGTAAATATTTACCTTCCGGCTCCAGCGCAGGTGCAGTATCGGCTCTCCGCTCAGAAATAGGCGGAAATAGCCGATCGCTGTCGGTCCGCTCTACTGCGTAGGTGCAAGTCGCCTGCGCAGTAGAGCGGACCAGACAGAGATTGGCTGTTTCCACCTATCTCCGTGCTGAGAGCCGCAACAGCGCCCCCGCTGGAGCCAGGAAAGATATATAAATGTAGCTTGTCAGGCTTGTCGAGCCTGGATTGCCGGACACTTCGGGGGAGCCAGAATTGCGCTGGACTGCCTGCAGCTACAGGGGAGGGGGAAGCCTCATTGGGACCCTGAGGCTTCCCCCTACCAAGGTAAGTACCCCCCAGGGGACGTTTTTTTTTGTTACAGAGTCTCTTTAAGGAAACAGTTTGTTAAGGATTGCCACTATGCAATGCACATATAGAGGTGTTCATTACCACCATAGCACCAATGAAAAGCTAATAAGATGGATGAAGGAGGGCTCCTTGTGGGCCCCTCTTGACCAGGGGCCCCAGTGCGGTCACAACCGCTGCATCCCCTATTGCTATGCCACTGACTGTACTACACCAGCACATGTGTGCTTATGAAAGGAATGAAAGAGGAGAGCTTTGCTGCTCGCTCACCACTGCACATTCCAGGCAGAATCCTGGCACATCACGTTTGGGTCACATGTCCCATGACTCGCTGCTGATTGCAGTAGCCTCTGGTGTAAGCCAAATTCCTCCATCTCTCCACACAAAGCTGGATGAACTTGCTACACAGTTAGTGTTGTGATAGTTTCGTGTTCAAGAAACACTCGCTAGCAGTCATTCCTGATGCTCTGTCATGTTGCTAATTCATTGCATTTGTAAAAAACAAACAAACCACTTTTTGTTTTATTACACTAGTTAGACCACCCTTTAAAAAAAAAACCGCTAGGGCTGGGACGCGACCCCCTTCCCAAGGGCGTTCGCTCTCCCCGCCGCCTGTGCAGGGCGGGTTTAAGCAACAATGGGGCCCCAGGGCAAAATAAACCTGGGAGGCCCTCCCAACAGATACCCCGAAACAAAAATCGGCATTAACGGAACTTTTTTGCAGCTGGTATAGTCAGGGTGTGAAGCCCCAATTGGTCGGAGCTCCACATTCTGGCTATCCCAGCCTACATGGGGGACAAGGGGTTAAAAAGTTTCAGGAGGGGGGACCCCACATAATTTAAAAAAAAAATATTCCTACACCAGAAAATTGGGAAAATATGAAAAAATGTCAGGGATCTTCATACAGCCATATTGTGGCTGTATAGCGATCCCTGGCCAAAGCGCTGCGGCTGTGTATGGACCCCCTGGAAACCCCGTCAGGAAATGTATTGCTCTTTCTTTTGATACATGTAAAATTACACTACCGTTAGGTTTGCTACTAAAAGTGACATTTACCGCATTTAAACGTATACTTTTTTCCTTCGAAACTTTAAAATAGATTTTCTCAAAAACTATAAGGTCTTTTTGAAAAATAGTTTTTTCCTCTTATTCACAATGATCTCCTTAACATAGCCTGCAAATGTAGGGTTTCTAGCATTTAAGGTGGATTTGCTATTAACCATTAAAGTCAGCGGGTTTTTAAATGTGTATTTTTTTTCCTTTGAAACTTTAAAATCGATTTTCTCACAAACTATAAGGTCGATTTGAATTTTTTTTCCTCTTGTAGCCACTGGGGGCCCCTACAAGCTCTGGGGCCCTGGGGCAGTTGCCCCCTTTGCCTCTATGGTAGCGCCGGCCCTGCGCGCGTGCACATGGCAGCCTCCCCTGCCCTCGTCCTCCTGTTAGTAACGTTGAAAAAGCACGGACACAGGGACAGGGGACGCAGGGACAGTGGAGTTTTATTAGGTAGGATATTTTAATAGTGCTGACAATTTAGAGTCCGTAATCATGTCAATATCTGTCAGAGGAGCGCACACTCAAACCGCCACCCAGGGCCGGCTCCCTCATGAAGCAAGGTGAAACGCTTGCATTCGGCGCAGAGATTACAGGGGCCGCATGTTTGTAACGTGTGTATACACAACAGCATGAAGTCAGAGTAGGAGGAGAAGTGAGAAGAGAGCAAGATGAAGAGGTGATCATTGGGGAAAATAGCTAGTTGTGCTGTGTGAGGAGTCTGACAGCGAGTGAGGAGGGAGGCAGGAGGGTAGCAGTGTTTCATTTGACTTGCACAGCAGAAGGGAGGAGGTGGCACTGCTGTCCTGACTGAGGAAGAATGGGGAGGCTGAGGGTGAGCAGTTTGTTTGTCACAGACTCATAACCAGCCAGTGTGCTATTGTGTTGAGCTGCAGCATGTCATGTGAGAACATGGTTTGCCTCAGGCAAAAAAAAGTCTAGAACTGGCTCTGCTGTCACCATATTAATAGTCTAATGTAATACCATATTATTACATATTATTACTATTGTTTTTACTAGTAAAAAAAAGGGCCCTCTAGATAACAGGCGCTAGGCCGAAGCAATATGTCTGCACACAGCAATATTACTGCACTTTCGTGCATTAAAGCTAATGGGAACCGGGTTGTAAAAAAAAAAGTCCGATACTCACCTAAGGAGAGGGAGGCTTTGGGTCCCATAGAGCACTCCCTCTCCTCTCCCCCGGTGCCCGCTGCTGTCTTGGCGCCCCCGTAGCGGTATTCGACCGTTTTGGTCAAATACCGCTGTTTCCCGGCCAAAGCTAGGTTTTGGAGATGCTTCGGGAGCCTGGGTGCTCCCAAAGACAGGCCGCTCTACACTGCGCATGCGCGCGCGTCCTCTATGACGCGTTCGCGTGTGCGCCGCCTGTCTTCGGGAGGACTCGGCTCCCGAAGACTTCTGAAGTCCCCTCGGCGTGGGACGAGAACGGAGGAGCCAGCGCAGCACCGGGGCCACCGGGAGAGGAGAGGGATGGTTCATTAGGACCGAGCCTTCCCTCTCCTTAGGTGAGTATCTGCCTATTTCTTTAACTAACCCGGGTTACATTAGCGTCAAGAGCCGGTCTACACTTGTCCGATTCCAGATCGGATCTGTGTCAAACAGATCCGGTTTTCTGAAAAACTGATCCATTTGACACGGATCTGATCTGGATGCCTGCACATACGTTCTGCGTCCACCGCTGGTCCTGCCGCTCGGTCCCTTCCACAGCCTGGAGGCCAGCAGAAGCGTGGCTCTCCATAGGCTACAAGAGGCCAATTCTGCCTAGCAACAGGGAGAATTTTCATTGGTTGAACATGAACCAATGAGAATTCTCTCTGTTGCTGAGGATTCCCATTAGTCTGTTGCAACTCAATGGAGAATCCCCATGCTTCTGGCCTCTGGGCTCTTCAGAATGGACTGAGCAGCAGTGATGGACAGCGGGACACGTGAGTATGACGTCACGACGGCATGCGTCCGAAACGGGCGACGCGGATGCAGCGACTAGCCTAGTGAGAGCGCACAGTGTCCATTCTCACAGGCTTACGGTTTCCCATCCAGTCCGGGAAAAAGTGTCAAATCGGGACTCTCCGCGCCGTTTTTCTTCCGTACTACACAGATCAGTATGCGATCCGTGTGGAAGCGGGTCCTATTTCTAATATAGGATCCGCTTCCAGGGTTTTTGCTGAGCTATAAAAACATATCCCACGGATACGTTTTTAAAACAAGTGTGAAGCGGCCCTTAACCAGTTGTCCTCCGTTATATCCAGCCTATCCAGACGCCGGTTGTCTTACAAGGCTGCCCCTCGCTTGCTCGCACTGTTGTGCGCTTTTAAAGCTCTTTTGAAACTGAAAACTTTTGTCTGAAACCTCTACTGACTCATTTTCATCAACCTGCCATTGGGCCGCCCGCTGGGATGCCGGATCTGAGAACCCAATGAAATATTCACAATGTCCGAGATGAAAGAATAGGCCTAAAAAATAAGATTTTCTCTGCTTTTTAAGTCCTTGACAGCGTTACACCTTCCCTCTGAATCGCAGTTCCTTCGGCAGCTGTGGCGCTTTAGTAGATCAGTGCATCTCCCCCCTTCATGTAAGTTTAAAAGCAAAACCAAAATCCATCGTTGTTAAATCAATGCTTTTGATACACATATATCAAAAATGAATGTGAGTGAAATAAGCAAAATCAAGCCTAGAGTGTGTGAGCTGTTATTTCTCCTGAATGATAATCTTTTTTAGGCTTAGTTACAGTAGTTAGAGTTGGAAGGGAGGGGGAGGGGTAGTGACTGGATAAGGCCTTGTACACACATTTGACCAGGGGTGTCAAACTCAAATACAAAGTGTGCCGAAATTGAACACTGGGACCTAGTCCCGGGCCAACTTCAATGTCTAGTAGCCACCTCCCCCCCCCCCCCCACCCATACAGTTCCCTGGACACTAGTGCCTTTCCTCCCTCTCCTATACACTTCCCTGGTGTCTAGTGGGCCCCCTCGCTCCCCTACACAGCTCCCTGGTGTCTAGTGGCCCCCTCCCTCACCTATACAGTTCCCTGGACACTAGTGCCTCTCCTATACACTTCCCTGGTGTCTAGTGGGCCCCCTCCCTCCCCTATACAGTTCCCTGGTGTCTAGTGGCCCCCTCCCTCCCCTATTCAGTTCCCTACTATAAATTTAAAGAGGAACTGTAGTGAAAATAACATAACAAATAAAAGTGATTATTTTTTACAATATCCTATATAATAAAATCCCTGTCCTGTGTCTGTTGTGCTTGGTGCGCATGCCTGGCACGCAGGTGGACTTCAGTAGTGACGGCCTGATGGGAGCGCGCAGGTCTCAGACGTGCGGCTGCGCATAACGCATGTCAGCCCCTTATTAAAAGGGCTTTGTGGCTAGTTATTTTATAAATTATTTAGTCAGTGTTTGCCCATTGTAACATTTTTTCCTCACCCTGATTTACCTTCTGAAATGTATCACAAGTGGCAATCTCTTTAGTCCTGTCAGGTGCAGCTCTACCGAATGTTTATTTGAGAATTCTGGAGTCAGTGAAAATAATGCCTGTTTTCCCAGGATGCTCTGGGAGGAGAATTGTGCATAGCTTTACAGTCTAGTCTAAACATCACTGGAAAGGCAGGGCTACAAACCAGTACACAGCAATATAAAAATATAGGAAGTGTTTCTGATGCTGAAACCAGGACTATTACCATAAAAGTGGGCATCCTGAATAATTTACTGAGATAGACATGTGTATGTACAGTGCCTGCCTGAAAGAGTTAAATATCAGGTATGTAAGTGGCTGACTCAGACAGGAAGTGACTACAGTGTGACCCTCACTGATAAGAAATTCCCCTTTTACTTCTTTCCTGCTCTCAGAAACCATTTTCTGCTAGGAAAGTGTTTTATAGTTGGAATTTCTTATCAGTGAGGGTCACACTGTAGTCACTTCCTGTTAGGACTGAGTCAGCCACTTACATACCTGATATGTAACTCTTTCAGACAGAGAAAGAAAAGAAGGAACACAGTACATACACATGTCTATCTCATGTGACATGTCACTTCGGGTATCCTTTAAAAAGAACCCAAGGTGAACCTTAGGTCAAAAACCAAATTCTTACCCAAGGAGAGGGAAGACTCTGGATCCTGCAGAGGCTTCTCACGCTGTCTTCTGGACCTCTGCCTGGGACCCTAATCATGCACGGCCACGCTGCAGCCGTGTGACAACAGCCTGCCATTTGCATCTTGTGCAAGAGCGCCTCCAGCTAGCTGCATTGGTGTGACCATGCTCACACAGGCACCAGTATCAGGCCACACTCTGCATAAAGGGTTGGGAGCTTGCGCTCCATACATAGGCATACATGTCAAACTCTGGCCTGAGGGGCCAAATCAGCCAAACGATTAAATTTGTTTCCCTACTTTGAATTATATTGGGCCCACTCTAGACCACCAGGGAAGCTATATTGGAAGTGATGCCCTAGAACACCAGGGAGGCCATGTGGGGAGGTAGGGGGGAGAGCACTAAACACCAGGGAACTGTGTAGGGGAGGGTGGGGACAACTAGACACCAGGGAATTTTAGAGGGGAAAGAGGGGGGCGATTAGACACCAGGGAACTTTATAAGTGAGTAAGGTGGCCAGTAGACCTTGAGGTTGGCCCGGGACTAGGTCCCGGTGTATAATTTCGGCCCTCTATGTATTTGAGTTCGACACTCCTGCTTTAGGGTGTTTGGGTTTGGCAACGGTGGAAAAGTACTGGCATCGTGGTAATACTAGTTACTTCCCTATAGGAGAGGCATTGCGGTCATACTAGTTACTTCCCTATAGGAGAGGCATTGCGGTCATACTAGTTACTTCCCTATAGCAGAGGCATTGCGGTCATACTAGTTACTTCCCTATAGGAGAGGCATTGCGGTCATACTAGTTACTTCCCTATAGCAGAGGCATTGCGGTCATACTAGTTACTTCCCTATAGGAGAGGCATTGCGGTCATACTAGTTACTTCCCTATAGGAGAGGCATCGTGGTCATACTAGTTACTTCCCTATAGGAGAGGCATTGCGGTCATACTAGTTACTTCCCTATAGGAGAGGCATTGCGGTCATACTAGTTACTTCCCTATAGCAGAGGCATCGTGGTCATACTAGTTACTTCCCTATAGGAGAGGCATTGCGGTCATACTAGTTACTTCCCTATAGGAGAGGCATTGCGGTCATACTAGTTACTTCCCTATAGGATAGGCATTGCGGTCATACTAGTTACTTCCCTATAGGAGAGGCATTGCGGTCATACTAGTTACTTCCCTATAGGAGAGGCATTGCGGTCATACTAGTTACTTCCCTATAGGAGAAGCATTGCGGTCATACTAGTTACTTCCCTATAGGAGAGGCATTGCGGTCATACTAGTTACTTCCCTATAGGAGAGGCATTGCGGTCATACTAGTTACTTCCCTATAGGAGAGGCATTGCGGTCATACTAGTTACTTCCCTATAGGAGAGGCATTGCGGTCATACTAGTTACTTCCCTATAGGAGAGGCATTGCGGTCATACTAGTTACTTCCCTATAGGAGAGGCATTGCGGTCATACTAGTTACTTCCCTATAGGAGAGGCATTGCGGTCATACTAGTTACTTCCCTATAGGAGAGGCATTGCGGTCATACTAGTTACTTCCCTATAGGAGAGGCATTGCGGTCATACTAGTTACTTCCCTATAGGAGAGGCATTGCGGTCATACTAGTTACTTCCCTATAGGAGAGGCATTGCGGTCATACTAGTTACTTCCCTATAGGAGAGGCATTGCGGTCATACTAGTTACTTCCCTATAGGAGAGGCATTGCGGTCATACTAGTTACTTCCCTATAGGAGAGGCATTGCGGTCATACTAGTTACTTCCCTATAGGAGAGGCATTGCGGTCATACTAGTTACTTCCCTATAGGAGAAGCATTGCGGTCATACTAGTTACTTCCCTATAGGAGAGGCATTGCGGTCATACTAGTTACTTGCCTATAGGAGAGGCATTGCGGTCATACTAGTTACTTCCCTATAGGAGAGGCATTGCGGTCATACTAGTTACTTCCCTATAGGAGAGGCATTGCGGTCATACTAGTTACTTCCCTATAGGAGAGGCATTGCGGTCATACTAGTTACTTCCCTATAGGAGAGGCATTGCGGTCATACTAGTTACTTCCCTATAGGAGAGGCATTGCGGTCATACTAGTTACTTCCCTATAGGAGAGGCATTGCGGTCATACTAGTTACTTCCCTATAGGAGAGGCATTGCGGTCATACTAGTTACTTCCCTATAGGAGAGGCATTGCGGTCATACTAGTTACTTCCCTATAGGAGAGGCATTGCGGTCATACTAGTTACTTCCCTATAGGAGAGGCATTGCGGTCATACTAGTTACTTCCCTATAGGAGAGGCATTGCGGTCATACTAGTTACTTCCCTATAGGAGAGGCATTGCGGTCATACTAGTTACTTCCCTATAGGATAGGCATTGCGGTCATACTAGTTACTTCCCTATAGGAGAGGCATTGCGTGCAGGGGCATAACTACAAATCTTAGGGTCTCCCAGCAAAATTCTGATGAACCCCTCCCCCCCAATGTTCACACCCCTTACCTTGCCTACTCCTGGTGACCCTCACAGCCTGGGGGCCCATCTCACAAGGCTCATAAAACAAGTGTGGCCGTCAGGATCTTCACACCCATAACATGTGTAGCCACAAAAACACCTGATTTGGAGTAGGGGGCTGTTTACACCTAGCTAAGCCTATGTGATGTCTTCAGAGCTGGCGGGGGGGGGGGGGGTAACCTTCACACCACAATTCTACACGTACACGGTGAGGCAAACAATTGGGAGTGATCATGTCATCTTCACTTATCTTAAAGGAGGACTGTAGCGAGAGGTATATGGAGGCTGCCATATTTATTTCCTTTTAAAGGGGAACTGAAGTAAGAGGTATACGGAGGCTGCCATATTTATTTCCTTTTAATCAATACCAATTGCCTGGCAGCCCTGCTGGTCTATTTCTCTGCAGTAGTATCTGAATAACACCAGAAACAAGCATGTAGCTAGTCTTGTTAGATCTGACTTTAACCACTTTTGCCTACTGGACGTAGTACCTACGTCCAGGAGGCAATGCGCGCGTCCGCACGCTCCCTCGGCCGATCATGTGCGTGCACGCGCACTCCCGGCCCGCGGTTCGTTAGCCAGGCAATCAGTGAATCGGGCTATGGTGCCCGATCACTGATTCCTCTCCCCCGCAGAAAAAGCGACAGCTTCTCTCGGAAGCTTCGCTTTTTCTGGCTTCTTGCGTCCCTCTAAGCGTATGTTACGCTTAGAGTGACATCATGTAAACAAACTCATAGCTGCCATCTTGTGGCCAAAAAGTAAAACTACAACTAAAAGTAAAAAAAATGCACATCTATTTACCCCAAACAAATACTATTTACATCCCACCCTCCCAAAAATACCCAAATAAAATGTTTAATATAAAAAAAAAAACAAAAAACATTACAATAAAAAAGAAACATGTAAATATTTACCTAAGGGTCTAAACTTTTTAAATATCAATGTAAAGATGAAATAGTTCTATTTTTTTTTTTTTATTTTAAACTTGTAATTAGTGATGGATGCAAAACGGAAAAAATGCACCTTTATTTCCAAAACAATTTAAATGATGTAATAACCAGGACAGATGGGCAAATACAATAAATGAGTTTTAATTATGGAGGCATGTATTATTTTAAAACTATAATGGCTGAAAACTGAGAAATAATTATTTTTTTCCGTTTTTGTCTTATTCTTCCTGTTAAAATGCATTTACAGTAAAGTGGCTCTTAGCAAAATGTACCCCCCAAAGAAAGCCTAATTGGTGGCGGAAAAAACAAGATATAGATCAGTTCATTGTGATAAGTAGTGATAAAGTTATAGGCTAATGAATGGGAGGTGAACATTGCTCGGATACATAAAGTGAAAACGACTGAAGGCTGAAGTAGTTAAAGCGAACCTTAAGTCACCTAAAAAAAAATGAGGATGAACTCTCCTGGGGCTTCCCTCAGCCCCCAGCAGACGATCGGTGCCCTCGCAGCTCCGCTCCGATGTCCCAGGACCCGCCGGCGACGACTTCCGGTTTTGCCGTCACCGGCCGACAGGCATGGGAACGCGAGTGATTGTTCGCGTTCCCAGCCTGTATATCGCCCCCTATGCTGCTATTGCGGCCTCTGGCCAGAGGCCGCAATAGCAGCATAGGGGGCGATATACAGGCTGGGAACGCAAACAATCACTCGCGTTCCCATGCCTGTCAGCCGGTGACGGCAAAACCGGAAGTCGTCGCCGGCGGGTCCTGGGACATCGGAGCGGAGCTGCGAGGGCACCGATCGTCTGCTGGGGGCTGAGGGAAGCCCCAGGTGAGTTCATCTCATTTTTTTTAGGTGACTTAAGGTTCGGTTTAAAGAGAACCAGAGACGAAGCACCCTCATGTATTTTATTACATTTATCAGTGGGAACAGTAAACACCTACCCTGCTTTTAGTTTCTTTGTTATCTGCTTAATTAGTCTATTAGCAACTGTGATAAGAATCCACCGACTATTCAGTCGAGGTTTGACCTGGAATCATTATAGCTGAGTCACTCTTCTGTGGAGTCTTTTCAAGCCCAAGCCTTCCCCCTCCTGGCTTAGATTTCCTGCTTTGCATACTGAGAGCTGTGATGACATGGGAGGGGCTGCTCCTGCTGAGAGAGAAGCTCTGTGGCTGTAATATGATCCCTGTGTGCACTAGATACTGATGATGACTGCAGTTTCATTCCTATGAGGGCCCTTTTCCACCAGCGCGTTTGCGCTGGCTGAATCGCAAAAACGCAAACCGCTAGCGATTTTACAATCGCTACGGTTTGCTTTTTAACATGGGAATCGCGGTAGGTCATTTCCACTACCGCGATTCGTTTTTGCTGGGAACGCGAACGCGCGGCGGAGCGATAATTGCCGCGATTTTGCTATGCAGTGCATAGCATAGCAAAAGCGAGGCCGCGAACGTCGGGGAATCGCCGGTAATTGCGATTCAGCAATCGCTAGCGTTCAGCGTGAACGCTAGCGATTGCTAGTGGAAAAGGGCCCTAGAGACACTTCCTACAGGCAGCTATACATCATACCAAAATGAAAGCACATAGATGAAAGGCTGCATTTAGCCTAGATAGCAGCATAGTCTCATATAGCCTAGACAGCACATCCAGAACAACTCATAACCCGGAAGGAGAAGGGATATGAGCCAGCGGCCATATTTGATTTTTCCTGGAGCAATAATGGATAAAAAACACTAAAAAAGGCACACCAGAGCTGCAAAATTATCAGGTAGAGCATTTATTCTTTACAAGCTATCAACTGATATGTTTATTTTGTGTGAAACGTTCATCTCTGGTTCCCTTTAAAGTCTGAAACACCTGATCTGCTGCATGCTTGTTCAGGGGCTATGGCTAATAGTATTAGAGGCAGAATATCAGCAGGGCTGCCAGACAACTGGTATTGCTTAAAAGGAAATAAACATGGCAGCCTCCATATACCTCTCTATTCAGTTCCCCTTTAAGCAATACCAGTTGCCTGGCAGCCCTGCTGATCTATTTGGCTGAATCACACCAGAAACAAGCATGCAGCTAATCTTGTCAGATCTGTCAAAATTGTCAGAAAAACCTGATCTGCTGCATGCTTGTTCAGGGTCTATGGCTGAAAGTATTAGAGGCAGAGGATTAGCAGGATAGCCAGGCAACCGGTATTGCTTAACTACTTAAGGACCGCTTCACGCCAATGGACACGACCGCGGCGGCAGCCCCAGGACCGCCTAACGCCAATTGGCATCAAGTCCTGGGGCTGCAGTTTCCCAGGGAACGGCCGCGCGCATGCGCGATCGTTCCCTGCCACTTCACGGAATGGAGTTCCGTGATTAGCCTGCTAGCCGCCAATCGCGACTAGCAGGCTGCTTGTAAACGTAAGGGGAAAGAAATCCCCTTTGTTTACATGCGTACAGCGCTGCCGGGGGCTGCAGCGCTGTACGAGATCGGCGATCCCCGGCCTCGGATTGCCCGGGGAGCGCCGTCCTCTCATAGGCTGATGCCTATGAGAGGCGGAACAGGACGGATCGCCCGTCCTGTTCAAATGGAGAGAACGGAGGGGAGGGAGGGGGACGGGGAGAGAGAGAGAGCCTCGCTGAGGCATCTGAAAAAAAAATAAACAAAGCCTGACCCCTCCGGCGGCATGTCCCCTTAGGGACAAAAAAAGGAGGTGACTCCGATCGCTGGGCACGTAAGCTGGGTTATGCAAGAGGCTGAAAAGCCTGCACAGCCCAGCACTGCAAAAATGAGCGTGGTCTTTAGGGGGGGGTTACCACTGCGGTCGTGAAGTGGTTAAATGGAAATAAATATGACAGCATCCATACACAGTTCTCCTTTAAAAAAAAAATGACTTTTTTTTATTATTATTATTAACCACTTCACCACTGAGGGGTTTTACCCCCTGAGCACCAGAGCAATTTTCACCTTTCAGCGCTCCTTCCATTCATTCGTCTATAACTTTATCATTACTTATCGCAATGAAATGAACTATATCTTGTTTTTTCCGCCACCAATTAGGCTTTCTTTAGGTGGGACATTATGCCAAGAATTATTTTTTTCTAAATGTGTTTTAATGGGAAAATAGGAAAAATGTGGGGAAAAAAATAATTATTTTTCAGTTTTCGGCCATTATAGTTTTTAAATAATGCATGCTACTGTAATTAAAACCCATGAAATGTATTTGCTCTTTTGTCCCGGTTATAAAACCATTCAAATTATGTCCCTATCACAATGTTTGGCGCCAATATTTTATTTGGAAATAAAGGTGCATTTTTTTCATTTTTGCGTCCATCCCTAATTACAAGCCCATAGTTTATAAAGTAACAGTGTTATACCCTCTTGACATAAATATTTAAAAAGTTCAGTCCCTAAGGTAACTATTTATGTATTTTTTTTAATTGTAAATTTTTGAATTTTTTTTTAATTACAAAAAAAAAAAAATGGGGCGTGTGGGAGGTAATGAGTTAATTTTATGTGTAAAAGTCATTTATTAGTATGTGAAAAATGTGTAGGATGGCCACAGTAACTTTTTGTTTTAATGCGACCTCCAAGCTTCCTTCCGGAAGCTTGGAGGAAGTATAAGGAGGCTGGACACGTGAGTTTTTTCTCACAATGATCGCGCTGCCCGTAGGAGAGCAACGGATCATTGCGGGGCTTAGATCAACGAACGGGAATGGATTTTCCCGTTCATTGATCTCTGGGCGAGCGGGCGGCGGCGTGTTTACTAGCGCCGTGTTTACGAGCGGGAGCGCGGACAGCGTCGGGAACGCGGAAAGTATGTATTTCTCCGTCCCTGGTTGTTAAAGGATGGAAAAAGGGGCGGAGAAATATGTACGCGTGGGGGTAAAGTGGTTAAGTTCAGAGAAGAAGAAGATTGTTTACAAACAAAATGTATTATACAGGACAGACATGATGTACCATACTGGCCATATACAATGTATACATTTGGATTTTATATTAAAAATATAATTATATACATTTGTAAAAGGTATTTTTTTTTTTGTGTTATCTATATTCAAAATTAAAGAAAATTAAGGGACTCCTTGATCTCTGGTCCAGCGAGTGAAACTAGAGCTGTGATTTAGGCTTGTTGCAGGCAATAACACCAGAAGCCTGGAGATCAGAGATCTCCTTAGAAGAGAAGCCGTGCTCAGAGAGGACCTCATACGTGTTATCTCCTACAAGAGGGTCCCGGCTGAGCGCAGGAACGCCGGGCGTTCTGGAGAGGACGGGGGCCGGCCTGGGGCTTAATTCCCCTTCTTCATTGGTAATGAAAGATCCGCGTTCTTTATTGTGAGGGTGCTCCGCTACTTCGTCGAAGGAGAGGACGGGGGTGACGCAGGCATCCGTCCCATCAAACACCTGGCACCACTGCTCCTGTGTCTTCTCCAGAAACTTCTCGGTAAACAGCTTCCTTAGTTTGGGCCATTCAGAGATGTCCATTTGACTGGGGAGGTCAGAGGGATCAAGCTCAAGTCCTGCAGAGAAACAAGGGTTGTCGTTACAGGATGTCTAAATTAATTAAACGAACACTATTGCAAAAAAATTGTAATAAGTAAAATACATGTCTATACATACATACAAAACATACAAGATAAAAATGGGGGTTGATTTACTATAAGGCACTGTAGGCAGGTGCCTACAGGCGACTGATGATGGAAATGCTGCTCACTCTTCTCCCCTAGATCCTCCCTCCCATCTTCCCTATGCAGAGTCCTGAGCAAAGTGTAAATGAGAGGTTACTCATCCTGTTCTCGGCATTTCTCTGATGAGATCTCCCTTCAGTTGTGGGCACCACTAGCTACTTAAAGAGACTCTGTAACATCAAAAACCTCCCCTGGGGGGTACTCACCTCGGGTGGGGGAAGCCTCCGGATCCTAATGAGGCTTCCCACGCCATCCTCTGTCCCACAGGGGTCTCGCTGCAGCCCTCCGAACAGCCGGCGACAGAACCGACTGTAGCTTCAATATTTACCTTTGCTGGCTCCAGCGGGGGAGCTGTGGCTGCTTTCGGCACGGAAATAGACGGAAATACCCAATCTCCGTCGGGTCCGCTCTATTGCGCAGGCTCCGGAAACTTGCGCCTGCGCAGTAGAGCAGACCCGACGGCGATCGGGTATTTCCGCCTACTTCGGAGCCGACAGCCGTCAGAGTGCCTGCGCAGGAGCCGGGAAGGTAAATATTGACGTCACCGCTGCACGGAGGGCTGCAGCGAGACAAGACAAGACAAATAACATTTATATTGCGCTTTTCTCCTTGCGGACTCAAAGCGCCAGAGCAGAGCAGCAGCCACTAGGGCGCGCTCTATTGGCAGTAGCAGTGTAAGGGAGACTTGCCAAAGGTCTCCTACTGAATTAGTGCTGGCTTACTGAACAGGCAGAGCCGAGATTCGAACCCAGGTCTCCTGTGTCAGAGGCAGAGCCCTTAACCATTACACCATCAGCCAACTGCTGAGACCCCTGAGGGATGGAGGACGGCGTGGGAAGCCTCATTAGGATCCGGAGGCTTCCCCCACCCGAGGTGAGTACCCCCCAGGGGACGTTTTGTTGTTACAGTTCCTCTTTAATACTGAGTGTACTTCTTGCTACCTTATTATAAGGGGCACCTGTAGTTACCCATGACGGACAAGGGAAGTAAGAAAGGAGCGACAGCGGGGACAGCCAGCACACTTGCGGTGCAGTTTGGTTGGGTTCATAGTTCATGGAGGGCGGAGTCTAGGGTACCAGGACATCTGTGCCTATAGGCTCCTGTGATGTAAATCAGGGCCTGGATAAGAATCAAACTCATTTTATACACCAAGCATGACTGGGTCGTGCCCGGAACTAGGTTTGGAACATACATACCGGGCTCTGGTAGCAGGACACACAGTAAAGACAGCAGTGCAAAAAGGACACAAATACATTGAGTTAGTGTTGATCAGTTTTACAACTACGGCAGCTAGTGTCCGCACCTGTAAGGGGGAAGGGCGTGGAGAGAGTTCAGGAGATTGCCAGCAGAGGGGAATAAAAGAAAATGGAGCGCGCCACAGTGCATTAAACGTAGAGGAGATTTTATTAGCAAATAAAATTTATACTCACAAACATGAGTTGTAAAATCGCATCTCAGCGGACTGCCAGCCGCTTGCCTCTGCAGTGGAGGATAACGCGCTGTGGCCAGCAGCGCGGTTTCCAATGTTTTGGATTCCGTCTCACTGGGAGGTGGGCGTTGCTGGAGTGTCAATGAGCGTGTGACATCATTACGCGTTTCGGCGCACAGCGCCTTCGACACTATGGCGCGCTCCATTTTCTTTTAGTATTTCTGCATATTACCCTACGTCGGAGCGCTGCAGTGTGCTGAATGTGTAAAGGGGAGCCATTTTTGACTGTGCAACACTGACTTGGAGCGCAGGATACCTTTGTGCGTTAGGGGAATAAAAGCGTTCCTGTGCCCAGAGGTCCTGGTGGAGATGGCCTGAAACCTCCGGCCTGTTGGGAGCCAACTGAAGGAGCCGTGGCTCTGCATGTCGTGGCTGCCTAAGGCGCCATCTTGCTAGTAAGACATTTGTCCTAAAGTAAAATGCACTACAAATTACTTATTTCCTGGGTTTTTGTCACTTACAGTAGGTAGTTAGAAGTGGTCGTATCTGATCTAGTTTTGGACTAGGCCATCTCCTCATGGGGGATTCTTGAGGTTTTCTGTATTTTACAATTTTACAATTACTGAATTGGAGATGCTCAAACCAACTGCCAGAATATTGTGCAAACAAGTAGGGAAGCTGGCTGACGACTTGGTATAGATCATTTCCAGGGAGTGCTTTTGTAAAGACTGAAGGATACAGTGACTCCCCCATGAGATGGACTAGTCTAAAACCAGATTTTAACTGCAGTTTGGAAGTGACAACGTACAAAAAAAAGAAAAAAAAAAAAAAAGGATAAGATTTCCAGTGCATTTTACTTTGGGAAAAATGCACTTTATAAGTGTACACCCTGCAAGACAAAGAGCTTCCAGAAAGGTCGGCACTACCGCTGCTGCTGGGAGTAGATTGACAGCTTGGGAGTTCCCCTGGGGAGGAAAGGGTGGCTAACCTCACTCATAAAGTGCTCTGTGTGCTCAGGCTATAGAACAGTCATTTTGTTTGGGACTCATTCCTACTGGTAGGATATGATCTGTTATTAATACAGTTTTCAACTTATGCATGTTTTTGCACCAAATGAATAAACGCCTCATTTGCACTGCAGTGCCGGACTTTGCTCTCTTCCTCCCATCTTGTAAGCATGTATTTTAAAATGTAACATTTTTCGTGATAGTAGTGCTTATCATTGGTTGGGTTCAAACAGGATATGTACCCTTTTCCACATGAAGCAAGAACATCATTGCCCACCACTGAAAATAATATCAGGAAATCCGGGCCAGTTCTAGACTTTTTGTTGCCTGAGGCAAACAGTATATGTCAGTAGGTAGTCAGGTATAGGTGGCCCCAGTATAGGTAGGCAGGTACATGTGCTTCCAGTACAGGTAACCGTGTATAGGTGCCCCCTGTATAGATAGCCAGGTATAGGTGCACCCCGTATAAGTAGCCAGGTATAGGTGCCCTCGGTATAGGTAGCCAGTTATATGTGACCCCCGTATAGCTATCCAGGTATAGGTGCCCTCGGTATAGGTAGCCAGGTATAGGTGCCCTCGGTATAGGTAGCCAGGTATAGGTGCTCTCGGTATAGGAAGCCAGGTATAGGTGCCCCGTATAGCTAGCCAGGTATAGGTGCCGTCGTTCTAGGTAGCCAGGTATAGGTGCCCCCCCTATAGGTAGCCAGGTATAGGTGCTCTCGGTATAGGTAGCCAGGTATAGATGCCCCCACATTAGGTAGTCATGTATACAGTAGGTGTACCAAGTACAGGTAGCCAGGTATAGGTGCCCACATATAGGAAGCCAGATATAGGTGCCACCAATATAGATCGCCTGATATAGGTGCCCCATGTATAAAAAGCCTGGTATAGCTAATATGGCATATGCTCACTTCAACCTGAATAATAGTAAATACCTTCTGTTTGAAGAAGGCAAACTTCTGTTTTGTATAACATTTTAGTAAAGAACTTTTTGTAGCCCCTTACACACCCCTAGGAGCTCTGGTTCACCATGAGCTTGCTGAGAAATCTGTAACTTTGTGTTTTGGAAATGAGTGAATCAGTACTGACGTCTTCTAAACACCGGATATGACCGTCTGGGGCAGCCAACAATTTATTCCTATTGGTGACGGTCAGTTTTTTTTTCTCTTTTTACCAACAATGTTCCGTCAGATAAATCTGAGTACTCTAAGCATGGTCTCCAGCAGAGCGCATTCATCTGTCAGATCCACAGAGGAAACGTTAAAGCACGCTTGATGTAACTATTAAATAGAGCAACGAGAAGTTGTTACATGGGGAGATGTTCCTCTCGGAGGGTAAGCTATTACAAAATAGGCTAATATATGAGCTGTTCCGACTAGATAAGACTGAAGCACAACGCTGGAAAACGATTTCACTATATGGAGCCATTGCACCGCCACGCTGTGTGCTTTACCTCTCGATAACAGTCACAGGTAGGCTGGTGTGAAATCGCTATTGGATTTGGGGAAGAAAAAAAAAAGCTGAAAGTAGAGAAAGTCAGAAGTGAGATGGAATATGAAAGTCAGCTATGAGAAGTAGAAAGTTTTCTAAGCAGCGGATAACTTTGAGGAAGGATCGTGATGGTTCATACACCTGAGGAAGGATCGTGATGGTTCATACACCTGAGGAAGGACCGTGATGGTTCATACACCTGAGGAAGGACCGTGATGGTTCATACACCTGAGGAAGGACCGTGATGGTTCATACACCTGAGGAAGGACCGTGATGGTTTATACACCTGAGGAAGGACCGTGATGGTTCATACACCTGAGGAAGGACCGTGATGGTTCATACACCTGAGGAAGGACCGTGATGGTTCATACACCTGAGGAAGGACAGTGATGGTTCATACACCTGAGGAAGGCCCGTGATGGTTCATACACCTGAGGAAGGACCGTGATGGTTCATACACCTGAGGAAGGCCCGTGATGGTTCATACACCTGAGGAAGGACCGTGATGGTTCATACACCTGAGGAAGGCCCGTGATGGTTCATACACCTGAGGAAGGCCCGTGATGGTTCATACACCTGAGGAAGGCCCGTGATGGTTCATACACCTGAGGAAGGGCCGTGATGGTTCATACACCTGAGGAAGGCCCGTGATGGTTCATATACCTGAGGAAGGACCGTGATGGTTCATACACCTGAGGAAGGACCGGGATGGTTTATACACCTGAGGAAGGACCGGGATGGTTCATACACCTGAGGAAGGACCGGGATGGTTCATACACCTGAGGAAGGACCGGGATGGTTCATACACCTGAGGAAGGACCGGGATGGTTCATACACCTGAGGAAGGACCGGAATGGTTCATACACCTGAGGAAGGCCCATGATGGTTCATACACCTGAGGAAGGACCGGGATGGTTCATATACCTGAGGAAGGACCGTGATGGTTCATATACCTGAGGAAGGATCGTGATGGTTCATATACCTGAGGAAGGACCGTGATGGTTCATACACCTGAGGAAGGCCCGTGATGGTTCATATACCTGAGGAAGGACCGTGATGGTTCATACACCTGAGGAAGGACCGGGATGGTTCATACACCTGAGGAAGGACCGGGATGGTTCATACACCTGAGGAAGGACCGGGATGGTTCATACACCTGAGGAAGGACCGGGATGGTTCATACACCTGAGGAAGGACCGGAATGGTTCATACACCTGAGGAAGGCCCATGATGGTTCATACACCTGAGGAAGGACCGGGATGGTTCATATACCTGAGGAACGACCGTGATGGTTCATATACCTGAGGAAGGACCGTGATGGTTCATACACCTGAGGAAGGACCGTGATGGTTCATACACCTGAGGAAGGCCCGTGATGGTTCATACACCTGAGGAAGGACCGGGATGGTTCATACACCTGAGGAAGGACCGGGATGGTTCATACACCTGAGGAAGGACCGGGATGGTTCATACACCTGAGGAAGGACCGGGATGGTTCATACACCTGAGGAAGGACCGGGATGGTTCATACACCTGAGGAAGGACCGGGATGGTTCATACACCTGAGGAAGGACCGGAATGGTTCATACACCTGAGGAAGGCCCATGATGGTTCACAACATGTAGTGTGCTGTTCCGTTGTACTACCATACAGCTTTAAGTGTGCCACCTCTTCACTTATTATTTATAGAGGATATCTTTGGCCTGGGTGATACTTAGTGAACCATAACAGCACATCCTCACTACATAATCCCCAGGCCCAACCCTACCCAAAGCAGGTCATTTGGGTGAGAGTCCCAGAGTTCAGTAGCGGCAGTGGGGTTCAATTATGTAGCAGAACTCCATAGCAGCAGGGACAGCGGTGAAGTTCTCTGTAGCGGAGGGGACAGTGGTCGATAATGTAGTTTGGCTACTGTGTAGCTGAAATTTGTAGCGGTGGGGATAGCAGAAATAGCAGTGGTGGAGTACGTAGCAGTGGAGAGCTAAATTACCATCACAGCATCTCCAGCATACCTCTGCCGGCCAGGTTCTTATTCCAGCACCCCCAGCATACCCGTGTCAGCCTGATTCCCATCATAGCACCCCAGCATACTTCTGCCTGCCCGATTCCCATCATAGCACCCCCAGCATACTTCTGCCAGCCCGATTCCCATCATAGCACCCCCAGCATACCCCTGCCAGCCCGATTCCCATCATAGCAACCCCAGCATACCCCTGCCAGCCTGATTCCCATCAAATCACCCCCAGCATACTCCTGCCAGCCCGATTCCCATCATAGCACCCCCAGCATACCCCTGCCAGCCCAGTTCCCATCACAGCACCCCCAGCATACCCCCGCCAGTCCAATTCCCATCACAGCACCCCCCTGCTAGCAAGGGTACCATCAGTATCCCCAGCATAGCCCTGCCAGTCCGATTCCCATCACAGCACCCTCCTGCCAGCCAGATTCCCATCAGTATCCCCAGCATACCCCTGCCAGGGAGACTCCCAAAACAGCATCACCAGCATAGGATGGGGAAGAATAAAGAGCGTCGGGCTTGAGTTTGTGGAAGACACAACAAGCAAACGAGGGAAAGCACTGGGGGGCACTCATTTGTAGATGCACAGCCACATCTGCAGCAGTGTTGAAAATGAAAGCGGAGATTAGAAAGGAAAACAGATTTGGAGAGCTAAGCACCCAACTATAAGTTGAGAAATTTTGGTCGAATCTACTAAAGTGAAAGGGGGGGGCTGGACTTACACTTGAGTCAGGCCTAAATTTCCGACTTATAGGCGAGTGTTAACCACTTAAAGGAGTTATCCTGAAAATTTGAATAAAATAAACGCTACTTACCGGGGGCTTCCTCCAGCCCCAAGCTCACAGGACCTCCCTCGCCGCATCTCCGCCCGCAGCCGTTCGCCGGAGCTCCGACCCGGTCCCCGGCGATGATGTCAGAGCGACCTGGAGGTCGCTCTGTACTGCGCCTGCGTGATCAGCGCTGTCAATCACCGCCACATAGGCCGGAGCGGACTGTGCAGGCGCAGTAGTTCTGCGCCTGCGCAGTCCGCTCCGGCCCACGTGGCGGTGATTGACAGCGCTGATCGCGCAGGCGCAGTACAGAGCGACCTCCAGGTCGCTCTGACATCATCGCCGGGGACCGGGTCGGAGCTCCGGCGAACGGCTGCGGGCGGAGATGCGGCGAGGGAGGTCCTGGGAGCTTGGGGCTGGAGGAAGCCCCCGGTAAGTAGCGTTTATTTTATTCAAATTTCCCGGATAACTCCTCTAAGATTTCAGGATGAGAATTTCACTTCCTAGTTGCCCCTCCTGTACATTCCAGGACTTGATATACATGTCCTACAGTTAAAAGGCCCGCTGAGTGTGCCCGCACATACACGCTCCCGTCGGTCCTGCGCGTGCTCAAGCATGCTTTTATTTAACAGTGCACGAGTCCTGTAAATTGCAGTACTCATTCATGAAAACAAGGAAAAGTGCCGCAACTATCAGCGCTGCACTGCGAGATACAGTGCTGTATCTCGTAGTGAAGCCCACCGCCAGCAAGCCTGCTCCTCTGCTGCCATGCCAGGAGCCCAGAACCCTCCACCATCAAGTTGGCTGTCTTCTCCTACTGTAGCCAAAGGGCATCCCTGTCCTGCAAGAAACCAGCCATGGGTGCCCCTAGTGTTTGGATAGCCTCAGCACCCCTACCGCAACTCCCAATGACCGCTTTGCCTCCACTTCCGTACCCGGGCCACACACGAGGCTGCACTTTTGGACCCTGCTC
The DNA here is from genome assembly GCF_040937935.1 of Hyperolius riggenbachi. NCBI lineage: Eukaryota > Metazoa > Chordata > Amphibia > Anura > Hyperoliidae > Hyperolius > Hyperolius riggenbachi. The sequence goes on from NC_090646.1 coordinate 632,642,780, forward strand.
CCGCCATCACTGTGGATCTGGCCACCCATAAGGCTGCAAACAAGAGCCTCTGACCCTTTTTCTGCGCAGCGTCAGAGAAGCATGACAGGTATTCCAATGCCAGCATTGAATCAAAATACCAATCAATTAACCCCTCACATGGTCTGCAAACATCTTCTCATTACTGTGTGATATTATTGTTATGTATTAACACATTAAAGAGGAACTGCACTTAAAATAACGCAGTGAAAAAAGTGAATCATTTTTACAATAACTATGTATAAATGATTTAGTCAGTGTTTGCCCATTGTAATATCTTTTCTCTCCCTGATTTACACTCTGAAATGTATCACACGACGACATCTTTACTGCTGGCAGGTGATGTCGAAAGAAAAAGAAACGAGATGTAAAGTGATGATGCATTTTTGGCAGTTGGAGACAGCTGTTATTTCCCACAATGCAACAAGGCTTCCACAGTGTGATGTGAGTACCTTGGTGTTGACATCACACTGTGGGAGGAGTTTCACCACAATATCAGCCATACAGAGCCCCCTGATAATCTATCTGAGAAAGGGTAAAGATTTCTCGTGGGAAAGGGGGTATCAGCTACTGAATGGGATGAACTTTAAACCTTGGTTATGGTATGGTACGAATCTACGTCCAGCAGGTGGTGCGGCGGCTCTGACTGGACGTAGATTCAATATCGCACTGAATCGTGCGTCCCCGCTGTTACCGCCAATCTTGCCGCTCTGAACCCGATGCAATTTGCTAGCAGGTCAGGAGCCACTTTCATTGGCTCCTGACAGCGTGATCACGGAGAGTCAATGAAGGCGGCTCCTGACCGGCTGTCAGCACTCTGCTGTCATAGAGATGGCAGAGAGAGGATGCTGCGGCGATGGGGCAGAGTTGTGACTGGTGAGAACAGCGGGTATGTGCAGTGATTCGTCGGAAGACGGCGATTTACCGTACCAGCAGTCTCTGGTCCTTAACCTCCTTGGCGGTATGAAAAATACCGCCAGGAGGGAGCGCAGCAGTTTTTAAAAAAATTTTTTTTTTTTTAATCATGTAGCGAGCCGAGGGCTCGCTACATGATAGCCGCTGCTGAGCGGCATCCCCCCGCCCGCTTCGATCGTCTTCGGCAATCTCCGATCAGGAAATCCCGTTCATAGAACGGGATTTCCTGGAGGGCTTCCCCCGTCGCCATGGCGACGGGGCGGGATGACGTCACCGACGTCACTGACGTCGGGACGTCATTGGGAGTCCCGGGCCACCCCTCGGCGCTGCCTGGCACTGATTGGCCAGGCAGCGCTGGGGTCTGGGGGGGGGGGGGGGGGGGGGCCGCGCGCCGCAGCAAATAGCGGCGATCGGGCGGGGGCCGGCGGCGATCAGAGTGCTGGCGCAGCTAGCAAAGTGCTAGCTGCGTCCAGCAAAAAAAAAATTATGAAAATCGGCCCAGCAGGGCCTGAGCGGCACCCTCCGGCGGCTTACCCCGTGTCACACACGGGGTTACCGCCAGGGAGGTTAAAGGGAACCAGAGATGACCTATATGTAAAAAAAGGATAAGCTTTTATACATATCTGGGGCTTCCTCCAGCCCCATAAGCCTGGATCGCTCCCACGCCGCCGTCCTCCGCTGCCTCTATCGCCGGTAACGGGTCCTGTCACTTCCGGCGGACACGGCCAATTTTCCGCATGAACAGGGGCTCCCTCCATATCCTTACGTATGCGCCTGCGTAGTATGGAGGCGCATGCGTAAGTATATGGAGGGAGCCCCTGTGATGCAGAAAATTGTCTGCGACCGCCGGTAGTTACGCACTACGCTTACGTCGACTGGCCGAAACTACGGGACCCGGTACCGGCGGATAGAGGAAGCGGAGGACAACGGCGTGGGAGCGATCCAGGCTTATGGGGCTGGAGGAAGCCCCAGGTATGTATAACATTTTTTTCATCCAGAGCCCTGGTTCTCTTTAAAGAGACTCTGTAACACAATTTTCAGCCTTAGTTCTTCTATCCTATAAGTTCCTTTGCCTGTTCTAATGTGCTCTGGCTTACTGCAGCCTTTCCTAATTGCACAGTCGCTGTGTTATCTCTGTTATATGATCTAATCTGTTTTCTTCTGTCGGCTCTGTCGGCAAAGGCTGGAATGTGTGGAATGTGCAGGGCTGATTGTGATTGGATAGAAGCGATACACACCCTCTGCAGGCCCCCTGCAGGCTCTGTATGACTCACACACTCTGCTTATGTGAGCCTATCACAAGCTGGTTAGTTTGTTTGTAAACACTGCCTAAAACTGTTAATTACAAGCCAGGATTGCAGCAGGGAGTTGCAGAAACAGCACACAGGGGCCCAGGAGAACATAATGAATAGAATGGTATGCTTTTTGCTTCTCTTTAAGGGGGCAGAGACTGCTGGTACGGAAGTGGTTAACAGCAGCACAGTGTTAGAAAGATGCATGGAGGTCATAAAGGGTTCATTGCTCCATATATCTTCTCTCATAAATACCATAAGCTAAATATGTCAGTGTATCTGGGGCATCTGACAGTGTCACTACAGACAGGTCACTTATACTTGGGACTTATACTTGAATTATCATAAAATTCCAGACTAAGAGGGTCAAATATTTGGGTCGACTTATATTCGAGTATATACAGTAGGTGTTTTTAAAATTAGCATGGCGCCCCACTGCATCAGGCATATTCGTAAATTCATTAACAAAAGGTCTACTCTAACATATCTCTGAAATATGAAGTATGTGGAGAGACTCTTCTGCTGCCACTGAAATAACTAGAGATGCTGCCGCATGAGACGCCCAGTGACTAACATGTGGCATCGCCTTGTGCCGGTCCGCTCATGCAAGTGAATCATTCACACTTCATATGTTAATGGCTTCCGCGGCCACATGTGCACTAATTACACCTAAATGCCTAGCTCCAGCGCCGATTCATCATGCCCAACCTGAGCACATTCAGGCGGGATAATCAGTGTTCATTCATGGAAACAGACCTGACTTATACGGGAGGAAAATGGCTCTATTATTACATAAGAAAAGACTTCTTCTCTTTCACAGAACAGCCAGGAGGTGTGGAGGGGAATCTGCTGTCTATTCACAGAGATCGGAGTCCTTCTGAGCAACGAGTTCTCTGAAATCACTAAGCTTATCGAAGGCTGCCTATGAATATTTCAATTAGTCTCAGTATACTGAACTACTACTTTTACCACTTCCGTACCGCAGTTTTTTTTCCCCTTAAAGAGGAACTCCAGTGAAAATGTCATAAAAAAGTGCTTCATTTTGACAATAATTATGTATTAATGATTTAGTCAGTGTTTGCCCATTGTAAAATCTTTTAAATCCCTGATTTACATTCTGATATTAATCACATGGTGCTTGCTTTTTTAGCAGTTGTAAACAGCTGTAAACAGCTATTTCCCACAATGCAACAAGGTTCACAGACAGGAAACTGCCAGGAGTACCACGGTACTCAGAGTTTCTTATGGGAGGAGTTTCACCACAATATCAGCCATACAGCGCCCCGATGATCCGTTTGTGAAAAGGAAAAGATTTCTCATGTAAAAGGGGGTATCAGCTACTGATTGGGATGAAGTTTAGGGATGCTCATTCAGGTTCCGCGGAAATGTAATTTCCGAAATTCCGATCGGAAATTGCATTTCCGCATCGGAATGCGGAAATCGGTAATGCAAGTGCGTTAGGCGGATTTCCGGCAGAAACTTTTTTTTGCATCTTGTTCAGGAGGTTCTGTTTAATAAACCCTGAAAATTTGGTGTTTCTAGGACTTAAGGGGGCTTTGCTATTAACCGCTAAAGTCGGCGGATTTTTACTGTAATGTAAAATGCAGAAAATCTGCATCTGCCTATTTTCTGCATTTACATTACAGTAAAAATCCACCGAATTTAGCGGTTAATAGCAAAGCCCCCTTAAGTCCTAGAAACACCAAATTTTCAGGGTTTATTAAAGAGAATCTCCTGAACAAGATGCAAAAAAAAGTTTTCAAAAAGACCTTATAGTTTTTGAGAAAATCGATGTTAAAGTCGGGTGGAATTTCCGCGATTTCCGGCGGAAATTCCGCATTGGAATGCGGAATCGGTATTTGGCAATGTTGGAATGCGGATTTACCGCGGAATCGGAAATTGGCATTTCCGACCATCCCTAAGTTCAATTCTTGGTCACGGTTTCTCTTTAACCACTTTGAATCCCTTGCTACGCTTATCTACTCCCCACAAAACTTAATCTGAAGCTCAGGGGAGTAGATAGGCGTATTTGTGGTAAACAGTGTGCTGTATGCCCAATAAGCTATCTGATTATGTATATAGGGTATCATTTTAACCGTGACAAGTGAGAGAATAGATTTTGTGTTGTTTGACAACTGAGGGCTAAGTCATGTGATTTTTTTTACCGGAAAACTGAATGAAAAGCAATAAAACTGTTATTTTCATGTACTCTATACCCCTAAATAAATACTTGTAAAAACAAAACAAAAGTGACAGCATTGAAAAGAGAATACATAGTTACCCTAGGGACTTAGCTTTTAAAATATGTATGCCATGAGAGTGTATTACTGTTAATCATGAAGATAAGGGCTTTTAATTACTGATAGAGTACAATGAGAAAACAAAAAACACAAACCAGAAACTAATATATTATCGCCATACATTGTACTAGGAACATTATTTAAATGTTGAGATAACCAGGACAAATTAGCAAATACAATGTGTGGGTTTTACCTATGGTAACATTGTTTATTTGAAAACTATAGTGGATGGAAATGGAGAAATAGTGTATTTTTTCTTTTTTTCTCTCATTTTTCCCTTTAAAATGCACAGATAATAACATAATTACTAAAAGCAAATATCACCCTCACAAAGCATAATTTGTGGCAAAAAACCAAGATATAGATCATTTACATCTGATGAGTAGCAATAAAGTTATTGGTGAATGAATGGGAGGAGCGCTGAAATGTGAAAATTGCTCTGGTTTTTAAGCAAAAAAGCCTGTGGTGCTGAAGTGGTTAAAGGACACCCGAGACGAAAATAAATTAATGAAATAAACAATTGTATCTATGTTCCTTCTCCTAAAATTACTTTTTAACCTCTACAGGACCACTCTATGCCAATTGGTGTGGATGCGGCGGCAGCCCCAGGACCGCCTAACGCCGATCGGCATGCAGTCCTGGGGGCGTGTTTTGCAGGAGATTGCGCTCATCTCTGCTTGGATGAAGGAGCTCCATTCTGTCATCAGTCTCCCAGCGTTGATCGCTGCTAGGAGACTGCTAGACTGCGAACCTGCCGTCTATTTACAGTGTACAGCTCTGAGATCTACGGCAGCGCTGTACTGAGAACAGCTGTGTGACACGGCTATCCCCCTGAGGCGGCAGATAATCGATCCGCTGTCATAGGCTGAAGCTAAAGCCTATGATAGCCGATCACACTGGCAGGCAGGGGGGGGGGGGGGGGTTATTAAAATAATAAAAACATTAATTTATTGATAAAAAAATATTTATAGAAAAAAAATAAACATCCTGGGAGCTATCACAGCCCACCAACAGAAAACTCTGTTGGTGGGCAGAAAGGGGGGGGGGAATCACTTGTGTGCGGGGTTGTACGGTCCTGCAGCGAGCTTTTAAAACTACAGTGGCCTAATTTGTGACAAATATCCTGGTCACTGGGGGGAAAGGGGGGGAGGGGGGGTTGGGCTAAAGCCTGTGGTCCTTAAGTGGTGAAGGTATTCCTCTTAAGAGGACATAAGGAAAACAGAGAAATGCACCCTGTATGCATTTAGAGAGTTTAGCCTGTCTAATTCCCCCTCATCTATGACTAATCACAAGTGTAATTTGATCTCTCAGCTGTGTCAGCTGGCTGCCTCAGCAGAGCAGCTAATTTGTAAACACAGGATGTTAACCCTATGTCTGTTTCCATGAAAGCAGGAAGTTGACACACTGCAGATGTATTGCAGGATTTGTATCAGCCGTAACAGAAATGTTTTGCTTTAAAGATTATTTTGCTGTTGCTTATCTTTTAGTGCAGAGAGGAAGTTGAGAGTTCAGGTCCTCTTTAAACTCCCTGACCCTTGGCTGGGTTGGTACTTATGCTCCATGCGGCGTACAGGCAAGCGAATACCTTCTGACTAAGGGGCAAAATTCAATAAAGCAATTGTACTGCATTACAGATCTGGCCACAGTTTTAAAACATATACAGAAACTACAATTCCACTGCAAGGGAACCATATAATCAAATAGGAATCTTGCAGGAAAAAACTCTTCCACAGATCATTGCACATGCCGGCACATAAAACATTCTGCATACCTGGAGGTGACAAGTGATATCCGTCTTGTCGTCAAAAGGCAGAAAATCAAAATCTTTATTTTCTTTCCCGACCTCTCCCCGAGACTTCATCTCACACTGAGCAAAGCTTTATCACACGAGTCACGCTAATGTCATTTCTCTGAAGCCTAGATGGCATTTTACATAGAATTCTTTATCTTTTGCGCGCCACAGAGAATAATACATTAGGCTGTTTTTGTTCTATTAGCTGCAGCCCGGCTTTTTATGTGGTGTAATCAGAATCTATTACCTCGCTGCAGGTGCCCCCTCTCTCTCTCTCTGTGTTTATAAAACAGAGCGGGGGAACATTAGAGAGCGGTAATAGCTTACCCTTTATGAGTTCCTTGTAGAACTGCGGTTCAAGCGCCCCCACAGCCATGTATTTGCCATCGGTGGTCATGTAGGTTGAGTAGAAGGGCGCGCCGCCGTCCAACAGGTTCTCGCCTCTCGCCTGGCTCCATAAACCCAACTTCTGTGTCTTGTAAACGAAAGAAGCCAGATAGGCAGCACCTTCCACCTAAGCGAGAAACGATCTAAACTTAATCTTAACTAATCAAGAAATCAGGAAACACTTGCATTCACACAAAGTTAAAATATACCCTATTTTTTTGGACTATAATGCTGGGTACACACGTTGCGATTTCCCGCTCGATTCGATTATTTCCAACATGTTCGATCATGTTTCGATGGATACAGCCGTCGATTTTGCACATTAAGTATGCAAAATTCGACGGCTGTATCCATCGAAACACGAGTCGCTCCTGACCATAAGACGTACCTTGGTTTAAAGGGCAAAAGCCAGGAGAAAAATATATATGAAACCTGGTGCACCCATGGTGAAGGGGCATATTGTGGATTATGCCCCCTTTGTACCTCATGCGCCCTTGTGCCTCTTGTGTCTCCCTTTGTGTCCTCCTGCGTCCCACTTGTGTCCTCCTCTATGCCTCTTTATGACCCATGTCCTGCTCTGGTGTCCACCTCTGTCCTCCTTGTGTCCTTCTCTATGCCCCTTTGTGTCCTCCGTTTGTCCCCATGTCCCCCTCTGCATGGGCACAGTACAGGGAGTCCCTGACATTGTGGTGGGTTGGAGCTTTGTATTCGACAGGCATTCACAAGTCCGGAATTTCCTGCATTTGGACTATAAGACACAGCGACTTTTTTACCCACTTTTGGGGGAGAAAAACTGAGTCTTATGGACCAAAAAATACAGTGTATACCCTCTAAAGTAAAATAGACAGGGTAAGTACTTACCTGATTGGCCATAATTCCTCCCAGCATCGCCACCCCCCCCCCCCTCCTCGGAATTGCAGCCATGACATGTTTTATTTCAAAATCTCTGGCGAGGCTCTGGCCAAGCCCATCTGCATTGCTGTGACTCGCCCCCAGCTCAGCAGCAATGGCCTAATTTGTGGCTGCCAAGCTGGGGGTGGGCCACCGTAACTCAGGCGAAGAGCTTTGCCAGACTTCGGAAAAATGTGCTTGGAACCGCACTGCAACTTAGCTTCTCCCTGTCCTGGCTGCAGCTGCTGGGAGGGACCATGAGGTGTCAACATGTGACACACAAAGTAGGAAGAACAATAGAATCCTTACTACATTTCCCATAATCCCTTCTTTAAAATACAAACCATGTGCCTACATTGGTAGGTGGGACCCTGTAGCGTACATGAAGTTTAACCATCTCTTTCCCCCCAATTCTTTTAACAGAGATAAACAAGTTACAAGGATAATATGTCTTTTTAGATAGATGCATAGCTAAATCAAGCACAGCTATACAAAGGATCTTTGAAGGGATTATGCAAAATGTAGTCAGAATTCTATTGTCCTTTCTACTTTTGTGTCAAGTGTTGACACCTGATGGGCTCTCCCAGTAGCTGCAGCCAGGACAGGGTGAAGCTAAGCTGCACTGCAGTTCCAAGCACATTTACTCATGAGAAATGCATTTTGTCCAACACTTTGCATCTATACCAATGATGCAAAAGTTTGCACTCCCATAAAAGCATAGCAAAATGACATGATGGCAGGGAAACTGACGCGTTTCTGTCCCCACTGGGTCATTAGTGGTAGCTGAACTACGACTAAGGACTGAGTGCGGTCGGAAATGCGTCAGCTTCTCTGCTGTCATGTCACTTTGCTGGAGACCCTTGTATCTAGGATTTGAATGGTTTTTGTATGTTCCCTCCATGTTTGAGTGTGTTTTCTCTGGGCACATCTGAAAAAAAACAGCTAAATTGTTTTCAAAATTGGCAATTAACTACGGTAGGGACATAAGACTATGATAGGATTAGATTGTGAGCTTCTCTGAGGACAGTCTGTGACATGACTATGTACTCTGTAAAGTGCTGCAGGAGATGTCAGTGCTATATAAATACACAACAATAATATGATAGGACATTAGACTATAACTATAGCAGGGATTAGATCGTGAGCTCCTCTGAGATAGTCTGAGACATGACTATGTACTCTGTAAAGTGCTGCAGAAGATGTTGGCTTTATATAAATTAATAATAATAATAATAATAATAGTATGTAGGGCATTAGACTATAACTATGGTAGGATTAGATTGTGAGCTCCTCTGAGGACAGTCAGTGACATGACTATGTACTCTGTAATGTGCTGCAGAAGATGTTGGCTCTATATAAATTAATAATTATAATAATAATAATAATATGTAGGGCATTAGACTATGACTATGGTAGGATTAGATTGTGAGCTCCTCTGAGGACAGTCAGTGACGTGACTCTGTACTCTGTAAAGTGCTTCAGAAGATGTCAGCACCATATACATTCATAATATGGTAGGACATATAATTATTTCTACGGTAAGGATTAGATTGTGAGCCCCTCGGAGGACAGTCAGTGACATGACTCTGTACTCTGTAATGTGCTGCAGAAGATGTCAGTGCTATATAAATACATAATAATAATATGGTAGGACATTAGACTATGACTATGGTAGGATTAGATTGTGAGCCCCTCGGAGGACAGTCAGTGACAGGACTATGTACTCTGTAAAGTGCTGCTGAAAATGTCAGCACCATATAAATTCATAATAAATAATAAAGTAAAAGGCACCACAAGCAGAAGTTCAGACTCTTATAACATGTCTGATTAGGTCTGGTATATTTCCAGGATGGGGGATATTAGAAGGCTATATTCAGAAGAAGAATCGATAACAATCCCACAACCTCATGCACGGCACGCTCTGTCTGGCTGGGCGCACGTCAGCTCCCCGACTTCCACCGTTCAGCGCTGAGGAGACGTGTATTCATACCACAGACAATTAGATTAATCTCAGTACACGCTAAATCACTGTCAGTGTGTGATGTCTGCACACTACATTATACACGCTATAATCAGCAGTGAAAACACTTCTCTCCACTCACAGTGTGTTTTCATTCTGTGTCTGAGCTGAAAGCCAGAACTACAGCTGCTCACGTGGTTCATGTCCTGAGCCATCCGCAATTCCCGAAATGCTAAAACCATGTTTCCTTACAACTGTCACAGCAAGGAAGCCCATGCTTCTATTTAAAGAAAGGCTTGTGATTTTTACTGGAAAAAGAGGTCAGCTGATTTATTTTGTTTTTCTTATAGGACACCTAAAGTGAGAGTAATACACAGGCTGCCATATTTATTTCCTATTGAACAATACCAGTTGCCTGGCTATCCTGCAGATCTTTCATGCATCAGTGCTATCCCACACCTGAAACAAGCATGCGGAAAATCCAGTCAAGCGTGAGTTAAACTTCTCAACTGCATGCTTGTTCAGGGTCTATGGTTGAAAGGGCTTGATTCAGTAAACGGTGCTAACCCAGTTAGCACGCCTAAAGACTTTGGGAGCGATAACTAGGGTGCTAGCTGGGTCAGCACCGTTTACTAAATTTACATCGCGCGCAAAGTCTTACACTGAAAACTTTGCGTGCCCACAGCGCGGTGTGCGCAAAATGTCGCATCGTGGTGCGTCGAAAACGGTGCGTTGATGCGCCTATAAGGTCGCATTGCGTGCGACTTTTACGTCACATGGTGCGACATTAAGGTCGCACCCAATGCGACCTTATAGGCGCATCGGGTGCGCTGTTTTCGCGGTGCGCGCGCAAAGTTTTGCATGAGGGACTGTGCGCGCGATGTGAATTTGGTAAAGGGTGCTAACCCAGTTAGCACCCTAGTTATCACGCCTAAAGTCTTTAGATGTGAATTTATCATGCCTAAACTAACTTTGGGCATGATATAGGGCTTTTCACAGGCGTGCTAACACTTAGCACGGTTTACTGAATCGAGCCCAAAGTGTTAAGGGGCCCATACACTGGTCGATTGCAACCATCGATCGATTCTATAGAATCAATCGTCGATCAGAAATCGATGCTATCAAATTCCCCATTCGATCGATTTGCGGCCGATTTGGATCGATTTGATCTGACAGGATGGAAAATCTAGGTCGGTCTGCTGCTGGCAGCAGATCGATGGCCCATAAAGTTGCATTGGATCTAATGGTGCAATAATGCATTTAGACCGATTTCCAATAGATTTCACTGTGAAATCTATTGGAAATCTGTTCTTAGTGTGTGGCACACATCAGATAGATTCCTGTCAGATTCCACTTGACAGGCATCTGCCAGAAATCTATCTGATGGTCGAATCTGCTGTATATCTATACGTGTATAGCCACCGGTGTGGTTCATTTTTTCGAGAACTGCCAATGCACAGAACACTCCAGGCAACGGGAGTGCAACTGAGACAGGTATGCAGACGGGCAGCGCATGCACAGTTGCGCATGACTCCTCGCCAGGTCACACAGGTAACACAGCCACAAGTGGGATTATGGAGGGGACCCAGAGGGACCTCACAGACTACGGGGGGGGGGGGGGATGAAGAAAGCCCCAGGTAAGTTCAGAAATGCATTTTTTTTAATGTCAGTTATTATTATTATTTATTGTATTTATAAAGCGCCAACATATTACACAGCGCTGAACAATAGATAAATGGGTTAACATTCAATGGCCTCAATTCACTAAGCAGTTTAGACTAGTCTAGTGATGGTTTTTACTCTACTGATGGTTTGGCGTAATGTTTTAGACCCGTTTTTAGACCTGGTCTAAAACATTCGGTAATTAGGTTGGTAAAGCAGGGGAAATTATCAAAAGATGCAATTCACAAAGGCAAACAAGGAGTAACCACGCCCACTTTTTCTGACAGAGATTAGACCAGCTGATTTCTGTCAGTCATATTTGCTCATTTGTAACTTGCATCTTTTGATAATTTCCCCTGCCTTACTGACCTAATTACCAAATGTTTTCGACCAGATCTAAAACATTTGGTAATTATTAGTGAATTCCCTTTTGATGCAACTGATTTACACCAAACCATCAGTAGACTAAAAACCATCAGTAGATTAAAAACAATCTGTTTATTGAATTGAGGTCAATGTAGGACATACAGGAAACTCACAATAAAACAAGATCATGCAAATGATTTGATAACAGTACAGTGGTCAAAATAGAGACTGTTCTAGTCCACAAGAGGGGCAGTAATGCTGGGTACACATGCTGCGATTTCCCGCTCGATCAGCGGGATCGATTATTTCCGACATGTTCGATCGGGTTTTGATCGATACAGCCGTCGATTTTGCATGTTAAGTATGCAAAAACTATGGCTGTATCGATCAAAATGCAATTGAACATGTCAGAAATAATCGATCGATCCCGCTGATCTAGCGGGAAATTGCAACATGTGTACCCAGCATGAGATTGCATAATCAAGCTGGGGAGGAGGACCCTGCCAGAGGCTTACAATCGAAAGGGTAGGGGTGGAGACAATAGGTGCATCTGTTGAGTTGAGAGGGTGTCCCACAGAATATATATTATACGAGCATGAAATGGTGAGTCTTAAGGGCTTGTTTGACGGTATTAAACGGTGGGGGCGAGTCTGATGGCTGGTGGGAGCGAGTTCCAGAGAGTGGGGGCAGCCCTAGTGAAGTCCTGCAATCGTGCATGGGACTGAGATATGCGTGGTGCGACTAGCCGCAGGTCATTGGAGGATCGGAGGGGGCGGGCTGGTATGTGCCTGTGGACCAGATCAGAGATGTAGGTCAGGCAGGTCTTGTGTACTGATTTGAAGGCCAAGCACAGGATTTTGAAATTGATCCTAGAGCTGATGGGGAGCCAGTGGAGGGCTTTACAGAGCGGAGTCATAGAGGCGCTGCGATGAGAAGAATGTATCAGTCTGGCTGCCGCATTCATTACCTACTGAAGTGGGGCAGTACGGTTAGAGGGGAGGCCAGACAAAAGATAACTGCAGTAGTCTAGTTGTAGTCAGTTGTGCAGTAATCAGTTCAGGTTCCCTTTAGGCCACCAGCAAGCAAGAAAGTTATTGTCTGAAGATGAAAAATTACCTTCTAGGAGAAAAACTAAATTGAATAAGAAAGAAACAAAATCCTTGCGCTTCCACTGTAGATTTCAGTCACTTCCACAAAGGCTATCATTCATGAAAGTGCTGTCAGTATGGAGAATCAGTGCGGGAAAACACCGCTGGCGGTGTTTTAGACTTCTGGGTGGGCATTCATAAAAAAGTATCCATGTGCGGTAGCAGTGCGAAGATTCCCCGAACTAGGCTGGCGGTAGGCAGGTGGTAGGCTTGCGGAGACACGGAAGCTGCCGAGTTGATACATTTCTCCGTGTTCCGCTCTGCTGCAGCTGCCTGGGAGGTCTGTGTGTCTCCATTCACTTACATTGATATCGCCACATCAGAGGGAGCGGTACTTCCCGACCTCACACCTCTTGCAGTGATCTTTATGAATTAACATTTTGCTACATTTGTTCCGATAATCACCGCACAAGGCGTTGATTTATCACTCTGCTCGGTAGTGTCATTTTTTCATGCGGAAAGAGCCTTTATGAATGCTGACTTTGCTAAGTGGTCGGTAAAGTCAGCTGTTTTAAGCATTTCCGCATGCGGAAATGCTTTATGAATGATAGCCAAAGTCTTTCACTCCTTTTAGTAACAAGCACTGCGCTGCTCCAATGTAGGGAAAGAGAAATCTAAATGAAGAAGGCGCGCTCCATAGTGCATTACCATAAAAAATTAGCTTTATCCTGGGAGCTCGTCTCGCGAAGGGGAGGCGGGGCATACTCTCGGCATGCGTGTGATATCACTACTCGCTTCGGCGCCCCGCCCCTTCATCAACGAAGACCCAGGGCGCCTAAACTGGAGACCACGCTGCTGGCCACAGCGCGAGTGTCACTGCCGCCAGGGTGTTAAGTGGACCAGCCTACCACTGATATGCGTTTTTATCTGCACTTTTTGTAAGTATGCATTTGTCTTGTGAATAAAACAAATTTTTTTTTATGGTAATGCACTATGGAGCCCTCCTTCATTTAAATTGAATAAAAGCCACAGTTACTACTGTACTGCAGGTGATGCTGGGGAATATACCCCAGCATAGTTTGTCCCTCCTACTTTGGTCTGAAAACATAAATGACCATAAGTTAGGACTGCACCAGCTGACTTGCACTAGCCACAGGGCTGTGCCGAGGCAGAGGGGAGAGAGGCTCCAGCCTCCGGGCGCAGTGTAGGAGGGGGCGCACAACTCACTCAGCTATCATTGCCCTACTGTGTTTGAAGCAGAGAGAAATAAGAAAAGGGGATACATGGCAGTGACTGCAAGCCAGATAACTAGAGATTAAGGTGTTGGGGGGCCTGAGGCACTTCTTAGTCTAATAGCAATCAGTGTGTGATGGGTGGGGTGGGAGGGATAGAGGGGCGCCCTTTGGTGTCTCAGCCTTGGGTGCTGGAAGGCCTTGTCCCGGCTTTGACTAGCCATTTATGAAAAAGTCACAAATAAGAAAGGTACCAACACACTTATAGATTGCCATCTGATGTGGCAACTAATTGATTCCACTGTGGTCAGAATGAATTCCTACCACACACAGTACATACATTTTCAGCGGGTTTCAGCTAGAAATTGCATTGTTTGATGCAGTGCCACGCTATGGGCTGACAATCGACCATCGGCTATACTGGCCCCTGATCGACCTAAATCTTATCTGTACTGATAGATACTTTCAATCAATTTCAGGTCAGAATCGATTGAAAAGGAATAATTTTCGAAAAATCTATTCCCTGCAGATTCAAGACTGATTCACTGTGAAAATGTTTGCGTGTATTGCCACCTTTAGGTGGTCATACACTATTCAACCAAATTGATTTTCAATTTTCTTCAATAAGGCCTGGTTTCCACTTGTGCGTTTTGTGTCAGATTTTTCTCTAGGAAAATTTGCATTGATTTTGCAACTAAGGGTAGTGAATGGGGCTGTTTCCATTCAAGGCGAACTTTCATACACGTTCATACGCGTGAAAAAAATCTGAGGTCCTGTATCATTTTTTCGGACATCACGTACAATTCGCACACAATGCTTTGTATAGGCAATACGAATTTTCGCGTTATTTGCCCGAAAATTCGCATTAGCTCCATGGTTACAAGGAGTTATCAGCAGTCATGATTAAGCTGTTACTTAGCAGATTATGTTATTTAACTAAAATGCGCATAATAAAGCGTAAAAATTTACATGCAAATTTTCACCAATCAGAAAAATCTTATACGATTTTTTGCAGGTGGAAATGTCACGCTACAGTGGAAAAAAGGATTAAAAAAGGATTGCTGAAAAAAAAAAACTTAATTTTTTAGAATATTCAGATAAATATCTGTTTGCATGTGTTGTAACAATCAGATATAAAAATACAAAAATGTAATGCTTTATTCAATTTTTTTTCCCCATAAAACAATCTATCATAAGTTTATGGCATATCAGTTTGATTTTTGTAAAATGATTTGATCAAGCAGAAACCTCAATCAGATTTCTGGGATCACCTTCCCCCTCAAATTGAATTGTGTACGGCCCACCTTTAGAGGCTGCCTAAGAAAATGCCCAGTTGCCAGGGGTGATAAAAACTTACATTACATTATTTTAGGAACATAGCTAAGATCTATATATTTTATATATCTACAAGCCTAGATCTGTATTTGGACGATTAACGGGTGTGAGAAATGTCCCTCCTCATTTACCCTAACATAAAGTGACATCCTTATTAATCTTTCATGCCAACTCAGCATTTCTGGTGCAGGCCTCTAAAGGTGGCCATACATGGTACAATTTTTCATTTTCTTTTTTTCTATTACATAATTTAGTTCGATTATTCCGTTAGATCGAATATAAAGATTTTTCCAGCATGTCCGATCAGATTTTTCTAGAAAAAAAAAACGGGATAATCGTTCGAATTTCTTGATAAAAAAACAAAAAACATTTTCAACTTTCATTCGATCATTTAGATCAAATAAACGGGAAAATCGAATGTTTTAATTGTATCGTGTATGGGCACCATAAGACATACTTTCCTTTTCTATGGGCATTAGGCTTTTCCTACCTAAATGGTCATTCCTTAGGCCCTATTCACACTAGAGCGCTTTTCAGGCGATTTCAGCATTGCTGAAAATCGCTAGCGTTTTGAAACGTGCTTGTGCAATGTTAGTCTATGTGGCTGTTCTCATTTAAGCGTTTTGCGATTAGTGGATAACGCAAATGCGTAGCCTGCAGCATTTTCTGAGCGATTCTGACCGATTAGCGCTTCAATGTTAAAGATTAAAGAGAAAACGCGTCCCATACAGTGAAAAAAAAAAAATCGCAGAAAAACCTCCAGAGGAAAACGGTGCAAAACACCAGAAAACGCTCAGCGTTTGCGTTTAGCGATTTCTAGTGTGAATGGGGCCTAAATGATCTGCACACCAGCTGAAAATGACACTGAAGCGAAAAAACCCAAAACCTCATGGTATAATAAATTAGTTGTGTAATACGGATAATTAATAGAACATTAGTAGCAAAGAAAATGTCATATTTTTATTTTCCAGTACATAGCTTTTTTTTTCTAATTTTAACATTGCACCATTCTCTAATAATTGCAGTTTCCTCAATACACTCAGCATTCTAAATGATTTCACAGAGCAGGCTAATGACTCCAAAACCATAAACCTAGAAGAAACAATGAGAGACAGTTGACATACAGTAAATGTTTCAAAAGACAGCGCTGTCCACGACTTTATAAAGTCGCAGAGCTCAGAGAGGCTCTTTTGCATAGGTAACAGCTGATATTTCTTAACTCTTCCTGTACTGGAAACAATATGAGACTCATATCTGAGCTACTTATGTTCTATTTCTTAGCAGTACTGCACATACAAATCATTATATCATATGTTTATTTTCACTTTAGATTCCCTTGAATCCACATTTGAGCCATGAAGCTGGTAGTCTGTCCAATTCTCTGTTTGTATTCGGTTATCTTCCTTCAATTCCAGTGAAACATCTTTCATATCAGGCCTCCTTACTGTAAAGAGCTATGGGTGCCGCCATCTCAACCTTCTTCTCTAAAAGTCACCCCTCTGGAACAAGTATTCAAATCAGGTGTTCTGACAGCATAGGCTACCTCAAATGAAACCAGCTACCAAGAAAATAGAACTCATCCATTGTCCTATCTCAAGCAGGGTCAGCCAAGAGACCTCAAGCGATACCCTACAGACGCTTCCCAATCCATCCAAGAACCATCATCTAGTTTTTGCAAACCCCTTTAGATACATTCTTACATCTTGGTTGGGGATGTCTGGCTAATCCAAAATGCTTGGTTTCAAAGACCACAAGAAAGAAGTGTTCTCAAAAACACGTCAACCATTAGTTTCCAGAATGTAACCCATTGAACATGACATACAATTACCACCCTCTTTTGAGGCTCTCTATCTGCTCAAAGCCCCACAGGGATACATGGCACACTGCTTACACACGGGGTACGGCCGTCGCCGCAACCACGTGGCACGCGCGTGTTGCGGCGACAGGTCGCCCGTGTGTATGACGCGCGTGCCCCGAACCGTCGCCCGTCGGAGCTGTCGCCAGGCGATTGACATGTTCAATCGCCGGCTACAGCTGTCGCCGGAACTGTCGCTAGTCCCGCATGTGTATGCGGGCTAGCGACAGCAACCCACACACAGAGCTTCCGGCGGGGGAGGGAGGAACCTCGGCGACAGCTTCCGCCGCATCGCTCATCCCTCTGCTGCCGTGTGGATGCAGAGGGACTTGGCGACGAACTGTCGCGCACATGCTCCCGTGTGCTAGCGACAGCTACAAATGTAGCTCGTGTGTATTTAGCTTTATTACAATCAGCAGACCAGTCACAGCTGCCGTTATGGTTATATTCCCGAGAAGCAGGGCCTTATCCCTCACGTTTCAAAGAGAAACTGACTGCATGAGGTTCAGCAGGTAAACCTCGGCCCCAGAACTAAGGCTTAGCTACAAAACTCATTATATGATTTATTTCCCCCCAGCCCAAAGCGGTTTCTATAGGAATTATTTATCAGGCCTGCACATGAAATGCCAAACACTGGATTAATGAGTCTCCTCAGATGTTTCACTAGCTCGTGTTGTGTGGATTTGGTCCATGATGATGTCCATTATATGTAGGCACGAATGTGCGGTAGGCCTTGTGCCTGACAGGCCTGTGAGGGACAGAAGATGTGAGAAGCTCCTTTAGACTTTTCCTTCAATTAGAACAGCCCTTTAGTGAAAAGACGGGAGATATAACCTGTTGAAGGTCTAAATCAAAAGATCTGCCCATCTTTGCTATAAAACAGGATGTCTGGGTTTCCGACAGAACAATCTTCAGAATGCACATCACAGTCTATGTAACTTTACAGCTAGCAATGGACAGCACCAGAAGCATGATGAAAGTAAAATAACAAGGCACTTGTGTGTCTCTGACAGATGTTGTCTTTTATGTTGACTGAATGGTGCTTATTGTTTTGTTTAGGGTCTCTATTTTTTATTTTTTTTATGTTTTAAGTTCCAGGAAGAAACAGATTCAAATATTAAACTTTTTTTTATAATTATCTGTACGTTTTAAAATGAAAGAAAAATCAAAGGGCCACTATCATGAATTTATTGGCATTTTAATAAAGTCCAAACAAATACGACTTCAGGTATGCTTTAAGTGGAACTATAGTCAAAATAACCCCTCTGATCTAATGAAAGTTAACACCATAAGAACACATTTTATTTATAAATTATTCTCTAGATAGTTACTAAAAGGTTTAATAACTTTCACTTAGCTCAGAAACGTATCAATTACATCATACTGCAGCACAGATTTCCTAATGATCTTTTAATTAATTTATCATTTTAATCTCACTAATTTTAGCTGATAAGGGTGAGCAAGCAAAGCAGAAAGGATTCTTTCTTTTTTTTTTTTTTTGCAGGATTCAGTGTGACTGTAAGCAGAGAAGAAAAGGTTTTCCTCATTGTAAGAGCTTTCTGAATGGATCTGATAGAATAGAAGGGGTTAAAGGGAACCTGAGACGGTGAGGGAAAGAAAAATGATACATACCTGGGGCTTCCTCCAGCCCCTCCTGGCTGATCGCTCCTTCGTTGTCCTCCTCCGTCGTTCTGTGCATGCGCGGCAGAACACTCACATCGCCAGGAGCGCACGCGGGTCCAGACTGCACCAACTAGCTTTGATTGATGGACTTTCAGGGCCGAATTCCAGATGATGCAGGTGGCGGAGGACGACGGCAAGGATCAAGATCTGTCTAGAGGGGGCTGGAGAAAGCACCAGGTATGTATAATTTTTATTTCCCTCCCCGTCTCAGGTACACTTTAAAAACTTTATTAATTTTTTTATTGTTGTGTATTTTATTTGTAATTTTAGTTTTTGTCCACGAGATAGCACTGCAAACACTATCCTGGGTTACCAGGTAGTGTTCAGTCTTTTTATGAATGAACATGGCTCCTGATTGGAGTCATGCTCATTCATATACAGGGACTTTGGCTCAGGGAACACACGCGCAAACGTCGCTGATAGACAGAGCGCCTAAGATTTTTTCGATAGGTATATATAGTGACAAGAGGTAGCTCTCCTGTAAGATTGTTTCGATAGACAGGACGCACCGGTACATCCCAATAGCGCTAGCGAGACTCAAACTGGACGCATACAAAAGTCCTGTTTGAGTTAACCTCCCTGGCGGTATGGACGAGCTGAGTTCATCCAGCAAAAATTTGCAAAAAGTGGTAATGACGAGCTGAGCTCGTCCATGCCGACAGGGAGATTTCCTGTTTCTCTGCTCCGCCGGCTGCATTTTTTTCTCATCAGAGGGATTCCCCAGGATGGCTGGATGCCTGACTGCACACTGTGGGTAGCGATCTGTGCTACCCACAGCGTGCAGAACAAGCATCCAGCCACCCCAGGGAATCCCTGGGCAGCCAGCAGGGCAGAGAATGTGCAGGGGTTCCTGCTTGTATGCAGAGGCTATGTGGAGGGGGATCCCCCTTTGTGCGGGTGGGGGGATCCCCTTCAATGGCGGCTATGTGGGCGGGGGGATCCCCCTCTGTGCGGGTGGGGGGATCCCCTTCAATGGTGGCTATGTGGGCGGGGGGGATCCCCCTCTGTGTCCCCCTCATTACGAGACTTGGTGACGTCACCAAGTCTCGTAATGTAACTGTACGGAGAACGAGACTTCGGAGATGGAGGAGGGAGTGCGCTGCAGCCGTTGCTGGAGAAAGCCCTCAGGTGAGTACACCCATTTACTCAACGGGCTGAGACGGGGGGGATCATGAGGGAGGGGGTTTGGAGGGGGATAGGCCACCCAAATAGCCACCATTGAAGGGGGATCCCCCTACCCGCACAGAGGGGGATCCCCCCGCCCACATAGCCGCCATTGAAGAGGATCCCCCCACCCGCACAGAGGGGGATCCCCCTCCACATAGCCTCCGCATACAAGGCACAATTCTCTGCCCCGCTGGCTGCCCAGGGATTCCCTAGGGTGGCTGGATGCTTGTTCTGCACGCTGTGGGTAGCACAGATCACTACCCACAGCGTGCTAGGATGGGGGGGAGGGGCATCTGACAACCTATAAATCTGGCTAAACACCTGGCTCACTATATACCTGGCTGCACATCTGGCTCACTATATACCTGGCTGCACATCTGGCTCCCTATACATCTGGCTATACATCTGGCTAACTATACGTGGCTGCACATCTGGCTACCTATACATCTGGCTATACATCTGGCTAACTATACGCGGCTGCACATCTGGCTACCTATACATCTGGCTAACTATACGTGGCTGCACATCTGGCTACCTATACATCTGGCTATACATCTGGCTAATCATACATGGCTGCACATCTGGCTACCTATACATCTGGGTCTTATACTCACCATTGGCGTGCTGATCCCTCGTCGCGTACCTCTGATAGCTTCCCCAGTGTCCTCTTCCATGTCCCTTGGCAGATTTTGCTTCTCCCTCGGCGATCACATGTCCCCCGTTGATCGGCGTTGATGACACCAGGGTCATCGGCGTTGATGACAACACCGTCATCAACATCTTGCAGAAAAAAACTTTTTTTAAATTAAATTCAATACAATAACCTGTATTGAATTCAATAAATAAAAAAAATTAATTGCAAAAAAAAAAAAGGTTGAAAATTATTGGAAATTAATTGAAACACTTTTTGCACAGAAATCCTGGGGAAATTGAACGCCAGGGTGGTTAATAGATTAAAAAATATGCACAATAGTTGCACCAGTTATCCACAGCAGCACTTGCAATCTGTAGAACCCTTAAAAATAAAAGCACAGCAGACCAAGCCTTCTCAAAGTGAGTATTGCCTCAACAGTACACCCTTGTGCATAAACACACACTGCGTGAGGGAATATAAGCTGTCACCAGGGTTTAATGGGGGTCACACGCCCCCCCCCCCCCCCCCTTCCTTTCCCTGCTCACCAGAAAGATTCTTTACGGTTCTGCGTATCATAAATATCCGTGCTGCTAAAAAATAAAAATACCAAGAGATCTCTCATAGCATAAAACCGCTTTAATATGAGTTAATAGGTGAACATGTGCCACTATTCAAATGAGGATATTAAAACTGCTCAATACAGATACTTTCATGAACAAAATAATTACAGTAAATAAAATCTCCTGGAATAAAAACAACAGCTCGGAAGACTGATTAAAAACACGTCAAACTGTGTATATTCATTAATCTGAATGGAAAGCTTATATGATGGTGCCAGTCCAGGCAATTAGAGGAGGCAGAAACTAACTAAACTGCCAGCTGGTAGTCAGATGTAAGAACCCAGAAATATCATGAATCTCCTGCCTGGTTTATTGTAATCTATGCTAAAATAATTAGGCTTTTTCTTGTTTTGTTTTTACAAGAAATGTTAATGCCCATCTAATGCCAAAATTGAATAGGAGAAATTATCAAAAACAAGTATGCTGATTTGTGTAAATTATTAAGTACTATCAATGCAGTGTTCTCCTCAGGCTCTTTTAGCCGGGTGCTGCACCCGGCTAGTTTTGGTGAGCACCCGGCTGTCATCAGCTTGCCTCCTCATCCTCCTCCTATGCTGTAAGCAGAGTTGCAGTAACCTTTCATTCCCGCAGTTGCGCCACACCCGGCTACTTTTTCATGCCACCCGGCTACTTTTTCATGCCACCCAGCTGGAAAAAAAATTCTGGGGTGAACACGGCTATGGATACTTGCTCTTCAGATTATTATACGTTTGCATAGTACGGATTAAAACACACACACTCAAACCCCCTTGTGGATCGTGTTCCTGAATAGCTGTGTACAGCAGCTGTGGCCGAGTGCCTCCTGGGCATGCACAGCTCAAAAACCATCAGAAATGCACAAATGAGGTAAGTATAACCCTTTTTTTTACCCCTCGTCTCCTGCCTCTAAATTCCAATAATGAAACGGAGGTCTTACAACTGCTCATCACCTACCGTAGGGAAAAAAATATTTGATTCCCTGCTGATTTTGCTTGTTTGCCCTCTGACCGAGAAATGTCCAGTCTATGGTTGTAATGGTAGATTTATTGTAGCTGTCAGAGAAAAGAAAATAACCCTCAAAAACTCAGTGCCCCAATGTCAGAGTCTGGGGATCTGGATGAGTTATGAGAAAAACTACAGCAGGCAGCACCCCCCCCCCCCCCCCCCCCCACACACACACAATTCAGATCAATTCTGCATCAGGAATCGCATACGGGAAACCACTGTGATTCAATGAGCCCTAAACAACATGATTAAGCAGCAGCAACCCCATCCAAGGAGCCCAAAGATTATTCCATCAGATTAGCTGTTTGACTCTGTTACACATTGCGCTGTCCCCTCTGATTGAGTCCCGATCTCTGCGGGTGACGTTCATTGTGCATGTATACGCACCTATAGATCGAGTATTTACTCCTTAAAGCAGAAGGGACAGCCATACCATCCCAAAGAAAAAAAAAACAACATATAGAACATATATAAGTAGTAAGTACTGGTTCTACTTACATATGTATTGTACTGTCCACGTTTTGATTTAAGTGAGAAGAGAAAACGGTTCCAGGCATTTTCTATCTTTACCACCTCTGACTGAAGCCAATCCTGATGTAATTTCCTCCCTTACTATTTTTTTCCTCCTAGAAAATGCACTGTCATATCTAGCTTGCTTTGTAAACACATGTGAGCACAGCATAGATGATATTTCAGCAGCTTCTGCAGAGGGGTGAGGTGTATTTCCCTTCTCAGGCTCCTGTCACACTGAACAGCAGGAATGTGGGAGTGGAGATAACAAGCTTCCCTCTTTCTGGCAATGTACCAGAAAGGAGCTAAGCCGACTAAGAAAAGATTCATTACAGGAGAAACATTTATGATTATATACTGGAATGCTTGAAATGCAGATTGCATGTAGTCTACATAATAAACACAGAACAGTGGGTAAATGGAATTTGATTTTGTGGCTGTCAATCCTGATGTAATGTCAAAATAGAGGGCAGAACACTTACCATGCTGGAATCAACGACCTGCCCTCGCCCTGATTTACTGCGCTCAAACAGAGACAGGATAATGCCCAGAGCGCATGCGTAGCTCCCGCCTGCAAAGTCTGCCAGCAAGTTCATGGGGAACGTCGGTGGCTCGTGCTTCTTTCCAAGTCTGGACAGCACACCTAAAAGACGTGAAGAAGTAATGTTACAAACTCTGAAATGAATCATGTGTTGTATAGATCTATGGAGGTTCTCATTCATCCAGGTTCAGCCAAAGGAATAACAGTAATCTTTTTTTACTCTTTTTAAGTGCAAATTGGAAATTCACCCCTGCAGGCAAGCATACTCTCCTACCTAGGACACTTTGGCCACTGACCACTACTTCTACCATCTCATACATAGCTTCCTTTTACCTACTGTCCTAACCCTTAAAGTGAACCTCCACACTAAAAATCTACTCAGCAGCACTGAAACGGCTTGGTGTTTCTTTAACAGTTTCACAGCATCAGAACTTTGTTTTTCTTACCCAAGCCTCATTTTTAGCTGCACAGAAGAAAACTGCCCCGGCATTTTTTCCCTGATGCTGTGCAAAGCATGATGGGATTTCTGATGTTGTTTCTCTCCTTCTGCTGTTTTGGTGCAATTTTTTTTTTAATTTTGAATTTGAGATTTGAAGTCTAGCGCACGCAGCTGGAAGGGGTGATCAGGGCACAGGACAATTGGAACTGTATTTAATGCTGTCACCTCCTTTCAATCAAAAAGATGGCTGCCCCCATTAAAAAGATAGCTGCCCCCATGAAATCACAAACATTTGCATGTTCTTTTAAAACAGGGTGGGTAAGAGATTATATTATCTATTTTAATTAACATAACTACCGGTAATGTAACTTAATGACAGTATGATTGTCCCTTTTAACCCCTTAGGGCCGTTAGGGCTGGTTCACACTTCTTGTTCAGGTTGCATTTCCACTTGTGCGGTGGGAATCGTCGCGGGAAAAATTCGCATTTCGAATGCGGGTCTATGCGAATTTCCATGCGAATTCGCATGGATGACGATGTATGCAAATTTAACCATGGCAGTGCTGGTGTGATTTTCCATTGTTTCGCATGCAAATTAGCATGAAAATTCGCATACCCAAACCGCACGCGAATTTCCTATTAAATACATTGTATGCGATTCGCATAGCGGTATGCAATATGCGAATTCTGATGGCTCTGCCATGCACATTTTTTCTGCACAGAAAAACGCAAAGGAATCCTGACAAGTGGAAACAGTCCCATTCACTTGTATTGCTATGCGAATTCGCATGCGAAAAACGGTGGCTCCGTTTTTGGGCCTGGACCAGGAATACCAATGTTAAAAATAGCAGCCATCTTCACCTAATTTAAAAACTGATCCGTTGGCGATCCGGGGTATCAGGCTTAAAAACTGAACGGAGGGTCCGGATTTGCTGGGACTTCACGGAGCCCGGATACACGGAGGGGTAGTGGCAGGCAATGCAAAAAACGGATCTCCCTCTACACAGACACAGAACTGGAGGGAGATCCAGATTGCCTACTGCCTGCTCCTCCCCTCTACGTCACCCCCATAGGTGTTACAGGTATGCTGGAGGATGAAGCAGCCAGGAAGGGGAGCAGGGGGCACAGTGGCAGGGAAGGGGTCGCCCCCCCTCCTCTCACCTAGATCCCCGTGTCCCTGCTCCCCCTTCAGCTATGTCCGCTCTAGCAATATGTCAATAATGAGTGAGCCGGGAAGCAATGACCTTTCTTCCTCTGCTCGCCGCGTGACTTCCTGCAATGTCGCCCACTAGTGGGCTGCGAGCAGAGGAAGGAAGGCAATGCTTCCCCGCTCGCTCATTATTGCCATTTTGCTATAGCGGACATAGCTGGAGGAAGAGCGGGGACAGGGGAATGCAGGTGAGGGGGTCCTTCCTGGCTGCTACCCCCTCCAGTTTGATGGATCTGATCTGCAACTGCACAAGTGTGGACCGAGCCTAAAGGTGGCCACACACAATACAATAAAATGATCCGATTTTACGGCAATTCGATAAAAACGATCGGATCTCCCGAAAAAAATCGAAAGCTTTTTTTTCATTCAACTGAAAAATCCGATCGGATTTCCCGGTTTCTTCGATTTTTATCTATCCGGAATGCCAGATATTTTTCTTCAATCTATCTAAAGATTGTATGGTGTGTGCTAGATTGTCAATTTATTAATACACACACCCTAGCAATTTTGTCAAAGTTTCCAAACATTTTTATCATAATTGGGGAAAAATTTAACATAGGTGTGTGGCACATTGGTCATATTTTTGAAATGTTACAATCAGTCAGAAAAATTGATTGCAATTCTTAAATTGAACAGATATTTAAAACATTGTATGGTGTGTGGCCACCTTAAGGCTTTTTGGCCAGGACTCTACTCCCCTCTTGTCTCTCAGTGCTGTGTAATGTCTATGCATTCCTCCCACCCCTGTGTAAATATCTGTAGTTGATTGTTCACTGCATCAGCATTAATCCACCCTTGTCTTGTATTAACTGTTGTTTTGTTAATTTTGTATTGTTGTACCCTGTATTCTGTTGTTCAGTGCCACGGAAGATGCTGGCGCTATAAGCATCTATAATAATAATAATAATATCAGCAAAACAGGGGTGTTGTCCTGGTCCTGAAGGAGAAAAGTAATAACCAAATATTCCAAAACGGGAAGAAGTAGATAAAGCATGGGAACCTTATGCTGCGTACACACGGTGCGTTCCCGCACTCGATTCCCGGCCACTCGATTATTTCCGACATGTCCGATTCGCGTTTCGATGGATCGTTGGGTTGATTTGGCTTACTTTACATGAGAATCGACCTAACAATCATCGAAATGGGATCGAAAATGCTCGGAAATAATCGAGTGGCCGGGAATCGAGCGGGGCATCGAGTGCGGGAAGTCACCGTGTGTACCCAGCATTAGCTAGAATTAATCACAGCATTAGAATTCACTTAAACAGGGAACTGCAGTGAAAATAACATAATAAATAAAATAGCTGAAGAGTAACATGGTGGCTGTACTTGCACAGACCCTGTCACGGACGATTGCGGGGACGCAGGCGCGTCCTGGAACCGCCCGTGAAGAAAAGCGATCGCACTCGATTCTCTGCGTCGATTGCGCTTCAAATCGATAGAATTTGGATTTATTGTGTAGGAGGTCTGCAGTCCCTTCTTAGCAGAGGAATAGCATCACCTTAACTGCAGGATGGCTCTTTTGATATGCTAATGAGCCTGGGCCCAGAGAGTCCCTGGCTTCAAGCTGTGCTGATGGCCCATCCATCAGGTATAAGGTGACAAGCAGCTGGCAGGAAGACTGGCCCTGTGACTGCTGATCAAGCCAGAGGTGTAAACTCAAAGTTGTCTAAGCAGATTTCACATTCAGATGTTAATTGAAGGAGCCAACAGGGCCTTTTCATAGACAAGAAGCAGACACAGCTGGACTCCAGTCAGGCTGACTCCGGCCTTAGCAGGAAGAAATGAATGTACAATATAATCTTTTGCCCATTTACAGAATACAATAAATAGGGTGGTTATGAGAGCGGTATCATTGGATCCGTAGGGTCATGCTGGATCTCTTGATACCAGTCGAGAGGGGCCCGGGGCCCCTACCACCCAGGTATGAATCTACTCAGGACCCTGATCTGATGCACTAGCCATGTCAGGTATCATATTAATCTGTATTTTCCTCCAAGTATGAAGCTGTTACCCCCCTAAATGTAACGTGTATGGTTCAGGAGTTACAGCAATTCATAAGTTTAGCTCTAAAATCTCTCAGAGGGAATGAACTGTCATTTTCTGGTAGCTCAGAGGGGGCTGGCATTGCCACACCCCCAAACCAGCTTCATCAAAAGCACAGAGCCAGCAGGCGGGCTGTGTCCTCCACACTGAACCATCTTGCACTCATCAGATGCCAGCTTGAGGATATGCTGGCATCCACCTGGTCTGAACTCTGAACTCTGGACTTTGAAACCAAGGACTTTATGATTCTTCCCACAATAAGGACATCTTTCCAGGAACTAAGTATTTTTCTCCCTTCTTTTATTTTTCATACTGGCTATTACTGTTTTCATAATTGTTGATTTTCATAATTGTCTGTATATATTAATTATTTATATTGCGTGAATAAACGACTTTTCCCAAGTCATTCA
Organism: Hyperolius riggenbachi; assembly: GCF_040937935.1. Classification (NCBI taxonomy): domain Eukaryota; kingdom Metazoa; phylum Chordata; class Amphibia; order Anura; family Hyperoliidae; genus Hyperolius; species Hyperolius riggenbachi. The sequence continues at coordinate 632,670,117 of NC_090646.1, forward strand.
CTGTTTCGCTACCCTGCTTATCAGCACACACAGAAATGATCCCGGGTCTCTGAAGATACGCTACTGTTTGTTTGTTGTTGGCTAGACAGAATATCGTGTGTTTAACCGTTTTATTCGCAGGATTAGTCAGTCAGTTAGTGGGCCCCACGGTCCCATAGTAACCGCGGTGGTGGCAGTTTACTCTGAACCAGTAGGTGACGTTGTAATCACCCGTGTCTCACAGGCTCCCTTCTGAGTTGTCTGCGGCTAATTCTTAACGGTTCCTGCGCATTGACTGCGACCAGAGTTCGCACGATCTGTGCGCTGGCACCGTTTAGAAGGCTAAGTGCGGTCAGCCACGAGGGCCCTTGTGACAGACCCCAACAGAGATTTGCTGAGGGTCTCATAATTTACAGCTATGTCCTGTGTGCATTTAGAATTGAGAAGAAAACTTGTTGGCATGAGTACTGAAAGAAGCTGTTTATGTAGTACTGAAAAACATCATTAAAGAGGAACTATCGCAAAAATCTTAAAATTTAAAACACATACAAATAAGAAGTACATTTCTCCCAGCGTAAAATGAGCCATAAATTACTTTTCTTCTATATTGGTGTCACTTACAGCAGGTAGTAGAAATCTGATATTACCGACCGGTTTTGGGCTAGTCCATCTTTTCATAGGGGATTCTCAGCATGATCTTTATTTTTTAAAAAGACATTCCCTGAAAAAGATTAATACAAAGATGCTGGCCAGCCTCCCTGCTCGCTGCACACTTTTTTGGCAGTTGGACGGAGCAATTGCCATTCACTAAGTGCTTTTAAAAATAAAGAAACTCCTGAGAACCCCCCTATGAGAAGATGGGCTAGTCCAAAATCTGTCGTTAATGTCAGATTTCTACTACTTACTGTAAGTGACAGCAACATAGGAGAAAAGTAATTTATGGCTCATTTTACTCTGGAAGAAATGTACTTCTTATTTGTATGTGTTTTAAATTTTAAGATTTTCGTGACAGTTCCTCTTTAACCACCTTAGCGGTATGGACGAGCTCAGCTCGTCCATTACCGCCAGAGGGTGCCGCTCAGGCCCTGCTGGGCCGATTTTGATCAAATAAAGAGCAGCACACGCAGCCGGCACTTTGCCAGCCGCGTGTGCTGCCCGATCGCCGCCGCTCTGCGGCGATCCGCCGCGAGCAGCGGCGAAAGAGGGTCCCCCCAGCCGCCTGAGCCCTGCGCAGCCGGAACAAATAGTTCCGGCCAGCGCTAAGGGCTGGATCGGAGGCGGCAGACGTCAGGACGTCGGCTGACGTCCATGACGTCACTCCGCTCGTCGCCATGGCGACGTAGTAAACAAAACACGGAGGGCCGCTCATTGCGGCCTTCCGTGTTACTTTTGGCCGCCGGAGGCGATCAGAAGAACGCCTCCGGAGCGCCATCTAGTGGGCTTTCATGCAGCCAACTTTCAGTTGGCTGCATGAAATAGTTTTTTTTTAATTTAAAAAAAACCCTCATGCAGCTGCCCTGGCGATCTTAATAGAACGCCAGGGTGGTTAAGTAGAGGAGATGGCCTTTCAAACGTTATTTGTCATCAGCATACATTTCTATTTCAACATCTTTACCTGGAAATTCTAAAAACAATGCACATGCAGGGCTGTGGAGCCCGTACAAAAATAATTCCACTCCACCACAGACTCTGAGCACCCTCAATTGTTCCGACTCTGCGACTCTGCCTCCACAGCCCTTGCAGGTAGTGATAGGCTCACGGGTAGAAAACTAGCTGAATCCATGATTCTAATGAGGCTTAATTGCCTCAGGTGTGTTCCAGCCGAAGGAGGAAGTGCGTGGTATTGAGTCGTGGAACGCGTCCCATTGGGCGCATTAGAGCGTGTGATACACATAGAAGCGCTCGGACATCTGGGTAATTAACCTCCTGTCCCCCATGCACACACCTGAGGCAATTAAGCCTCATTAAAATCATGGATTCGGCTAGTTTTCTACCCGTGAGCCCATCACTACTCGCAGGGCTATGGAGTGGGTACAAAATCCATCCGACTCCAACTCCTCCGTATATGAAACCACCGACTCCAACTCCAGGTACCCAAAAGTGCTCCGACTCCACAGCCCTTTGCACACCTTCAGCCAGGCAATTTAAACAATGAACATCAGCAGCATAAGGTTTGATACTCTTCATCGTGATCTGCAGACATGTTGCTGTTTACAGTAAGTGAGCTATCTGTAAATGGAAATATCTAAGTATTTTACTCACCTGATATGAAAGAGTAAGCAGCTTGACTTTAGTGACAAAACTTTTTCTACAACATGGATTCTCAGTATGTACCTCTTTATGAAAAACTATGTTTACCAACTAAAATGTGGGCAACACCATTTCAAGTACAGTACCCTTTAATGTGTTTAACTTGAATAGTTATTAGGAGTTGAAACAGTAGGTTTGGGCACATGGCCCCTATCATGTCTTGGCTACCTCATAAACTACAATATAACTTTGCGCCTGTGGGGTGACGGGGACCTGATATTTGGCACACAACATAGCCAATTGGGGCATTCGGCTATTATTTAGCCGATTGTATGTTTGTCATGTCTATGTCAGAGGTGAGGGGGAAGGGGGGAGGCTAGTGTTAGAGAGAATATAGAAGGCAAGTGTTAAAAGTAGAGGGGGGAAGGCTACTGTTAGGAGAGGAGAAGGAAGGCTAGTGGTAATAGTGGATGGGGAGAGGCTAGTGTCTGGAGAGAATAGAGAAGGCTAGTAGTAGTAGTGGACGGCGAGGAAGGCTAATGTTAGAGGAGAGAGAATGCTAGTGGTAGGATTGCTCAGGGGGGAGGGAAGGGGGGTGGTTGGTGGGAGGCTACTGTCAGGAGAGAATAGAGAAGGCTAGTGGTAGTGGTGGATGGGGGGGGGGGGGTGGCGGCAGGGGGACTAGTGTCAGGAGAGGATAGAGAAAGCTAGAAAGCTAGTGGTAGTAGTGGACAGCAAGGAAGGCTAATGTTAGAGGAGAGAGAAGGCTAGTGTTAGGAGAGGAGAGAGAAAGCTAGTGGTAGGAGGGGACCAGGGTGGGGTGGGAGAGGCGATAGGATGGGACCAGGGTGGGGTGGGGGAGGCGGTAGGAGGGGACCAGGGTGGGGTGGGGGAGGCTAGTGTTAGGAGAGGAGAAGGAAGGCATGTGTTAGGAGTGGACAGGAGTGAAGGCTAGTGTTAGGAGAGGAAAGGGAAGGCCAGTATTAGGAGTGGTGGTGGTGGTGGTGGGGGGGGGGGGGGGGGTGGGGGCGGTGCGACTAATGATAGGAGTGGAGAGGGAGGGCTAGTGTTAGGAGTGGAGAGGGAAGGCTAGTGTTAGGAGTGGAGAGGGAAGGCTAGTGTTAGGAGTGGAGAGGGAAGGCTAGTGTTACGAGTGGAGAGGGAAGGCTAGTGTTAGGAGTGGAGAGGGAAGGCCAGTGTTAGCAGTGGACAAGGAGGAAGGCTAGTGTTAGGAGAAGACAGAGGAGGCTGGTTAGTGGTAGTCATGATGACAGGGAGAGCAAACGTGATACAGATACTGTATTGCTGAAAAAGAGCCGTTAGAAAGAAACAAGCTGCAATAACGAACGTACGCATTAGGAGTACTCCAATTGCATATAGCTATTTACAAACTTATAAAACAGTATGATCCCATTTATGGGCCAAGTTAAAAGATTTGAGAATCAAAGAATAAGCTTTCCGTCTAAAACCTTCCTCAGAATCCCGCCCCATGTGCTATCTAGCCTTGAAAACACGTTCTATATAAAACACAACATCAAAATGGAGCAAGGAAATGGATTTGCTAATACAGATCAATTTTGTAAAGTAATTTACAACCACCAGATTGAAGCCTCTTGAGATATCTCACAAACCTTGTAAAGGTCAGACATTCTGAGGTATTCAAGATGTTCTCAAGAGATGTATCTAGTTTATACTAGTATATACATTTTATAGGCTACATAGCACACAGGATGGAAGTCTAAAGAAGGTTTACTGAAAGCTTGCACTTCAACGTTTTTAAAGAGAACCGTACAGCCCGTACTGTACTCCTCCAGAGGCTTTCCTTGTCCTCTCCACCTCCACCACCGCTCGCCAAGACAACCTTTTTACAGACGGCCTGGGCACATGCACAGTTTAGCGACACTCATGCAAGAATGGGGCGCGACCACAGACATTTCTGAGAAGCTCTTGTCGGATCTGTTCCAGGGGTCCGTGCACGATAACAGTGGGGGTGAGGATAACTATCCAGAGGCTTCCCTCTACCTAGTTAAGTATCTGTTTTACTCAGATTTTTTGCCTTGGGTACTTTAAGTAAGCCAATAAAGTACTTAAGGTATTCCGGTTGGCTTGTGTATGGTTCATCACTCTTAATATCAAAACGTAGTAGAATGGATTGACTGTGAAAAGTGCAAGTACCACCTAAAACCGCATAACCACTAGGGATGATCAATGAGATGAGGTCTGAGGAAGCGTCATGTGACGCAAAACACATAGGTGGGAGGAGCCTCCTGCGTAACTGCATCAATGCATGTACCTTGTTCACCCTAACCTACCTGCTGGACTGGCCTGAACTGTAGTGCTCGAGTGCGTATCCTGGCAATTATTCCCTGCAATGAGGGTTAACGAATACTACCTTAGGGTGTGCTGAGACTTTGCTTGGACCCACAGCGGCATATGATGACCGCTGCAGCACGGGCGGATGTGAACTAGTACGCCATGCTGCAGACAGCAACACGTGGGAGACGCCAAGACGAGCAATACTCGCAAGTATAATCCTTGTATTTTTTGGAGAGTAGTGATGTAAATGGATGTCTGTCCATATGGACATGGAGGAGTGAATTGCCTATGTTCTTATGTGTAAGGAAGTAAAGGTGCGTACACACATGCGACTATAGTCGTTTGAAACGATCGTTCCACGATCATTTCAAAGGACGATCGTTTAAAAAAAACAGCCAACGATCATTAAGTCAAACGATGGACGAGCTAGATCGTTAAAAACAAAAGATCTGTTCTGGCAGATTTTATTAAACGACGATCGTTAGCAAAAGTAGTACATCGTTAAGAAACGGTCGTTCGTAGCAGGAAAGACTTGCGCACTTTGTTTTATAGTCACAGCACATTAAATTTTCCCCTCGCGATGTAACGTTCGTTCTATGATTGTGCCCAGTGACGCGTTGTATACTACATGATTATACCATCATTTTTATTTTAACAGGACAAAGTGAATTTTTGTATGTTTTGTCAACACTACATTATGTAGATGCTCTACTACATACCGACAGTATGAAATAGAAATTTAGTTAAGTCATATGCGTAACGTTAGTTTTAAGGTGTAACGTACGTTTTGAACCATTCGTTACGTGCGGGCGGAACTTGCTATGATGTAACTTCCAGGAACAGTATGTGACGTTGTTCCGGATGGTTAACAATCAGATCGTTGCACACCTTTAAAAGCTAGGTCGTTTTTACGTCAATTAAAAGATCGTTCGTCGTTCACAACAAACGATCGTTGTCGTATGTGTGTACGTAACTTAAAGAGACTCTGTAACAAATTTTTCAGCCTATCCTATAAGTTCCTATGCCTGTTCTAATCTGCTCTGGCTTACTGCAGTCTTTCCTAACTGCACTGTCTCTGTAATAAATCAATGTATCTTTCCTCTGTCCTGTTTGTCGGGCTAAAGCTTGATTGTGTGGAATGTGCAGGGCTGCTTGTGATTGGTAGAAGCGATACACACCCTCTGCAGGCCCCCTGCATACTCTAAATGACTCATACACTATGCTTAGCTGAGCCTATTAGAAGCTGGTTAGTTTGTTTGTAAACACTGCCTAAAACTGTTAATTACAAGCCAGGATTGCAGCAGAGAGTGGCAGAAACAGCACAGAGGGGCACAGGAGAAAATAATGAATAGAATGGTATGCTTTTTATTGTAAGAATATTAGAGTACAGATTCTCTTTAAGCCTATGCCGGCCAACAGTTTCTGCTGCAGCATCATTATTTTGCTAAAGACTTATCCCTGTTAGAGGGAAGCAGCTGCGATATGCATGTGGACTGATGAGTGGATTGCAGGCAGGGGAAACGGACTTGCATGAATGGAGCGTGAGAGTCAATTGATTTGACCGGTCTCCAGTCATGCAAGCCTGGGCAACACATTCAAAGGGAAACGGATGGCTCCTGGTTTTTAAAGTGTATTCTGTGCAGAATTTTTATTGCTGTCTGTGTGTCGGCTCCGTGTGAGGAGCTCCATTGTGTCCATTACGTTGTGCAATAAAACTTATGTGATTTTGGACTATATTGAATAGGTGCGTTATGCCAAATATATTTCCAAGTTCATGCAGGTTTATGTAATTGTTTATGCAAATATATGCAGCTTGAAAATGGACCAATCAAGCCCCACCCAGGTTTAAATTGATTGGTCTGTTTTCAAGATGCATACAGTGGTGTGAAAAACTATTTGCCCCCTTCCTGATTTCTTATTCTTTTGCATGTTTGTCACACTTAAATGTTTCTGCTCATCAAAAACCATTAACTATTAGTCAAAGATAACATAACTGAACACAAAATGCAGTTTTAAATGATGGTTTTTATTATTTAGTGAGAAAAAAAACTCCAAATCTACATGGCCGTGTGTGAAAAAGTGATTGCCCCCCCTTGTTAAAAAATAACTTACCTGTGGTTTATCACGCCTGAGTTCAATTTCTGTAGTCACCCCCAGGCCTCATTACTGCCACACCTGTTTCAATCAAGAAATCACTTAAATAGGAGCTATCTGACACAGAGAAGTAGACCAAAAGCACCTCAAAAGCTAGACATCATGCCAAGATCCAAAGAAATTCAGGAACAAATGAGAACAAAAGTACCTTAATTGAGATCTATCAGTCTGGTAAAGGTTATAAAGCCATTTCTAAAGCTTTGGGACTCCAGCGAACCACAGTGAGAGCCATTATCCACACATGGCAAAAACATGGAACAGTGATGAACCTTCCCAGGAGTGGCCGGCCGACCAAAACTACCCCAAGAGCTCAGAGAAAACTCATCCGAGAGGCCACAAAAGACCCCAGGACAACATCTAAAGAACTGCAGGCCTCACTTGCCTCAATTAAGGTCAGTGTTCACGACTCCACCATAAGAAAGAGACTGGGCAAAAACGGCCAGCATGGCAGATATCCAAGGCCCAAACTACTTTTAAGCAAAAAGAACATTAAGGCTCGTCTCAATTTTGCTAAAAAACATCTCAATGATTGCCAAGACTTTTGGAAAAATACCTTGTGGACCGACGAGACAAAAGTTGAACTTTTTGGAAGGTGCTAGTCCCGTTACATGTGGCGTAGAAGTAACACAGCATTTCAGCAAAATAACATCATACCAAAAGTAAAATATGGTGGTGGTAGTGTGATGGTCTGGGGTTGTTTTGCTGCTTCAGGACCTGGAAGGCTTGCTGTGATAGATGGAACCATGAATTCTACTGTCTACCAAAAAATCCTGAAGGAGAATGTCTGGCCATCTGTTCGTCAACTCAAGCTGAAGCGATCTTGGGTGCTGCAGCAGGACAATGACCCAAAACACACCATCAAATCCACCTCTGAATGGCTAAAGATAAACAAAATGAAGACTTTGGAGTGGCCTAGTCAAAGTCCTGACCTGAATCCTATTGAGATATTGTGGCATGACCTTAAAAAGGTGGTTCATGCTAGAAAACCCTCAAATAAAGCTGAATTACAACAATTCTGCAAAGATGAGTGGGCCAAAATTCCTCCAGAGCGCTGTAAAAGACATGTTACAAGTTATCGCAAACGCTTGATTGCATTTATTGCTGCTAAGGGTGGCCCAACCAGTTATTAGGTTCAGGGGGCAATTTCTTTTTCACACAGGGCCATGTAGGTTTTGAGTTTTTTTTTCTCACTAAATAATAAAAAACATCATTTAAAACTGCATTTTGTGTTCAATTATGTTATCTTTGACTAATAGTTAACGGTTTTTGATGAGCAGAAACATTTAAGTGTGACAAACATGCAAAAGAATAAGAAATCAGGGAGGGGGCAAATAGTTTTTCACACCACTGTATATTTGCATAAAAATGTACATCATTCTGCATGAACTGGTAAATATCTCATTGATCATCGATAGTAACCACCCCCGGGGTACGTGCTTGCATCTTGAGGACATACTGTAGATTCTGGACTACTTTTTTTTTTTTTATTTGGACCAGTTATTACACCCAACTTGCAGACAGCTGTTTCAGGCTATTTTGCCCTTCGTTGGAGCTATAGGTATAGATCTGTACTGATGCACATACATTTGTTATGGGAGTTATGGGAGCACGCCCTTTCACTTTAATCCCTTTCAGATTCCTTAACCTATCCTCCTCCCTTAATGTTATCCCCTCCTAATGCCGAGTGCTAACCTTCCCCCTTAACCCCTTCCTCACGCCAAACTTTTCCCTCCTCTCTTAAAGCGGATAGAAGATGAAAAACTAACTATAACAAGTAAATTGTCTATATATCTTATCTTAAGTTTAGATCGTTAACACAGCAAATCCAGCTGCAAACAGCTTCAACAGTATATGATTATTTATTCCTGTGATACAATGAGGGCAGCCATGTTCTGTTTGTCACAGGCTGAGGGCTGGAGATGCTATCAGCTTACCTGTGTGTAATGTGACAAATTCAGTGCCCTCTCCTCCTCCCTTCTGCTTCTGAAATCTCTAGCTAGTAACCTCCCTCTCCTCCTGCCCAGACTGAGCACCCATAAGCTCTTTCTACAGTGCCAAGGCACTCTAAAAAGCTGTGGGCGAGGCTTGTTTACTTTATAGGGAATTAGAGTATTAAAACAAAACAAAAAAGTATTTGGCTTGAGGAATGCCCTATAAACTATATGAAAGGAACACAATTATGCAATGAGTAAAAGTTTATCTCGGATCCACTTTAATGTTTGCTTTTTCAGTCGCTATTCAGCCATGTCCAACTCTTTGAGACCCCATGGACCACAGCTAGAGATGCTCTCACGAGTAATAACGAGTGTGTAAACACTCAAATTTGTGATTTAAATGAGCATTAGCTCAGGTGTGCGGCGGGGACATAAAGGGTTAGTTACCCATAATTCTGCCATCCGTCCTGCATTCCAAACAGCTTGCACGCGTCCTATTGGACGTGTTGCAAGCCTCATCACCACACACTTCCTCTTTTTGGCTTTAAGGAGGAAGTGCCCACTGTGAGGCTTGCATCGCGTCCAATAGGACGTGTGCAAGCTATTTGGAGTGCAGGAAGGATGCGGATTTATGGGCAATTAACCCTTTATGTCCCAGCCGCACACCTGAGCTAATTAGTGCTCATTTAAATCATGAATTCGAGTGTTTACACACTCGTTATTACTCGTGAGAGCATCCCGAACCACAGCATGCCAGGCCCCGCTATCCTCTACTGCCTCTTGTCTAAGCTCATGTTTGTTGCTTCCATGATACTATCTAGCCATCTAATTCTCTGCCACCCTTCCTCCTTTTGCCCTTGATCTTTCCCATCCATGCAATCTTCTACAGAGAAAAAAAAATATTCTGAATTTTTCCACACTGTTTAATAAATATACGGTAGATTTATCTAAAGGAAATCTATGAACTGCTTCATGCATGAATACATTCTATCACATTAATGTGAAATAGTTTTTAGTATGTATTAAATTTTTGCATAGTGTTCCTTCATTGAGCTTCTATCCATTTTTTTTTGTTAAAGAGGAACTGTAGTGAAAATAACAATGAATAAAATTGCTTATTTTTTACAATATTCATTTAAAGATTGGTCAGTTTTTGCTCATTGTAAAATCTTTCCTCTCCCTGATATACATTCTAAAATGTATCACAGTTGGCGGCAGCTTTAGTTCTGCAGGTGATCTGTACAGAATTTTTTATTTACTGAGAATTCTATGCAGTGTTAGGATGTTCTTTGCTTGGCAGTTGGAAAAAGCTGGTATTTCCCACAATGCAACGAGGTTCACAGATATGTAACTGTCATGTGGGAGGGATTTCACCACCCTAATGATCTATTTGAGAAAAGGAATACCGTATATACTCACAATCAAGCAAGCCAAATTTTGGACCCACAAAAAGTGGGTCAAAAGTTGGGGGGTCGGCTTGCTTGCGAGTGATGTGCCTGAGGGTCGTCCCCCGCGCCCTCTCCCACCCGCTCCCCCCGCGGCCGCTGCTATTACCTTAGCCCCGCTGCTTCCTATTCTCCTGTCCTGCTCTTAATTAACAGCAGCTCGCCCCACGGTGGCTGCTGCGTGATGACGGAGGAAGTGCAGAGAGAGGTTCCAATAGTAACCAGAAAGCCGCTCTCTGCGACTTCCTCCATCATCACGCAGCAGCCGCCGTGGGGCGAGCTGCTGTGAATTAAGAGCAGGACAGGGGAATAGGAAGCCGCGGAGCTAAGGTAATAGCAGCGGCCACGGGGGGAGCGCTAAACTAGCTATCCTGGGCACTATACTAGCTATACTGGGCACTTTACAAGCTATACTGGGCATGATACTAGCTATCCTGGGCACGATACTAGCTATACTGGGCACTATACTAGCTATCCTGGGCACAATACTAGCTATCCTGGGCACTATACTGGGCATGATACTAGCTATCCTGGACACGATACTAGCTATCCTGGGCACTATAGTGGGCACGATACTAGCTATCCTGGGCACGATACTAGCTATCCTGGGCACTATACTAGTTATACTGGGCACTTTACAAGCTATACTGGGCATGATACTAGCTATCCTGGGCACTATACTAGCTATCCTGGGCACTATACTAACTATCCTGGTCACTATACTAGCTATCCTGGTCACTATACTAGCTATCCTGGTCACTATACTAGCTATCCTGGGCAGTATACTAGCTATCCTGAGCACTATACTAGCTATCCTGGGCACTTTACAAGCTATACTGGGCATGATACTAGCTATCCTGGGCACTATACTAGCTATCCTGGGCACTATACTAGCTATCCTGGGCACGATACTAGCTATACACTTTACAAGCTATACTGGGCATGATACTAGCTATCCTGGGCACTATACTAGCTATTCTGGTCACTATACTAGCTATCCTGGTCACGATACTAGCTATACTGGGCACTTTACTAGCTATACTGAGGCACTACCTTTCCATACTGGGCACTATACTAGCTATACTGGGACACACTGGGGGGGGGGGGATCATGCGGCTGGCATTTCCTACCCCCGGCTTATATGAGGGTCAATCATTATTTCCTGGTTTTCCAGGCAAAAGTTGGGGGGGGGGGGTCGGCTTATATGCGGGTCGGCTTGCTTGCGAGTATATACGGTAGATTTCTCATGGGAAAGGGGGTATCAGCTACTGATAGGGATGAAGTTCAATACTGAGAAGTTCCTCTTGAAGTACACAGGCAGAAGATAGGGGCAATGTACAGAGGACTGTTCGAGAGTGTTTGCCAACAGCAGAGTTTAGAAGACTCAATGGAAGGACAAGCTAAATAATGTTTTTTAAGTCTCAGAGGTGCTCCAGATTGTACGGCTCTGGCTAACGGCACAACATTTCACCCGATGAAGTGGCTTATGCTGTGAAACGCATAAGTGCTGTATGTAAATAAATAGTTTATGAACCTTACACGTGAATCTTCTTCAAGACGGTAGGATAACTCTTTCACTATTAGTTTCTAGTGGAATTAACAACAGCAGCAGGGAAGGAGGGTACAGGACGCAACACAGTGACGGGCGCATGAACAACAGCGGGGGTAAACAAATACTCACTTGCCTGTACTAGCTACTTCTTCCTTCTGGTCACTTTAACAGGGCGATGGAACGCAAGAACAGGAAGAAGAAAGAAGTAAGTACATGCGGGCAGGACACCTGCAAGTATTTGTTTACCCCCGCCACTGCGTCTCCCATCCCCCACCTGGCTATCACTACTGGCTGCACCTATCCCTGGCTACCTATACCGTGGTCACCTATCCCTGGCTACACCTATCCCTGGCTACTTATAGTGCAGCCACCTATTACTGGCTACACCTAGAGATGAGCGTAATGACTTAATTACGATTTCGCGAAATTTTGCGTAATTAGTGTAATTACGATTATGGCCGCAAGTACATAATCATAATGAAGAAGGATTTAGCGAAATTCCGCGTAAGCGTAATTTTCGCATTACAGTGGGTATCGCGAAATTACGTTTGCCTTGCATGCAACCGTTTGTAAGCGTAGTTACATAACGTAATTTCGCGATAGTTCATATTACTGTAAGCGTTAATTTTCGCGTCGTTTTCGCGTTACGGAATGCTATTTCGCATATAAAATTCGCCATGTAGTGATATTTCGCATCAAAATTCGCCATGCAGACAAAAATGCCTTTGGCGAAAATTCGCGAGCAACCCTGCTAACAAGTAATTACAAAATTCGCGAAATTACGAAGAAATGCGAAATTACGGTATGGTTTAATGCGAAATTACGTTATGGTTTAACGCGAAATTACGTTATGAACGAAACGCTTTTAATGGCAATTACGCTACCATAATTTCGCATCGTAATAGCAAATTTCGCATGCGTAATTATAGTAACGCGAAATTTCGAAAATTTCGGCTCAACACTAGCTACACCCACCCCTGGCTAACTATACTGTGGCCACCTATTACTGGCTACACGCATCCGTTATCCCTGGCTACTTATACTGCCGCCACCTATTACTGGCTACACCCGTCCCTGGCTACCTATACTGCGGCCACCTATTACTGGCTACACCTGTCCCTGGCTACCTATACTGCGGCCACCTATTACTGGCTACACCTATCCCTGGCTACCTATACTGTGGCCACCTATCTCTTGCTACCTATACTGCGGCCACCTATTACTGGCTACACCTATCCCTGGCTACCTATACTGCGGCCACCTATTACTGGCTACACCTATCCCTGGCTACTTATACTGCGGCGGCCACCCATTACTGGCTACACCTAATTACGGCTATAGCGGCACTCAGTGAAAAATTTGGGCGCCATCATAAGACAGAGCACAAATTACAATAAAAACACTAATTCGGCTGCCAGCAATAGCTGGGAGCTGAATTACATCTTTCACCACTATCCATGGCGACGTGGAGGGGGAATTGCATTTAACGCCACCAGGACTTTTGCAGGAGCAGAGTGAGCCTTTTTACAGCTTTACCCTGCGACCAAATCTCTCAGCGGCTTGATCATATGTATGCTGAATAAGGACAAAAACTTTTTATATTGGTATGAGGCTGATGATATTTGAACTTTCTCAGCCATTATAGCTGAACTTGTGAACTAAGAATTTACGATACCTCTGGGTCAATTCTAATCCCAGGTCTGTGAGCATGGAGTAAACAAGGATCCTTATCTCAGCTAACAACCTCTAACCCCATTTAGATGTTCTGTTTGAATTAAGTATTTATGCTTGAAAAAAATATCTGTTTTCCCCTTTGATGTTGCATGTATATAAGCTGTCTGTACCACCAGCCTGCAAACCAACAGGATGTAAGCCCGACGAAGGCTGCAAGGCCGAAAGCTTGCTTATTTTTATTCAGTTTTAGTTAGTCAATAAATGGTATCATCCTGATTTAAAACTTCTTGCTTTTACTGATGGCTAACACGGTACAATACCCTACTGCTACTAATATGTATGCTGAGGGAGTGGAGCACATCTGGCTACCATACTGGTGGTGGTGGGGGGTGGTTACATTATTTAAATGTAAGGGGGAGGCCCGGGTCCAAATAATTGTGTAATACCGTATACTGTGATACCGTCATAATGTATTTTTTAGACGGCTATCATACCGTGGATATTCATACTGTTGCAACCCTAGTGGTTAGCGTTCTCACCTAGCAGCGCTGGGTCCCCAGTTCTGATCCCAGCAAGGGCACTATCTGCATGGAGTTTGTATGTTCACCCGTGTATGTGTGGGTTTCCTCTGGGCACTCCGGTTTTCTCCCACATCCAAAAAACATACAGATAATTTAATTGGCTTTCCCCTAAATTGGCCCTAGACTATGATACATACACTACACGATACATCCATCCATATAAGACTATGGCAGGGATTAGATTGTGAGCTCCTCTAAGGGACAATTAAGTGACGAGACAATATACTCTGTACAGGCATATGTATGAAATCGCCGCCGGGAGACTTGCACAGCCAATATATGGCTTACCCTGCTCCTGTACAAGTCCCAGCTGCGTTAATTACTATTCCCCCTCCAGGTCCACGTGGATGGTGGGAAATTATGTAATTCAGCTTACAGCTATTGCTGGTGGCCAAATTACAGGGTTTTAAAAGTAACTTCAGCTCCGTCTTCTGACGGCGCTGAAGTTAATCACTGTGCGCCAATACACTGTGCGCCAAACTCCTGCGCTGGATTCAATGTGCTCGCTGTACAGGGCTGTGGAAGATGTCGGCGCTATATAAATACTAAATAATAATAATAATAATCAGTGGCTTGGGCACCAGAGTCAAAATTCAGCTGAGATTATACCCCCCATCATTTGCCTAACCCTACCCTACATAACGGAAAACCCATTTCCTGAGGCCTACTTTCAACATCCCTTTCTGTTAAAAGGAAATTTTACTTTCATGATAATATTGCCATAAATATATAATGGGAAAATCCAGCTCTATCTAAAAATTCATCCACTTCTAATAAAGTCTTCTAATAAATTCATATCCAGAGATTTGAAATAACGAGACAAAGTGCAAATCAATATCTCATTACAGGATTAAACGAGTGATTATACCCTCACAGTATGTGGGACACGTCATAGCCAAGCTGCCAGCTATACTGATTCAGCCCACTAACCACATACCAATATGGATATTGTTCCATACAATTAACCAATTACAAAAAAAGCTAGAACTGTTCGAAATAAGTCATTCACAAATCAAGCAGGATCTAAAAGCCTATTGGACCAGAAGGAAGACTGCAGGGAGCTCTCTGCCCCTCTTCTTCTGAATCACCCCCATATGCTAGACCTGAGACAACTTTTCTTGTCCTCCCTCCATAGATAATATGCATGAACTGATTTGGGACCGAGGCTAAACCCACTGCAATATGCATTTGCAGACGGAGAAAACATGCCATGTTTACATTTCCTTGGGAATGCCTTTTTCTTTAGAGTGCTTACATTTTTAATGCTATGTAAACAGCATTAAACACACACGCTTAAAGGGGACCTGAAGTTGAAAAAAAAAAAAAAAAGGAGTTTCCCTTACCTGGGGCTTCTGCCAGCCCCCTGCAGCAGCTCTGTGCCCGCACCATTATTAAACGATCCTCCAGTCCCCCACTGCGGCTCCGTTCCTTCAACGCTGACTTACAAGTTGGTGGCCAATACGCTTGCGTGGCCCTGGCCGAGCGCATCCTTGCTCCCGTTTGCATCACTGGGAGTACAGTATGAGAAAACCTTGTACTGCGCCTGCACAGGACACTCCCGGCGACACGAGCAAGGACGCACGTGGCCAGGGCCACGCAGGAGCAGTAGCCCGCCAACTCACAAACAGAAACTGGGCCGTGACGAAGGACCGGAGGATCGTTGGACAGTCTGCAGGGGGCGGTATAAGGCCCAGGTAAGTTAAACTCTTTTTTACTTACAGGTTTCCTTTAACGCTAATAAATGCATGCAGCAATACGCTCCTAAAACACACTTCATCTGAACGCATTAATAGTAATGCTATTAGAATATTACTAAAGTGGGGGGCGCATGCGCGGCGCGCTGAGGGAAGGAGACAGCTAGATGTAGCTCCGTACTTGCCGGGCTACAAAAACCGCTTGCAGGGGTATTTAGCACAATTTCGGAAGCCGAATTCATCAGCCACCCCTTCACAAAGCTGCAGTGCATGTCCCAGAGGAAAAAGACCGGGGCTTACAGGCGCCAGAGAGCTGTAACGGACTATTTTCTGAGGCCGCGTGATTCCAACATGCCCTCCCAAGATGGCCGCGTCTCACCCACGCCATCACAAGACTCCATACCGGAGGATGGCGCGGACTGGACGACAGCTAAACAACCACGCTCTCTAACTAAGAAAGACCTAGAGGACAGTCTTGAGCAGATGTACACCCGTCTAGCAGGAAAATTTCAATCGGAGCTCAGGCGAGTGGAGGCCTCCCTTACCCAGGAGATAGCGTCACTCGGCTCGAGGACGGACGTCTTAGAGA
Source organism: Hyperolius riggenbachi (assembly GCF_040937935.1). Lineage (NCBI taxonomy): Eukaryota > Metazoa > Chordata > Amphibia > Anura > Hyperoliidae > Hyperolius > Hyperolius riggenbachi. Next base: position 632,686,285 of record NC_090646.1, read on the forward strand.
CCAAACACGATGAGCTGCTGGCCTCGCATAAAGCTCTTCAAAAAGAACATCGTATCCTGAACGGAACGGTACTAACATTGCAAGCCCAGTCTGAGGATCTGGACAACAGAAACAGGAGGAACAACCTCCGCATAAGAGGCCTACCGGAATCGTACCAGGAGCCTACACCCCCTGTCATGGCCATCTTTCAGAAGTTGCTCCCAGACACCGCAACAGAGGCCTTCACTTGTGACAGGATCCACAGGGCGCTTAGAGTGCAGCCTCCGCCTGAAAAACCACCCAGGGATATCGTTTTATGCTTAAAAGACTTTTTAATAAAGGAACAGATACTGAAAGCGGCCAGATCAACTACCAATCTCCAATATGAGGAACACTCCATACAGATTTTTCAAGACTTGTCACCTACCACGTTGGAAAAACGAAAGGCGATGAAAAATGTTACCTCAGTGCTCTCGAAGGCCCAAATCCGTTATCGATGGGGATTCCCCTTCAAGTTAATCGTTACGGAAAACGGAACAACCCATATAGCCCAATCACCCAGTGAAGGTAACAAGATGCTACAGGAATTGGGCCTACAAAGAGCGCCTTCACCACTAAAAGGAGTAAGACAGAAATCGCTCTCCCCTATCTGGTCTCAACGCACGCAACGATCGAACAACACACTGGAATCGCGGTCTCCCTCTCCGGAACCTCCGTGATGGATGGGTGATATCATCTTAAATTTTACTTATTGCTCATTATGTCCTTTATCCTTCTGATATAGCCCCGAACTTTATTTTATAGGCACAATTTAGCTTTAAAAATCGCAGTGACTTGCTACGCACTTTATTTTAAGATCATCTGGCGGTGTTCCTAAAGCCAGGCTCTGTGCATTTTGCGTTACCCCCCCTCAGCCTACTTTTTTGGGAGGTTGTTGATTCTCAGGACTCAAGGTAGCCTGTAGATACAAAAACTTTGTTGTGTTCTTTTCATTCACTACCGGACTCAGTCCAGGTTAAAATGTTATACTTGTTCATACTAGTGTTGATGTTTATCTCTATGCAATATACCCAGCTACAGACACACTATTTGTATAACCCCTTTTACTCAGTGATATGGCACTCAGGACAGCCAATGGATGACATAACCTCTTGCATTCCTATAATTTGCTTCTTTAATCCCCCATAAAAATGACACTGAACATTATAAGCCATAATGTACAGGGTTTCAACTCCCCCAATAAACGCAGGACTGCATTTCGACAATACCAACAATTGAAAGCAGATATCCTATTATTACAGGAGACTCACTTTTCACAATCTAACCCCCCCTCTTTTCTATGCAGGAATTACTCTAGATACTACTACACAACTTATAGGAATAAAACAAGAGGTGTTGCCATTCTATTCAGAAATGGGATTAATTTTGAACTAAAAAAGGTATATAAGGATCCTGAAAGCAGGTTTCTTGTACTCCAATGTACTCTCTCAGGCAAGGAGGTAACCTTTTGCAACGTATATGCTCCACACTCGATGCAAGCTCAATTCTTTAAAGACTTATTTACTAGAATAGAAGGATTCCAATCCAACCATTTAATAATAGCAGGGGATTTTAATTGTGTCTCAAACGCTTTAGTAGATAGAAGTCTTTCTACTGAAGGAAGCAGAACCTTTCCCAAATCCCTACGAAGGGCGCTGAGCACAAATCAGATGACTGACCTTTGGAGAGCATTCAATATGGGTGACAGAAGTTATACCTACTATTCACATCCACAAAACTCATATGCCAGACTGGACCATATTTTTCTGTCGGCCGTTTTAATGACCAATGCTCAGTCTGCTGATATCTTGTCGTGCGCCTGGTCAGATCACCAAATAGTAATAGGGTCATTGAAAACATTAGGCACCCCATTCTTAGCAGAAAATTGGCGTTTGAATGACTTATTATTACAAGACCCAAACGTGGTAAGCGAGGCCCAGTCCACTCTGGAGGAATACTTTATACTAAACAATAATGGTGAGGTCTCACTCTCTACACTATGGTCAGCACATAAGGCTGTGATGAGAGGAAAGTTCCTGCAAATGGCCTCTAAATGGAAAAAACAGAGACAGGCAAATATTCTCAAGCTATCTGAGGAACTAGATCTGCTGTATAGAAAACATAGCACAGATTTAGACCATAATACCCTAACTCTAATCAAAGATAAAAGGTATGCCCTGAATCAAATATTATCAGAATCCACAGAGAAAGCCTTGAAATTCTCCAGAGCAAAATTCTTACTTTACGCAAACTCAGCAAGCACTATGTTTGCGAGGAGATTGTCCTCCTATCACAAGCCACCACACTTGTATAAACTCCAGAATGGACATGGGTCTGTAGAGTCATTGCCTTCTAAAGTTATGAACATATTTGAAAAATATTATAGCGCACTATTTTCACCTGCTGTTCAAACAGACCCTGGGATAGATGACTGGCTTAGCTCTCTCCCTATACCTTCCCTGCCTGCAGAAAAATTAGAAATACTAAACTCGCCAATCACAGATAAAGAAATCTCTCTAGCTATTGCCTCATTAAAAACTTCTAAAGCACCAGGCCCAGACGGGTTCACTGGTCAGTACTATAAATTGTTCAAAGACATCTTAGTCCCTCAGATGAAAATATTATATAATGACTCCCTACAAGGGAATAAATTCACCTCTGATCTGACACAGGCCTTTGTGACACTTATACCTAAACCTAATGTAGACCATACCCTTCCACAAAATTACCGTCCAATCTCGTTAATCAATAATGACACCAAGATCTTTTCGAAAATCCTGGCCAGTCGTCTATCTCAGGTTATTTCAGAGTTTATTTCTATTTCACAATCCGGTTTTATAACTCAACGCCAAACCACAGAGAACACCAGAATGGCATGTAATATCCTCCAGGACGCTAAACTATATAATCAAAGGTACTTAATGCTGAGTCTAGACCTACATAAGGCCTTTGATTCAGTGCTGTGGACATACCTCCATAAGGTTCTTTTCAAAATGGGAATCTTTGGCCCATTTCTCAATGGGATATTAGCATTATATAACAACCCAACAGCTAAATTAAGAATGCCTGGAATTTTATCTAACCCCCTACCCATTGCCCCCTCTCACAGCTATTATTTTCAATAGCTATAGAACCCCTTTCGTTAGCCATAAACAACAATCCAGATATCAAGGGTTATATGAAGCAAGGAAAAGAGTATAAACTCATTTTATACGCAGATGATGCCTTATTATTCCTTTCACAGCCCCTCACCTCTATGCCCACATTATTGCCTTTACTGGACAGGTTTGGAGTACTATCAGGTCTAAAAGTAAACACTTCAAAATCACACGCACTTCCAGTTAATCTACCCCCTCAAGTGGTCAAACTATATAAAGCAAACTTCGATTTCAGATGGGCTGAGACACATTTCCCCTACCTGGGTATCAAATTGACCTCATCCTTTGACTCACTTACTACAACTAACTATATACCTATGCTAAAATCTATTGAACAAACTCTACTCGAGTGGACCAAATATAAAATTTCATGGTTGGGTAAGGCAACTGCAATAAAAATGGTGATTTTGCCCCGCTTATTATACCTTATGAGAGCACTCCCAATTAACCCTTCAAAAACTTTACTAATGAAATTCCAGAAAGCTATCAACAAATTCATTTGGGGGGGGGGGGGGAAACCAGCCCGATTTAAGAATATATACTTATATATACAACAGATAGATGGAGGGGTGGGGGTCCCTAATATTTCTTATTACTTTTTAGCTGCACGCTTTTCTCAGCAAATTCAATGGTCCAGATCCCCATTACAAACTTTATGGGCACAGTTCGAGGCAGACTCTGTTCTCCCATATAATATTCAAAATATACATAGTCTATCACTCACACAGGCAAAAGGACTGCGAGAACTGAATTTAATTGTGCACACTGATTTTGAACTATGGCATAAGTATAGAAGTAATATGAAGTTATGCTCACCAAAACCCCCCCGCCTGTCATTTATAGGCCATCCCGGGTTCCCTCCCGCATTTTATAATAAAACCCCATTTGATAAATGGATCACACCAGGGCTAACCACCTCCAACAGATTCTGGATATCAGACAAATTCTCAGCCTTTTCGCTACTTCAATACAATTATAGTATAGCAACATGTGAATATTTTCATTACCTTCAAATTAGAGATTTCTTCCTTAAACACACAGCCCCTATGGGAAGGTATAATTGCACCTTTTATGAAAACTGGTACTTTAATAATGAACCACTGACGGGCACTATCTCCAGGATATATACACATATGATAAGTTTACAGCAAGAACAGAAAACCAAAATAATGACAGAATGGGAGAAAGAACTCCAGATAAATTTAGACATAACCCAATGGCGAGCTCTAGCACAAAATATGTTAACAGCAACACAAACTCCCATGATAAGAGATACGGCATTAAAACTATTTACAAGATGGTATAGATCTCCTGAAAAAATTCATAGACTCTTTCCTTCAACTTCCCCATTATGCTTTAGGGGCTGTCAAGAAAGGGGCACACTATCTCATATTTTTTGGCAATGTGATAAAGTCAAACCAATATGGGATGCTCTGCAAATAAATATCTCGGCTATTACATCTACAACTATAAACATGGAGCCTATGCACGCCTTACTATTTGCACCTAATTCCGCTGTTCCAAAAAAATTTAGAAGGATATACTACGCTGCAATTTGTGCAGTCTTATGATCAGTGGCTCGACAATGGAAACAAACCACGATTCCTAATAGTTTAGTGATGTCCAGATTAGAAGATATCAGACTGATGGATCATTTATATAGCATATTACATGATACTAAACTTAAATCTCAAATGGAGTGGGTGGAAGGGAACAAAATAATTATGAGTTTTAACCATTAATGTTCAACGAGCTGCTACACCAATTGGCTGTCCTGAACCTTGAAAGAAGAGATGTTTGCCTAACACTGAGATATCGATGGTTGATTTAATATTAGTGATTAATGTCTGACTTTTATTAAGCTCTGTTGTTAAATGCAAATGAAGACATAGAGAATGTAACTATACTGCTTAGTTTACATGTTTTATATGATGAAAGTTATAATTCTGTAATGCATAAATCTTTTGCAAATAAAACTAAGTGAAAGAATATTACTAAAGTAAAGCACTTGCGACCAGGAGAGGTGCGCTGGGTTTCTGAACTGTTTATTTCCTGGCCTAACTTTTTATTCATCATCCAAGGACATTCCAGCATGGACATGCTAAAGGCCCGTACCCACTACACGATTTTTCCAACGATTTCTTTGAGTGACGAGTGATCGTTTCCGTGATCTTGCGAAGTGGAAACAGGCACGTGATTAGGCAAATGATGTTTGCCAATTTGCGGCGACATCGACTGTCATGTTGGATCAGTTCCTCGAAGACTCCTGCGCAAGAACCTCGATCGCTTGAACTCCTGTTCGCACCTGTAGTGTGCTGTCACGCGTACCCACTGCCAGGAGGATGGATTGAGGAACACTCGTTGTCAGGGGATTTGGTTGTGATCAATCTTCCTGCGTCTTCAGGTGACTATTCAGCTTAAAGCAGTAATTGGACTGTGGATCTTGCTTTTGTTAGCATGGCTGCACTGACACCTGGCTGGACAGTGTAATAGTTAAAGTATACCCGAAGTGCCATGTAACATAATGAGATAGACATGTGTATGTACAGTGCCTAGCACAGAAATAACTATGCTGTGTTCCTTTTTTTATTTATCTGCCTGAAACAGTTAAATATCAGGTATGTAAGTGGCTGACTCAGTCCTGACTCAGACATGAAGGGACTACAGTATGACCCTCACTGATGAGAAATTCCCCTTGTTATCTCTTTCTTGCTCTCAGAAGCCATTTTCTGCTAGGAAAGTGTTTTATAGTTGGAATTTCTTATCAGTGAGGGTCACACTGTAGTCTCTTCCTGTCTGAGTCAGGACTGAGTCAGCCACTTACATACCTGATATTTAACTCTTTCAGGCAGAGAAAGAAGAAAAGGAACACAGCATAGTTATTTGTGTGCTAGGCACTGTACATACACATGTCTATCTCATCATGTCACATGTCACTTCAGGTATCCTTTAAGGGCTCTGCTTCTGACATAGGAGACCTGGGTTTAAATCTCTGCTTCCTATTTCAGGAAGCCAGCACCTATTCAGTAACGAGTTCTTGGGAGAGACCCCCCAACACTGCTTCTGCCTACTGAGGGCGCTCTAGTGGATGCCTTGTAAGCGCTTTGAGTCCACCAGGAGAAAAAGCGCTATACAAACACTGGAATTATTATTGCCATTGCTCATGGTAGGAACTGCGTATGCTTGTTGGATCTGCTGCATGGTTCAGGATTCGCATGCCAGTTTAAAGTTGATGACATAAAAAGCTCATGTAAATTAAATTTTTTTGTATGCATGAAAAAAAAATAATTGCAATGTAAAAAATCGCATTAAAAAGGTGCCCAAAGAACAACCCCGGAACAGAAAAATCACAATAACGCAAAATTGCAAAAATGCGCTGATGAATCGTAGTGATAAGCGTGAAGGCTGACTTATAGTTATGTGGGAGGCTGGCCTCACGTCAGGAGGATGACCTTAAACCAGCCAATGCATTAAAGGGGTATGGTCAGGTGAGGATGTGACGACACTCCTGTAATGGGAAGTGCAAGAGAACAAGACATAATATTGGAGAAGGTCTCTAGAGCCTCACTGATCAAAATGAGCACTGGAGGGAGGCGGGTATGTGTGTAAACCATACCGCTTCGCCCCTAACAGACACTGTATCAAGTGTGACAGAGGCTAGGCTGTTTACTTTACATACATGGAATTCTCCTCCCAGAACATTCTGGGAGACCAAGTATTATTTGTACTTGCTTTGGAATTTATCAGTAAACAAACATTCAGCATTGATGCACCTAATAGGACTAAAGGTGCCCATACATCAGATGCTGACAGATCTTTCTCTGATCGAATCTAATCGGAGAGAGATCTGTTGCCTGCCCATACACTGCAGATCCAGAATCGGACTTGTGACACCGCATCTGCCACCTCGCCGGCCCGGCGCTGTCCCCTAAAGTTAAATGTACTCTCCCGGTGTGCACCAACATTACACCGGCAACCACGTGGGCGTATGTATGCAGATTGCGGTGGAGCCCGAAGCCAGCGGTGGCTTCGGATAGGTAAGGAATAGTGCACAGGACACACATCGACCACGACGGCCAGACATCTTGCCGCATGTCCGATCCACATGCCCGGCCTGAAATGGGTCTCATCGTCAATCGGGCATGCACTTGGCGGCACCGATTTTAACCCGATTTAATAATTATTATCAAATTTGATGGTTGATCGGCCGCCAAGTAGCTACAGTTTTCTCCCCAGGCTCTTTTAGCCGGGTGCTCCGCCCGGCTAGTTTTGGTGAGCACCCGGCTGTCATCGGCTCATCTCCTTCTATGCTGTAAGCAGAGTTGCGCACAGAAGCACTGGCCCTGCATTATCTCAGCTTGCCCCACCCGGCTATTGTATCACGTCATCCGGCTACTTTTTCATGCCGCCCAGCTGGAAAAAAAAATCTGTGGAGAACACTGAGCTAGATGTATGTAAAATTCTTACAATAAAAAGCATATCATTCTATTCATTATGTTCTCCTGGGCCCCTCTGTGCTGTTTCTGCCACTCCCTGATGAGATCCTGGCTTGTAATTACCAGTTTTAAGCAGTGTTTACAAACAAAAGACATGGCTTCTAACCCGCTTGTGATAGGCTGAGAGGAGCTCAGTCTGTGACCCACACAGAGCCTGCAGGGGGCGTGGAGTGGGTGTGTATAGCTTCTATCCTATCACAAGCAGAGAAGCACATTCCTGCCTGAGCCCGACAAAGCCGTCGGAGGAAAGAAGATTAGATTATATAACAGAAATAATACAGCCACTGTGCAACTAGGAAATGCTGCAGTAAGACAGACCACATTAGAACAGGTAGAGAAACTTATAGGATAGAAGAAATAAGGATGAAAATTTTGTTACAGAGTCTCTTTAAAGATGTCACCATCAGTGATAAATGTCAGAATGTAAATCAGGGAGAGGAAAGATTTTACAATGGGCAAACACTGACTAAATCATTTATACATAATTATTGTAAAAAAATAAAATTAAATTACAATAATAAGCAATTTTATCCATAATGTTATTTTCACTACAGTTTCTCTTTAACCTGCTGGGCGGTCTGGACGAGCTCAGCTCGTCCAGTACCGCCGGAGCCTGCCGCTCAGGCCCTGCTGGGCCGATTTGGCTCAAATAAAAAGCAGCACACGCAGCCGGCACTTTGCCAGCCGCGTGTGCTGCCTGATCGCCGCCGCTCTGCGGCGATCCGCCGCGAGCAGCGGCGAAAGAGGGTCCCCCCAGCCGCCTGAGCCCAGCGTAGCCGGAACAAAAAGTTCCGGCCAGCGCTAAGGGCTGGATCGGAGGCGGCTGACGTCAGGACGTCGGCTGACGTCGATGACGTCACTCCGCTCGTCGCTATGGCGACGATGTAAGCAAAACAAGGAAGGCCGCTCGTTGCGGCCTTCCTTGTTTATTCTGGGCGCCTCCGGAGCGCCCTCTAGTGGGCTTTCATGCAGCCAACTTTCAGTTGGCTGCATGAAATAGTTTTTTTTTTATTAAAAAAAAACCCTCCCGCAGCCTGCCTGGCGATCTTAATAGAACGCCAGGCAGGTTAAGTATTTTCATCATAATGTCCAAGATAACAAAGTCATAGGACAGAACATTCTAAAATATTTATCCGCTGCTTCTAAGAAGACATTGTTAGAATGGGCTTAGAGCCTTTATTAAGTCAGCATCCCTGGAGCGGAAGTTATTCATCTGAAATACACATTCACACGGTATTAAAATCTGACAGGTTTCTTACAAAAGAATAATCAAGTCTCAATCCTCTCCTTGTCTGTGTAGAGATATTAACTGCCTGCCCTTGTGCTAAGATATGATCTGTTCAAGTCAAAAATGAAAAGAAAAACATTTCTGGTTGGAAAGAAAGAGATTTGTGCATACAATAGAAAGGATTAACGTATGAATAAGTATCTAATAACTTGGTCACCCCCAGAGCTCATCTCAAAACCTTTGGAGACAGAGCATTCTGTCATGCTGCCCCTAGACTTTGGAACTCCCCTGCCACACCCAATCAGGACATCCCCATCCCAGGGAGCATTTCAATCCAAACTGAAAAGCCATCTGTTTTAGTCTGACATTTATGAACACCTATTTCCTCTGTAACACAGTCCAGCCTGAAAGTCCTACTCCATAGAGCCACATTAATCCATGCCATGTACTGATGAGGATCAATCAATGGGAAACAGTCTGTATGCATGTTAGATTAGTGCGGCTCTGTAATATTATTAAACTGACACATCATTGCATTCCAGCAGATGTGGAGGCGTGTTTAGCTTACAGGGACAACAATGGATGATTTGCATATTCAGCAGTGATGCATTGTGGGAGACATCTCGGAGCTCACTCTATCCTCTCTATCCTGAATTAGCGCAAATACTTTCTGTTTTAAGAAGGCAATTTTTTTGTTTGACTTTCATGTTAACTTTCACATTAGACGAATCGCGTTCCAGAGCGTTACATTGTAACGCATCTGGGAGCTTCATCACTTTTAGCTGTGGCGTTTTCCTGTCGGGTGAATTAGAACCACTGCCGCTAATCAGCGTTGCACCGCAACTTCCCGACGTCACGCCGCAGGTCATTAATGCGTGTACGAAGTTGGTTCCTGCACACGTTTGCTAATGTGGAAGAGCCCTAACAAATACTTATTGCAGCAGATCTCGCTAGCCAGGGGGACAGTATCACATGGTTGGATCATACTACAATACTTTGATATAAAAGAAAACGCATACCCTAACGTCACACATGCCCTTTCATAGAGACCTAACAGTAGCCTGGTTAGGCCTGGTTTACATTAGCGTTTCAGCCAAAAAGGATCCAGATGGCTCCGTCCGCGGCCCGTTTTAGCATAGTGAAAACAGATCTAAACAATGATTGATCAGATCCGTTTTCACTCAGCAATACATACTTAATCCTCCGTAGTAGCCGGTGGTAGAGGCTTCCTCTTCTTCCGCTGTGACTACACAGCGCGTCATGTGACTAGACACATGACGCGGAAGAAGACAGAAGCCTCTGCCGCCGGCTGCTGTGGAAGATTAGGTATGTATAATCCCTCCTTCACCCACCTGCCCGGCTGCTGCACCCTCCCGTCGCTCAGGTTCGCGTCGGCACATGCCCCCATCCCCCGTGGAATGGTCCATTTCTTCACTAGTGTGAAGAAACATTCCGTTTTACATTGCCCCAATGCTGCTGCATTTTTTGTCCGGATCCGTTCCGCTAAGTAAAATGATCCGGAAAATTTTTAGGTCTGGGGATCGGAATGTATCCGTACCAATGGACGCATGTGAATGGATCCATAGGTTAACATTGGATACTTTCACATCCGTTCCATTTGTACAATATGTGTTCCGGTTACGCTCCGGTAAAAAACGCTAATGTGAACCAGGCCTTAATGAATATACTTCGCTTAACATCATTAGAGCACAGCTCAGAGACTACTTCCACATGAATGATCCCCCGATATAACCAAAACCATCATCTGAAAAGCCCCGCCAGGCATTCATAAGAAGAATATGTACCGGTATTTCTGTACCGGTATTTCTGTAGCAGCTAAATGGATAAAAAACCAGAGAGCAATATTACAGAGCTATTATCAGAAATTAAATTACTGGATCATTAACGTAAAGCAAACGCCTACACAGAATTACAATTACAGCTTGAGACACTCAGAAACCAACTTTAAATCTGACCTGAACTCAGAATGTCCTCTTTGCTCTATAAGATAAGCAACGGCATAATAACCTTTACAGAAAAACATTTCTTTGTTACAGCTGATACAAATCCTGCAGTAAATCGGCAGTGTCTCTACTACCCGCTTTCATGAAAACAGACATAGGGTTAACATCCTGGGTTTACAAATTAGCTGCTCTGCTGAGGCAGCCCGCTGACAGCTGAGAGATCAAATTACAGTTGTGATTAGTCACATGATGAGAGGGAATTAGACAGGCTTAACTCTCTAAATACATACAGGGTGCATTTCTCTATGTTTCCTTCTGTCCTGTGCAAAAGTTCAGGTCCACTTTAAGAGATTATTTAGATCAGGGGTCTCAAACTAAATTTACCTGGGGGCCGCAGGAGGCAAAGTCAGGATGAGGCTGGGCTGCATAATGAATTTTACAATCGCGGCGCATCGCCGCCTCTGCCCGCCCCTCTCACTCTTCCTTCACAGAGAGGGGCGGGGAGAGGCGGCGATCCGTGCGGCGATTGACGTCAGGAGGGGCAGAGCTGAAGCTGAAAGCTCTGCCCCTTCTAGGAAATGCCGGCGGATTGCCCCCCGGGCGATTTGGGGGCTCTGCAGCCCTCGTTTAGCGGCGGGGATGCAGCGGATTACTTGGGAGCACTGTAGCGAACTATAAGGAAGCTTTTGCCGGCGAGGGCCACAAAATATTGTATCGAGGGCCGCAAATGGCCCGCGGGCCGTGAGTTTGAGACCCCTGATTTAGATATACACAATCTTCCCAAAAATAAGACCCAACTAACAAAATAAGCCCTAGCATGTTTTTTGTTTTGTTTTTTTCTTTTACACTTAGATTGTTCTAGAACACCTACTCTGAAAACTAAGCCAGTGTATGTCAATCTGGGTCTGCACGTTCTTGTTCTGTTTACTCATTTGGCCGTTTTCATAACTTCACAGAACGGCAACTTTGTAGTACACAATACATCGTTCTGTAAAGACAAACCACAGGCATCAAAACTTTTTGTTTTATGTGGCAACAGATGAGCATACACTATTACAGACAAACTTGTCCTTCCCTCAGGTAAACATGTAGTGTGCTCATCTACTGCCACATAAAATGCAAAGTTCTGAGAGCCTGCGGTATGCTGCCTCTTTACTGGAATATACTTGAAATAAGCCCCATTTTACAGGCAGCCACATAAAAGCCTGGTTTGCACATAAACCTGCACCTTTCCAGTCCGACCCAGTACTGTCCTATCAGTTTTGCATCCGTTATCTATCAGTTTTTCCTGATTGGACTGGAACTGTACACCTTTTTATGTGTGAACATGGACACATGTACAAAACTGATACAACACTGATACAAAACTGACAGGACCGGAAATGTAAACGTTTCATGTATGAACGCATCCATAGAAACACATGCAACACTGATCCCAGCTGTCAAAAACTGACAGGAGAGGACTGGACACCTTTTTATGAATGAACCCAGCCTAACAGTACTACACACCGTCAGTTGCAACGCATGAGGGAATGCAGTAATATACAGTAATATACTGAGCCCCAGGCTAGAAAGTGGGAACAGAAAGAGCTATTCTGTGGAGTATAAGGACGGAATTGTGGAGGATTCCCAGGACAAGAAACGCAGAACTCTCTGCAAAGAGAAAAATAGTGAGCAGAGTATGATAGCCTCGGTCAACAGCTGGATGAGGGAAATGTCCCAGAGGACGATATGACAGCATTTGAATAAATACGGTAATACATTCCCTGATATGCTAACATTAAACTATGTGTTTCAGAGCATGCCTTTATTGACTAACTGCACATGGTTTATTAGAAGCTTTCGAAACGTTTACGAGGTACTGTAGTGACATAAGAATGCAGTTAATTATTCAGGCTATCTTACGGTTCTAATCCAGTTTTGTATAATGCCTGAAGAAGAAACTTGTGACAAACCATGTACAGTTAGGGCCCTTTTCCACCAGCGCGTTTGCGCTGGCTGAATCGCAAAAACGCAAACCGCTAGCGATTTTACAATCGCTACGGTTTGCTTTTTAACATAGGAATCGCGGTAGGTCATTTCCACTACTGCGATTCGTTTTTGTCAGGAAAGCGAACGCGCGGCGGAGCGATATTTGCCGCGATTTTGCTATGCAGTGCATAGCATAGCAAAATCGCGGCGGCGAACGTCGGGGAATCGCCGGTAATTGCGATTCAGCAATCGCTAGCGTTCAGCGTGAACGCTAGCAATTGCTAGTGGAAAAGGGCCCTAAGGGAGTATGCAGGGAACAGCAAATCTGATTTCTTTCCAATCATAGGCCACAATTCACTAAGCTCATTTCCTGTCTTAAATAACGATTCCCAGCTGTTTTTACGATTATCACCATGGTGATAAATCACTTAGTATTCCCTAAGCAATTTAACTTGTGCAATCCTTAACTTAAGGATTATGTCCTTAAATTAAGGTTTGATTCTTAAAGTTAAGATTTAAATCCTTAAATTAACAACTGAATCCTAAATTTAGAGATAAGATGTTAATTTACAGGGAGGAATGCAAGTAATAAAACTCTAAAGTGTGTAAAGGATTAGTGCCTGGCCTCAGCTGACCCTAAAGGAGTCATCAGGGCAAATATAGTAAAATGAGTGGTACTTACCGAGGGGCTTCCTCCAGCCTCAAGCTCCCAGGACCTCCCTCGCCGCAGCTCTGCCCGAAGCCGTTCGCCGGAGCTCCGACCCGGTCCCCGGTGATGACGTCAGAGCGACCTGGAGGTCGCTCTGTACTGCGCCTGCGTGATCGGCACTGTCAATCACCGCCACGTGGGCCGGAGCGGACTGCGCAGGTGCAGTAGTTCTGCGCAGTCCGCTCCGGCCCACGTGGCGGTGATTGACAGCGCCAGTCGCGCAGGCGCAGTACAGAGCGACCTCCAGGTCGCTCTGACATCATCGCCGGGGGCCGGGTCGGAGCTCCGGCGAACGGCTGCGGGCAGAGCTGCGGCGAGGGAAGTCCTGGGAGCTTGGGGCTGGAGGAAGCACCCAGTAAGTACCACTCATTTTACTATATTTGCCCTGATGACTCCTTTAAGTGGAGTGTTACTAGAGACTGCAATGTGAAGTGTAGGATTCTGAGCTGTCAAGTTTATTTGTTAGTATTTTATGCAGAAGAGGACTCTATATAGAGAAGAATACGCAGCCGTTACACAGAGTAAGGAGCACTAGCAGTTGCTACTATATTAATTAACATAGTTACTATGTTTATTAGCTATGTTAACCACTAAAAGCAGAACTGTAAATTAATATAAACCAAACAGTTTCACTTACCTGGGGCTTCCCCAAGCCACCAGCAGTCGTCCTGTGCCCTCGCCGGTCCTGCCCGAGCTTCCGTTCTCCCGCGGGAGCTACTTTCGTTACCGCCGACTTGCAACTGTGCCTGTGCACCCCGGGCAATGCAACTCTTTCTTGCCGTACCGGCCCGCTATAGCTACTCTAGCGGGTGGGAACGGGAAGAAAGCGTCGCATTGCCTGTGGCGCGCAGGCGACGTCGACTTGTAAGTTGGCGGTAATGAAAGTAGCTTGCGCAGGAGAATGGAGGCTCAGGCAGGACCGGCGAGGGCACAGGACGGCTGCTGGGGGCTTGGGGAAGCCCCAGGTAAGTGAAACAGTTTGGTTTAAATGAATTTACAGTTCCGCTTTAAGCCCACAGAGTTGTTCATTTTTTTTGCATCTGAGCAACTCTCACCTCCCATTCTTTCGCCAATAACTTTATCACTACTTATCACAATGAAATTATCTATATCTTGTTTTTTCCGCCACCATTTAGGCTTTCATTGGAGGGTACATTTTGCTAAGGATTATTTTATTATAAATCCATTTTAACAGGACGATTAAGAAAGAAATGGAAAAAATTCATTATTTCTCAGTTTTGGCCATTATAGTTTTACATTAATACATTGCTACCCTAATTAAAACTCATGTATTTTATTTGCCCATTTGTCCCGGTTATTACTCCGTTTAAATGATGTCCCTATCACAATTTATGGTGCTGATATAAAGGTGCATTTTTTCAATTTGTGTCCATCACTATTTACAAGCCTATAATTTAAACAATTATATTAAAATACTCTTTTGACATGCATATTTAAAAAGTTCAGACCCTTAGGTAACCATTTAGGTTGTTTTTTTTTTATTGTAATTTTTTTTTTTAATTAAAAATTTTATTTGGGTCATTTTTGGTGTGGGAAGTAAACAGCTAATTTTTAAATGTAATAGAATGTATTTGTTTCTTAAAAAATACACGTGGGTGAGGTTAAACCCTTCACTGTCTAGCGAAACAGGCAGACAGGGGCCGAAGTTTTCAAGACATTCCACAGCGAAACAAGCGGAGTAGACGCGGACTGGAAAGCTTATCAAGCTGATAAGTGGTGTGCATGAGCCAGCACACGGGCTGCAGTTCGAGGATATCAGCGGCGAAACTCTTGGACGTTAAAATTAAGCTGCAGGTGCACATGCAGTTAAAAACCTAAACAGGATCGCAGGTGGCTGGAGCGCTCCGAGGCCGGCTAGCAACTGCCGCGGGAAAAAACGATCCACTGAGCGGAGGGGAGGGGGGGGGGGGCCCGCTCAGGAGCTCCAGGTGTGTCCTATCAGAAGTTTCGTGGGGAAGTTGCTACAGCTGATTGAATTGGCAAACGAATAGAAGTCCGGAACAAGGCAAGTATGGTTTACGTTGTTATATTGCATTGTCTTTATTGTATTTGGAGTTGTACAAGGAGATGATAATGCATTCTGTGTTATGTGCAGCTGCTAGGTTAGGTTGGAGGCTGCGTTCTTCTTCCCCCTCCCGTGAGTGGTGGGAAGGGGGGGGGGTAAGGTGGGTTGCAGCTCCGGTGTAAAGCGTACATAGTGCTGTCTTCAGAGTTTATGTGCTTTAATGTGCAGGTGAGGATTTCTTATGATTTAATGTTCCTGTGTTGCATGTTACGGCTTACATAGTGGGTATATATATGTTTGTCTGTTCACGGGCATGTCTCCTTTCGCTGGACAGATGTTAGCTGTGTTATCTGCTGGGGTTGTTTTGTTTCTCTCTCGCTTTCCTTTCTCAGAGAGGGTCTGCTACTGTCTACGCAGTGGGCTAGGAGAGCTGGGAGTGATGCCAGCTGGGTTTCAGTTCAGATGTGTGTAGTGTCCCCCGCAGCAGAGATAAGTCGGCGGGTGGACAGGAGGGAGTGTAGTGAAGTGTAGCGGTAGTTGTTAAGAGAGAGCCTAGAGAAAAGCAAGTTGGTTCCATTTAGTGCTAAATGTTAAATATTTTGTTTAATTTCTGTATTAGTTTATGTTGTTTTCACGGATCGTGGAGCATGTTGGGCAAGATGCGGCTGATGGATGTTAGTCTCAGAATAAGTTTGTAACTGGGATGGTAACGGTTAAGGTGTTGTTTAGAGGACACAGCACGCTCTAGTAGTTCTGAGTTATGTCTGAGATAAGCGGATGGCTGTCTTGTGGAGAGATTTGCACGGCACTGGGGATCCTAATGTGTGAAGCAGTTAGGATTACGGCTGGGACGGGGTCTTTCCAAGTTTTCCACGCAGGTATCCAAGAGTGTATGTAGCGGAATGCTGATCTTCTGCAATGTGTAATTATGCTATATGTAACTAGGCCTAAAATGTTTGTTCTGTTTGATTTTTTTTTCTTCCTAATGTGTATAGGATTAAGAGGTTGCTATGGGAGATTGCATAGCAGCCATCTTAGCTGGCAGTCCAGGACTCAAAATGGCGGTATTGGGAGCCCGCCCCTACTAGTCATGGCCCCCACACGTCATGGCAGGGGGGGAGGAGGGGCTGGGGGATCCACGTCACGTCAGGCTGTGTGCTCATGGCAACAGGCAGAGCAGCTGAGAGGAAGGGATGGTAGAGATAATGAGACACTCTACTGAGTCTCTCGGATCCCAGAGTGTTTCCCCAGAGCCTGGGTCCAGGGAAAGGAATGCCAGAATAGGTGCACCAAGCAGTTGCTGTGAGACTAGCATGGTCACTGATAGGAGTGTTTTCCAGCAAGGTGCATGGAAACACAAAGCAGTCAGATATTTCCCAGGAAGTGATTTGCAAGAGCAGATCAGGGAAGTATCTGTACTGGGTTACTTTTGGGATGATTCCTTTAAGTGAGGCACCTTAACGGGTGGTGCAGCATGAGTTCTCAATAGAGTAAAAGGGGGGACAGTGCATCAGGGGGTGCCGGAGTTGGAAAAAAAGGGAGTTGACCAATCCAGGTATCCGTCGCCGCGGCTGCAGAGTGGTAACGTTTTTTGTCGTGGACAGGGCCAGAGCATGACAAGGAGGTCAATGCTGGGCTGGGGCTGTTTGTGCGTTTTTCTCGTCCACCGATTGGTCAGATATATTTTTTCCCAGCTCCTACCAAGTGTAGCACAAAGAACAAGAACTGGCAGCAGTTCATGGGGCAATTATAAAGATGAAGGAATTGCCATTTACAGAGTGACAGTGTATTGCCATATGACTACCTACCAAGTGGGCATTCAGGGATCTGCATACAGGCATTTGACGCTGGAATGCTTAGCCCTGCACCCTGTGTAGTTTAAGTGCAAAGTGCTCCTTCCTACAGGGAGGCAGCCATTTTTTTCTTGTAGTCTGGGGGTAGTAGCACGGCAAACATCGGTCAGAGGGTACAACACACAGGACTTCTAGCAGAGCGGGTATCGCAATGAAGTTCTAGGTAAGTAAATGCGAAAATGAGCAAGAGCATTGCAGGCTCATTTGCAAAGCAGCAACAGGTGTGTGGCATCCGTATTCTGTGCATACGACGGCCGCGTATGTACAGAAGGGGGGATGTGGGGAGAGCTTGCAATGAGGTGAGAGCTTCCAAAGGTGAAGTCCGCGGAAGCATATTTTAAACAGGTAAGTACTGAGGATAGTACTTAGGTAGGGGAGAGAGGTTTAACTCCAATATACCAAAAAGAGTAAACAGTGTTCATGAGAACCATAAAGCAACGAGATCAATTACGGTATATATTGATCAATTTAAAGTGTACAGAGTACAAGCCGCAGGGCGAAATCCAAACCATTAATAAGAATTGATTTGTTTGTATTTCGATTTCAGGAGTTTGGCAATATGGAAGCAAGAGAGCTGAGGTGCTGGCAGCCGAGACAGAGATGTCAGTCGGATAAGCGAAAGGTTCCAGATGCCAATCCGAGTTTGGAGAACAGCGAGATTCCTGAGATTGGAAAGAGACTAAAAAACGAGATTCCTGAGATCGGAAAGAGACTAAAAAAACTGACTGAGCAAAGCATAATGCAAATTGCTAACGTTTTTCTTTCCCAAGGAGGTGCTTTTATAATGAAGAGTACCGTGCTGATGGTGATCCTAGGCTGCCATTTCGTCCTAGGAGAACGAAGAGAGGACATTCTCATGAACAATAAGGGGTTTAATGAGAACACAAGGCCCAAGCATGTTAATGTTTGGAGACAAAGGTACTGATCCTCTTCCACTTCCTTCTGATTGGCACGTGGGGTCCAAGCAGAGAAGGAGGAATAGATCACAAGTGCCAGGTGCAAACAAATTTCATGGCACAATGTGGGTGAAAGGTCTGAAGGGTCAGGTGTGCTGGAAGTTTGAATTGAACGGCAGTGTAAATCTGCTGTGGAATGTCACACTCCCAGAATCAATGCACCGATCCAAAGTTTTGTTGAAAGGTACATTGCAGTACAATGGGTACATGCAAAAGGTGGAGTGTGTGATTCAGGGGTACCTTGTCTTGGTTATCCAGAGTGAGATGGTTCCAGATTGGAGAGAAACGAGCAGGAGGCGTCAGTTCTCCTACAGGAGAGACGCAGGGGACAACATCACACTCTGGATCTACCAACAGAGAGTGTCTCTGAAACAACTATACACACGTAAAGGCTGGAAAGCCGAGGGTTTGTGGTTCTCGAAACAAGAAGTAGAAATCGAGATCAAGCCACATTTCCAGGTGACAAAGAGGGTGGGGAGAGCGATCCCGGGGGAGGGAAAGCCAACACAGGGAACCCCATTCTCACTACACGGGTCACAACAGGGGACAATATTACACAGTCCATATGCAGCCACTTATCCTCATGCTAGTTGGGTAAGTGAAGAGGTACTCTTAATTGAAAGATTGCAGAGAGTACAGTCTTCCCGACCTCAGGTACACATTTTGCCTCAGGACATAAGGGGGGAAGAGGTCCAATCAGGACAGTTGGGGACATATTTTGTCAGGGAGATGCTAAAAAATCCTGTACAGCTGAGATTGGACAAGGAGAGGTTTATCGATTTTTCTGGAGAAGGATCTTTTGCATGGAAGCTTCGAGATGTTTAGGTGAACAAATGGAAAGGGTGCAACACTTCTTTAGGCACCGCCACTTTCTTATTTCCCACCTCAACACGTCTTACACCGTGACCTGAGAGGTCAACATTTTTGGTGCTAGACGGGGAGGTGAAACAAGGAGAGTTGTCCTCATACGGGCAATTCTCACAGAGGTACCTGTGTTTGCCGGGGCAAGTCAAATTTAGTGAAGAAGCCCGCTGGCTCAATAACACAGAATGCGAGGCTACCATTCAAAAGATCCGCCCTGAAGCCAAACCAATAGTTCCAGTGGCTGAAGGAAAGGTTTTTTTTTTTAACATAATGTCTAATGACACATTCAAGGTACATTTTCATAATTGTTCCGATAAGGTGGATCTTTCAAGGGGAACATATTGTGTGAGCGGAGATCCCATATGGATCAAGTCATCCAAGTTTGATGACGTTATTCCTCAAATTGTTAAGAGAGCTCTAAAGTTCAAAGTTTCACGGCAAGTTCCCATCCTGAAAGATAACACGACATGGAACAAGTTTTGACCCAAGACGACCACACTTTGTTACAACGGTTAAACAAACAGGACACTAAGTTAGAGGTAAAGTGATCTGAACGAGGTAGAACACAAATATAAGCAGGTGAGTTCCAGTCTGACCTGGTGGAAAAGGTATCCGGCGATGTTCCAGGGACACTCGGACTGGGCCTCTGCAGTTCAAAATTTCTTCCTACACCCACTGGTCATTGTGACGGGGATGACAACTTTGGGCATCGTTATCCAGGTGAGGTTGGGTGTTAAATTACGCAAAACAAATTAACCTGGTCAAGAGATTGGTGCCTCATAAACAATCTCATGAACCAATATTTCCAAATTAAGGGATATATAGGGTTACGGGTATAGGTGTAGCAGTACCTATGATGGAGCTGATTGTATAAAGGTGTTCTTTTAGAAGGCACCTGGCACTGCTCCGTCGTGTAACAGACGAACAAGTTTCACTTTTCTGTGATCATGCAAGTTTGTGAGTGATACGCAAGTGACGCAAATGCTGAGAATGTGGTGTAGAGGGACTTAGAAGTAGGGCATTCCCAGGGAGCCTGGTTACAGGAAGACCAAGAGGTCTTGCCCTCTCTCCCAGGGATAACCGCCTAGAGCAGAGAAGTTGTGTGAGCACGAGCATCGAAAAGTGAAACATACAGAAAATAAACCAGGTACTGCTGGGTTCAGAAGCTGGGATCTGCGGATCAAGCCATTTTAGGGGGGGATTGTTATAATTTAAGTAGGCCTCAGTTATTTGGACTGAGTTTTAGGTAAAAGGCTTGTTCGCAGAGTATACCTTTAAATAGAGGTTTTTGTGATGCAGGCAGAAGCATCTCAGTGTCTGCTTGAAGCAGATGATGCAAGCAGATACTGAGAACATGTTCCTGAAGGAAGGCCACAGGCCTACACTTCCCCAGACAAATGGACTACGAGAACAATCAACATAGGCCATATTTACAAAATATCACATTCTTGCAAATAGGGCATAATATCTTATGGAATATTAATCGAGTAGGTGGGTATTAGATCACCACGAGGGGTCTAAGCCAATAGTCGGGTCTGGGGGATGGCTAAGATGAGGTCACATTTAACTCTTTCCTAGTCAGTATTAAAGGGCTGGATGGGCCGACGGAGCGCTTTCTTATTCCTACTTTCATGCTCTCTATATGCTGACTGGAACCCCTAATTATTTCCTTTCTTTATGTAATCTGATATAATGTATGCTGTACATAGTTAGTCTAGATGTAACGTAGGATAGACATAAGAGGACCTGATTATCTTCAGCAGGAAGGTAATCACGCAGCTGTAACGCAAGGCAAGACTCTGCTTAGCTAAGATATGACGAACTGTATCTGTATATCTGTTTCCTGAATAAATAACTTATACATTGAAGAAGCCTGAGAACGGTCTATCTCCAATAATGCTTGCTGTGTTAGAGTCAAGTTATCTCACAGTTTGTGAGGTGCAACTCTACGAAGTTGCTGGTGTCGAAGCAAATAGGTGATTTATAACATAGTTTACTATATGGCCACAAGATGGCCACAGTCAAAAAAGTCGAAAGAGGACGGGGAACTTTTTCTTTGCAGAAATACCGTGGTCTCTGTTAAGAGACTGTCGGTTTTTCTGCGGGGGACAGGGATCGATGAATGGGAAGTATATTCCCATTCATTGATCGGGGGGGCGGGCGGCAGGAGCGCGCACCGCACACTAACAGCGGCACAGCCTATCTGGACGAATATGTTTAGGCTTAAGTGGTTAATTAACATAGTAGCGGCCGCTTGTGAAGTATAGCAGTCGTGATACTTCACAGGACCACCCGCATTTAACATTACGCGTGTTTCTATGTGAGCAATGCACGTAACTAAGGAAGGCATGCTCCTTACATAGCAACAAGCGTTGCTATGTAAGGCGTGCATAGCGGCCGTTCTTCATTTTAACGAGCGATCCCTCACATTAAGCTTCACTGTTTAAAGTGGACCTGAACACTTGCACAGACACAAGGAAAACAACAGAAATGCACCCTGTATGTATTTAAAGAGTTTAGCCTGTGTAATTGTGATTTAATATAATGTAATTTGTTTCTAATGACTTGTTGTAATTTGCTCCCTCCCCTGTGTCACATTACTGCCTATTGCAGATAAGCCCATTTGAAAGCACAGGATGTAAACAATATGTCTGCTTCCATGAATCAGGAAGTAGAAAGTTTGCAGATTTATTTTAGGATTCGTATCAGCTGTAACAAAGAAATGTTTTTTTTTGTTGTTGTTTAACCTTCCTGGCGGTAAGCCTGAGCTGAGCTCGGGCTATGCCGCGCAGGAGGATTTCTCAGGCCCTGCATAATTTTTTTGGGGGGTACACGCAGGTAGCACTTTGCTAGCTGCGTGTACTGCCTGATCGCCGCCGCCGCCGATCGCCGCACCCCCCCCCCCCCCCCCCCCCAAGGCTCGCTGCATGATTTAAAAAAAAATGTAAAAAACAGTGCTGCGCTGCCCCCTGGCAGTTTCTAATAGACCGCCAGGAGGGTTAAACAAAACCTGTAACGACAAAAAGTTCCCCTGGGGGTACTCACCTCGGTAGGGGGAAGCCTCCAGATCCTATCGAGGCTTCCCCCATCTTCCTGTGTCCCACGCCGGTCTCGCTGTGCCCCTCCGAATAGCTGGGATGTAAATATGTACCTTCCCGTCTCCAGCGCAGGCGCAGTATCAGCTTTCCACTCGGAGATAGGCGGAAATAGCTGATCGCTATCGGCTCGCTCTAATGCGCAGGCGCAAGTCTCCTGCACCTGCGTAGCAGAGCGGACCAGATAGAGATCAGCTATTTCCGCCTATCTCCGTGCTGAGAGCCGCAACAGTGCCCCCGCTGGAGCCAGGATAGGTACATATAGCAAGCCTAGTCAGGCTTGTAGAGCGTGGATTGCAGGAGACTTCAGGGGAGCCAGCGCTGGACTGCCTGCAGCTACCACAGAGGGTGAAGCCTCATTGGGACCCTGAGGCTTCCCCCTACCGAGATGAGTACCTTCCAGGGGAACTTTTTTCGTTACAGGTTCTCTTTAAGGTTATTATACTGTTGTGTATCTTTTAGAGCAGAGAGGAGTTCTGAGTGCAGGTCCACTTTAAGGCCTAGTGCACACCGAGCGGTTCCGCTGCGGTTTGCGATCCGCTTGCGGGTGCGAATCCGCTTGGGTAATGTATTTCAATGGCTGGTGCACACCAGAGCGGGAGGCGTTTTGCAGAAACGCATACTCCCGGGCTGCTGCAGATTTTGGATTGCGGAAGCGTTTCTGCCTCAATGTTAAAGAAAACCTGAACTGAACATTAAAATGCAAAATAAACATACACAAGTCATATTTACCTCCTGTGTAGTCTACTCCTCAATCTATTTTTCCTGTCCTGCATCCTGTTTGTCCACTGTGATCAAGGGAATTCTCTGTCCTCCATTTTGAAAATGGCTATTACCCCCTAACAGCTTCCTGGTCAGCACACTGTTAAACTGTAACATCGCCCACTTGAGCCATAGGGAAACATGGACACATCAGTTCTCCTCTCAGCTGTAACTGACAGCAACTGATATATAACTGACAGCAACTGATATATTTCAGTTCTGACAAAATGTTGTCAGAACTGGAAGGGATCACTGTAAGAAGAAAATGGTGAGCTTCTGAGAGGAACTGATGGCAAGGTGACTATGTAATGTTCATTTGAAGGTACCTCATGTGTTTATTTTAAATAATTTTACTCAGTACAGGTTCTCTTTAAGTATAGGAAAACCGCAAACCACTCTGAAAAACGGCAGTTTAGAGCGGTTTGCCAGGCCTTTTTTGTTACAGTAGCTGTTCAGTAACAGCTTTACTGTAACAATACATGAAATCTACTACACCAAAAACGCTTCACAAAACCGCAAAATGCTAGCTGAAACGCAACAGAAAAAGAAGAAAAAGCGTTTCAAAATCTGCTAGCATTTTGCGGATCTGCTAGCGGTTTTTGGTGTGCACCAGGCCTAACAGAGCAGCTTAATAAATCAAGGCCATCAAGACACACACACACACACACACACACACACAAAATCAGGTTGCGCGCAGACTGGGCCGCGCATGCGAAGTAGCATGTGACTGGCCACAACCAGCCAGCATTAAGAAGGTTGCTGCCACTGACTGGAGGGTCTCGGAAGGACAACACGGGCACAGAATGGATATTATCCCCAGGCAAGTTAAGTTGCTTTTTTTTTTCTTTACACTTAAAGAGACACTGAAGCGAAAAAAAAATGATGATATTATGATTTGTATGTGTAGTACAGCTAAGAAATAAAACATTAAGATCACATACATCAGTCTAACTGTTTCCAGTACAGGAAGAGTTGAGAAACTGCAGTTGTTATCTCTATGCAAACAAGCCTTTAAGCTCTACGACTAAGTTATGCTGGGAATACACGGTTCGTTTTTGCCTTCGTTTAAACCTTCGATTCGTTCGGTAAACGAATCGAGTGTTGAAAACGTATGTGAAAATAGTCATAATCTCATTATAGTTTCGATTAATAGACCCCAAAAACGAACGACTAGTTATCGAACATGTTTGATATTATCTCTCTTTATCCATCTAATCGAGCCATTGGTAGGCTTGATGGCTGTTCAGATCGATTATATATTCGTTTATGCTAGTCCGTCCCTGTAAAAAGGGATTTTCGTTTCGTTTCTTTGCAGCCTTCGGTCATTGGAAAAACGAAACCATCAGAATCGGAAAAAAAAAACGAAACCGTGGGTGGTGATATTAACCGTATGACTGATTATTTCGGGATCGAAAAGGACAAAAGGCACAATCGAAACGAAGGTTTAAACGAAGGCAAAAACGAACCGTGTATTCCCAGCATTAGTCATGGAGAGGGCTGTTATCTGACTTATTATCTCAACTGTAATTGAACTGTTTACTTTTCCTCTGCTAGAGGAGAGGTCATTACTTCACAGATTGCTCTGAAATAATCATTTTGAATGCTGAGTGTTGTGTAATCTGCACATATTATAGAATAATGCAATGTTAGAAAAAAAACACTATATACCTGAAAATAAAAGTATGAGAATATTTTCTTTGCTGCTAATCTTCTAGTAATTATTCATAGTACACAACCAATTCATTATATCATATATTTTTTTTCGCTTCAGTGTCTCTTTAAGTTTCCATTTAAGGGCCCTTTCCACTATGAAATTACATTTTGCATAAGTTTTTCCATACGCAAATTTTCAAGTTTTTATGTGAGTTTTGGTATGGTTCTAGCGATAATGAACAAGCATTACGTGGGAAACAGATGCGTGGTGCAGAAATCTGCAGCATGCAGTTCATTTTCCTGCACAAAAACTGAAAAAAGCATTGAATGGAATGGACTCCATTGGCATGCATTGGTTTCAGTTTCAATGCAAATTATCGCATTGCGATTTCACACTTAGTGTAAATGGGCCTTAATGCTATGATTATTTACTACAAAAAAAACCTACTAGCAAAAAAATAAATTAAAAAAATGATAGCAGAACAGCATTCAGACAGTTAATCACATCACTTTCTTCTTCAGCTGGAAATGATAACATTATCTTGTTTATGTTTCCTAATCAGCCACAATTAGTAAACATTTCTGGCAGTGGTGAAACTCAGCAGGAGCTAGCAGATGGTGAGAAAGAAGAAAAATGATCACTATATATAATATATAAATACAGCAGCTAAGCAATAAAATGTAATGACCGCTTACAGCAAATAAACTGTACTTTGGGAGCTTGTAATTTGTAAAAAGACGATAATATTTCTGCACAAATGCAAATATAACTGGAAGGGTAATAAAAGTAGGAAAACACATTTTTATTGAATGCTTTGTCAGAGTTTAATCCCGCTTTAAAGTGTACCTGAAACAAGCAGAATAAAAAATGATACTTATCTGGGGCTTCTTACAGCCTCCTATAGGCTGCTCAGTCCCTTGCTGTCTTCCAAAGGCACCTGGATCCTCTGCTAGGCGGCCCGGTAATTCCGCCTGTTTGGCCGCGCCCCCACGTCTGGGAGCATCCTAGCGGCGAGCTCTCCTGGCGATGGAAGCGTGATGGGGGTGGCATGCGCAGCACACCCCAACGTTCAAAATTACCGGGCCACCTAGCGGAGGATCCAGGCTGCCTGGGAAGACGGCAAGGGACCGATCAGCCTGAAAGGGGGCCGGTGAAAGCGGCAGGTATGTATAATTCTTTAATTTTGCTAACTCTTAGGTTTCAATTAAGCGGTCTGTGAATTTTACCTGAGATAGAAACGTAGTTAATGTCGTGACCCGCCGACTTGGCATATTTCCCAGACTGTCCATAGCCAGTCAACCTTGCATAAATGAGTTGAGGATTTTCTTTAAGTAGGACATCAGGACCGAGCCCCAGACCTTCCATCACACCTGGAAACAAGACCACAAAAAAGGTTTCATGAAAGTGCACTGCTGCTTTTCAAAGCTGAATATTCTTTACCAGACGTATTCCAATAGAAGTAACGTTCTCATGGATAACAGCATAGGGTGAAACCACATGAACTATATCATAGCTGCTACTACAGTCTTTCCCCGAATATAAGACACTGTCTTATATTCTTTTTGGGGAGGAAATGTGTGCTAGGGCTTATTTTCGGGGGTGGGAGGGGCTAGACGCTATGTGTATGGGGAGGCTCTTACCGCAACTCCCTTATGGCTGCGCCCCCCTCCGTTCCAAGTACCAGTAATTCCTCAGGTGTCGGCGGCATAGTAATCAATCTGTGAGGGCGCCCTTTGACCCTCTCGCAGTACGCTAGTTCGGCTCTGCGCTGGCGCTCCCTTCCGGTCATCATGTGCGCCCGTCTAATGCGTCCCAGGCGCACATTGATTATTATTAAGAGGGGAGCGCAGAGCCGACGTAGCATACTGCGTGAGGGTCAAAGGGCGCCCTCACAGATTGATTACTATGCAGCCACCACCGGAGAAATTACTTGGAACGGAGGGGGACGCAGCCACAAGGGAGGTGCGGTAAGAGACCACACACCTCCCCATGCACAAAGCGTCCCCCAGCTAGGTCTTAATTTCAGAGGAGGTCTTATATTTCAAGCATGCTTGAAATATAAGGTAGGCCTTACTTTCGGAGTAGGTCTTACTTTAGGGGAAACACGGTAGGTGCCACTAATAAGATGCTCACCAGATGCTACCATCATCATCCAATAAGTTTGCTATTAGCTATGGAACATGTCAGTGCTGCTCTGGTGTGTGACATAAGTAGCAGTTGCTTAAAGGATACCCAAACTGAAATGTGACATAATGAAATAGACATGTTTTTGTACAGTGCCTAGTACACAAATAACTATGCTGTGTTCCTTTTTTTTCTTTCTCTGCCTGAAAGAGTTAAATATCAGGTATGTAAGTGGCTGACTCAGTCCTGACTCAGACAGGAAGTGACTACAGTGTGACCCTCACTGATAAGAAATTCCAACTATAAAACACTTTCCTAGCAGAAAATGGCTTCTGAGAGCAAAAAAGAGGTAAAAAAGGGGAATTTCTTATCAGTGAGGGTCACACTGTAGTCACTTCCTGTCTGAGTCAGGACTGAATCAGCCACTTACATACCTGATATTTAACTCTTTCAGGCAGAGAAAGAAAAAAAGGAACACAGCATAGTTATTTGTGTGCTAGACACTGTACATACACATGTCTATCTCATTATGTCACATTTCACTTTGGGTATCCTTTAAAGAGGAACTGTCGTGAAAATCTTACAATTTAAAATACATACAAATAAGAATTACGTTTCTTCCTGAGTAAAATTAGCCATAAATGACTTCTCTCCTATGTTGCTGTCAACTACGGTAAGTAATAGAAATCTGACATTACCAACAGGCTTTGGGCTAGTCCACCTCTCCATAGGGAATTCTCAACATGGCCTTTATTCTTTATAAAGACATACCCTGAAAAAGATTTATAGAAAGATGCTGGCCAGCCTCCCTGCTCACCGTACACTTTTTTGGCAGTTGGATGGAGCAACTGCCATTCACTAAGTGCATTTTGAAAATAAAGAAATGCCTCTGAACATGAGGAGACGGGCTAGTCCAAAACCTGTCAGTCCTGTCAGATTTCTACTACCTACTGTAAGTGGCAGCAGCGTAGAAGAAAAGTAATTGATGGCTCATTTTACTCTGGGAGAAATGTACGTCTTAATTTTATGTTTACATTTACAGTGTTTTCCTTAGAATATTTTTTCCAGCCGGGTGGCATGAAAAAGTAGCGGGGTGGGGCGAGATGAGAGATTGCAGGGTCAGTGCTTCCCTGCACAACTCTGCTTACAGCATAGGAGGAAATGAGCCGATGACAGCTGGGTGCTCACCAAAACTAGCCGGGTGGAGCACCCGGGTAAAAGAGCCTGGGGAGAACACTGCATATATTTAAAATTTTAAGATTTTCGCAACAGAGGTCCTTTAACCTCCCCGGCGTTCTATTGAGATCGCCAGGGAGGCTGCGGGAGGGTTTTTTTTTAATAAAAAAAAAACTATTTCATGCAGCCAACTGAAAGTTGGCTGCATGAAAGCCCACTAGAGGGCGCTCCGGAGGCGTTCTTCCGATCGCCTCCGGCGCCCAGAATAAACAAGGAAGGCCGCAATGAGCGGCCTTCCTTGTTTTGCTTAGATCGTCGCCATAGCGACGAGCGGAGTGACGTCATGGACGTCAGCCGACGTCCTGACGTCAGCCGCCTCCGATCCAGCCCTTAGCGCTGGCCGGAACTTTTTGTTCCGGCTACGCTGGGCTCAGGCGGCTGGGGGGACCCTCTTTCGCCGCTGCTCGCGGCGGATCGCCGCAGAGCGGCGGCGATCAGGCAGCACACGCGGCTGGCAAAGTGCCGGCTGCGTGTGCTGCACTTTATTTGAAGAAAATCGGCCCAGCAGGGCCTGAGCGGCAGCCTCCGGCGGTGATGGACGAGCTGAGCTCGTCCATACCGCTCAGGAGGTTAAAAGTTTAAAGTGAATCTGAAGCAAAAACCAATAAAAAACAAACAAAAAACAGATACTTATCTAAGGAGAGGGAAGGCTCTGGGTCCTATAGAGCCTTCTCGTTCCTTTCCTAATCCTCTCGATCCCCCGGCAGACTCGTCCGTTCAAATCACCCTCAGCGGGAGGTTTTGGAAGTCTTTAGGAGCACTCAGGCTACCGAAGACATGCAGCTCTTTGCTGCCCACACGCGAGTGCCCAAGAGAGGGCGCTCACGCATGCGCAGTATGGAGCAAGCAGTCTTCAACCCATGGGTTGGAGACTGCTAACAGGGGAGCCAGCACCAGAATGACGGGACGAGGAGATAGCGGGCCCAGAGCCTTCCCTCTCCTTAGGTAAGTATCTGTTTTTGATTGGTTTTGGCTTCAGACTCCCTTTAAAGTGAATGGGAACCCATACTGAAATAAAAAAGTCAGATACTCACCTAAGGAGAGGGAGGCTCTGGGTCCCCTAGAGCATCCCCTCTCCTCTCCCGGTCCCCGTTGTTGCGCTGGCGCCCCCCTGTAGCGGTATTCGACTGTGTCGGTCAAATACCGCTGTTTCACGGCCGAAGGGAGGCCGATGGGCCGCTCTACACTGCGCACACGCGAACGCCCTCTATGTCGCACTTGCACGTGTGCAGTATGGAGCCGCCTGACTTCGGGAGGACTCAGCTCCCGAAGACTTCCGAAGTCCCTGCGGTGGGGGATTTGAACAGGGGAGCCAGCGCTGCACCGGGTACACCGGGAGAGGAGAGGGAAGGCTAAATAGGACCCGAGTCTTCCCTCTCCTTAGGTGAGTATCTGACTTTTTTTATTTAGTACGGATTCCCATTAGCTTTAAAATAGTATGAAACTCAAAATTACAGTTTGGCTCCAAAACATTAAACACAGCAAAAAAGAAGTAGGAAACATGAAAAGGCTGAAATTATGTTGTGATGACGCGCACACGCAGCAGCGGTCACAGCGCTGTTTAACTGTTAACCGTTAAGAGGCTCCAGCAGGAAGTTTTAATATGCCTGCTTGTCCTTAAGTGGTTAAAATATTCAGGGGAAGTAAAGTTGGCCATACATTTATAGATTGCCACCAGTGGTGTAACTAAGGAGCTTGGGGTCCCAGTGCAAGTTTTACATAGGGACAGCTGCAGTGTCAGAGAGGTGTATTTAAAGGGGAACTGAAGAGAGAGGTATATGGAGGCTGTCCTGTTTATTTCCTTTTAATCAATACCAGTTGCCTGGCAGCCCTTCCGATCCTCTGCCTCTAATACTATTAGCCATAGCCCCTGAACAAGCATACAGCAAATCAGGTGTTTCAGTGGTTCAGACTTTAAAGTCAGATCTGACAATTCTAGCTGCATGCTTGTTTCTGGTTTTATTCAGATACTACTGCAGAGAAATAGACCAGCAGGGCTGCCAGGCAACTGGTATTGATTAAAAGGAAATAAACAGGACAGCCTCCATATATCTCTCTTCATCCCAATCAGTAGCTGATACGCCCTTTCCCATGAGAAATCTTTTCCTTTTTACAAACTGATCATCGGGGGGTCTGTATGGCTGATATTGTGGTGAAACCCCTCCCACAGTGTGATGTCAGGACCATGCTCCTGACAGTTTCCTGTCCTTGAACCTCATTGCATTGTGGGAAATAACAGCTGCTTACAGCTGGGTCCAACTGCAAAAAAAAGCAAGCAGCATCTCCTTCCACTGACATCACCTGCCAGGAGTAAAAATGTCGCCATATGGTAAATGTCAGAATGTAAATCAAGGAAAGGAAAGATCTTACAATGGGAAAACACTGACTAAATCATTTATACATAATTATTGTAAAAATGAAGCACTTTTTTTTTGTGTACATTATTTTCACTGGAGTTCCTCTTTAACCTCCCTGGCGGTAAGCCCGACATAGTCTCGGGCTAGCCGCCGCAGGAGATCACATCGCCCCGGGAGGATTTTTTAAAACAAAATTAGTTGCATATTGTTAAGCTAGCACTAGGCTAGCTAACTATGTCCCCCAAGTCCCTCCGGTCTCCTCCGATCACCGCTGGAATACGTACCCCCCAGGGATCCTGCAATGGCGCAGCCTCCCAATCAGTAACCGGCTTTGCTTTGGGGAGGATCGGAACTGCGCATGACATCATGACGTCATGTCCGATCGTCGCCATAGCGACGAGTGAAGCTAATTGGGAAGCTGCGGCTCTCGCGGGATCATGGACGGGTAAATATAGCCGGCGGCGATGGGGGGGTCAGAGAGGTGCTGAGCAGGGCTGTGGAGTCGGTACAAAAATCTTCCGACTCCAACTCCGACCCCTCAGTCTATGAAACCACGACTCCGACTCCAACTCCGACTTCGGGTGCCCAAAATGGCTCCGACTCTGACTTCTTGACTCCGACTCCTTAGTCTAATACTTAACAGGGCTGTGGATTTTGTACAAAAATCATCCGACTCCGACTCCTGACTCCGACTCCTCAGTTTATGAAATCAACGACTCCGACTCCAACTCCGGGTGCCCAAAATTGCCCCGACTCCTCGACTCCGACTTCAACTCCGACTCCACAGCCCTGGTGCTGAGGGACTTGGGCACATAGTTAGCTAGCCTAGTGCTAGCTAACATTAAAAAAAAAAAACACTTTTAATTTTTAAAAATCCCTCCCGCGAACGCAGCAACTGAAACTGCGTACCGCCATGGAGGTTAGACAGTGTTCTCCCCAGAATTTTTTTCCAGCTGGGTGGCATGAAAAAGTAGCCGGGTGGGTCAAGATGAAAATGCAGGGCAACTCTGCTTACAGCATAGGAGGAGGTGAGCAGATGACAGCCGGGTGGTCACCAAATCTAGCCGGGTGGAGCACCCGGCTAAAAGAGCCTGGGGAGAACACTGGTTAAGTATTGCAACTATGATAGAGGTGTTCATTACCAGCATAGCACCAATGAAAAGTTAATAAGATGGAGGAAAGAGGGTCCCTCTTGTCCAGGGGCCTTGAAGCATTTGCAGCCTCAGCATCCCCTATTGCTATGCCACTGATTGCCACCAGACTTGATAAAATGATTGATTCCTTTCTGAAAGGAAGCGTTTCAGGAAGGTATTTACACACACATTACATCAATTTTCAATTTATTCCAGCATGTAATCTATTGAAAATCAATTAAACTGCAATCGGTGCACTGTTCAATATGTTTGCTATAGGCAGTCGATCTACTGCTGATCCTGCCCCGCCCCTAATTCACCTAGATCTTCCGACTTGTCTGTTCAAGGCATCCGATAGATTTTTGGTTAAAATAGACCAAATGTCAATGAACCTGACATTTTGGGGAATAGACTCCCTGCAAAACATGATCAAATCTTCAGGGAATTCAATGGAAAAAAAATTGATAAATGTATGGGCACTTTAACCACTTGAGGACCGCAGTGTTAAACCCCCCTAAAGACCAGGCCATTTTTCAAGAACTAGGTTACTGCAGCTTTAAGGCCTCGCTGCAGGGCCGCACATGTCAGCACACAAGTGATTCCCCCCCCTTTTCTCCCCACCAACAGAGCTTTCTGTTGGTGGGGTCTGATCCCTCCTGCATTGTTTAGTTTTTTTTATCAATATTTTAATAAAAGTGCCTATTTTTTTATTTATTTTGCATTCCCCCCTCACTCCCGCCGCCAGCCAATCACTGTGATCTATTACCATAGTTATACATTTTGTGTTTGGAGGCCAGTGAAAAAACCTCGGGGGGGGGGGGGGGGGGCGCTATTCGGCCCGTGGACCGTAGTTTAAGGACCACTGTGTTAGAGAATTGAGCCCATGGTCCTTTAGGAGCCCTCTGTGTCTGCCTTATGCTTCCCAGCCATGCACCAAGCCAACGTAGCAGGGGGGTCAACAAAGGTGTTTGGCTGAAGACGCTTGCTCCCTACAGATAAGGGATGTTTATGCCACCGAAGCTCAGAGCTAAACAGAATTGCTTCTCCTTCGCTATAGTCACATTTCAGAGGCTGTATTAGGAACAGAATCAAGGTAAAATCACCCCTACAGTATTATGAGAATTGTTGCTTCTATCAATCATGAATATAAACAGTCCATTCATAAAACCATGTTTGCAGAAATAAAGTACAGTATGCGCAAAGTGCAGATTCAGATGGACTAATCTTATATAGAACTCTTGTTTCAATGATAACGTACCTGCAAACAATTACTACAGTACATATAACTCTTCGGACCTATGGACTCTTATCTTATCTGTTCATTTGCTGCATTATAACTTATGATACAGTAACCTTCCTGGAATCAGAGGATCTACTGAGGTATGCAATCCCTTATTTGCTAAACTGCCTAATGAGGGCACTATCTGCAAGGAGTTTTTAAGGGGCCCATACATTTGCCGACCAACTAACCAATCGACCATCCAATTTGATTATTATAATCAAATCGGATGAAAATTGGTGCTGCTAAGTACAAGCCCGACTGACCAAGCGACTAATTTCGGGACAGAAATTGGCCGCACGGTCG
The DNA here is from genome assembly GCF_040937935.1 of Hyperolius riggenbachi. Classification (NCBI taxonomy): domain Eukaryota; kingdom Metazoa; phylum Chordata; class Amphibia; order Anura; family Hyperoliidae; genus Hyperolius; species Hyperolius riggenbachi. Next base: position 632,719,474 of record NC_090646.1, read on the forward strand.
ATCGCACTTGCTGGAAAATTTCGGGCCGAAGTTGGTTGGTCAGGTGCGCGGCGATACAGCGGCCGAATTGCGAACAAGCGACGAGATGACGAAACCCTGCAGCAATGTATAAATGTATGCAATGTGTGTGCATTTATACATTACCTGTCCGGTGTCGGCCTCCACGCTGTTTCCGTCCAAACTCTTAACTCCCCGCCAGAGTCCAGCGCTGTACGCCTGTGTGACCATCCTGTCTGTCTCTGGCTCCCTCTAGTGCTAGCACCTTAATCATGTGTAATCACGCTACATGCGGTAGGAGAACAGACAGGCGGATGCACATTGAACTCTGGCGGACAGGTGAGAGCACAGCTTCTGCTGTGCTATATTCTGCATTTACACACTAAGCTGGGGGAGTGCAGGAAGGGGGTGTGCTACAAAATGCGACAGGATCAGTGGGTTGTTTGTATCTCAGGGACTCCCTTTTATTCCTCCCTGTTTATTTGGGGGGGGGGGGAGGGTATGACACGGGTCTTGTTGCCGTGGGTGACCAAAGCCAGATGGTTTTATTGTATTGGCCTATAAGTGCATACTGGCAATGTCCATGCCGTCACTTAAAGAGAACCCGAGGTGGCATTGCATTATGCTAGTGGGGCACAGAGGCTGGTTGGGCACACTAACACCAGCCTCTGTTGCCCCATCGTGTGCCTCAAAGACCCCCCTGCTCGCCGCTATACCCCCGCAGTGCTGGCGACACGCAGCGCGTCGCCAGCACAATGTTTACCCTAGCGCTGTCTGTCAGCACCGCTCCGCCGCCTCCTCCGCATCGCCGCTACCCGCCCGTGTCCCTTCCCTCCCGCTGATTGGAGGGAAGGGACGAGGGCGGGTAGCGGCGATGCGGAGGAGCGGCGCTGACAGACAGCGCTAGGGTAAACATTGTGCTGGCGACGCGCTGCGTGTCGCCAGCACTGCGGGGAGTATAGCGGCGAGCAGGGGGGTCTTTGAGGCACACGATGGGGTAACAGAGGCTGGTGTTAGTGTGCCCAACCAGCCTCTGTGCCCCACTAGCATAATGCAATGCCACCTCGGGTTCTCTTTAAAGAGGAACTGTAGTGAAAATAACAATGAATAATGAAAATACAGCGCCACTGAATATGTTGATGCTTTATAAATTTATAATACCTATAATAATAATAATATTTAGTGAGTGTTTGCCCATTGTAAAATCTTTCCTCTCCCTGATTTACATTCTAACATTTAATCACTGGTGTCGGCATCTTTAGTCCTGAGAAGTGATGACTGTGGAAAGTTTGTTTTAGGGAGTTCTATGCACAGAGGGAGATACTGCTTTCTTGGCAGTTGGGAAAAGCTGTTATTTCCCACGATGCAATGAGGTTCACAGTCAGGCCCATGGTCAGGCCATTCAATTGCAGCATGTGTTTAGGGATGTGCAGCCTTTCCCCCACTGTTTCTTAACTCTGAAAGTATATAACTATCAGGTTAGCTGCTCCCAGCCCCTCCTCCTGAGTTTCCTGTTTGCATGATAAGTAGTAGCAGATTTGCATATGATTTGCATCTGAATTGAATGCGAAGTGTGCAGAAAGTCTATTTAGGTGCTGCACACATGAGCTGGTGGTCATTTCAGATGCAGTTTTAGTGGTATGCGCTGGCGTTCTCCTCGCTGTTCAACAAAATGTATGTAAGTTACACATTTTTTTTTGCTTAGCTGCTCCCAAGGTTTTAAATTTAGGTTAGGTCACTTGCCCGGAGGTTTGCCTCACTGTGGCGCAAGTGTCTAGTACATTATACTTTGCATGCAAACCATATTGGAAGCTAAAGTTCCTCCTAGTGTAATAAATGTTAGCACTTGTTTTGGATGCAGGGCATGCATTTTTCAGTCTAGCAGAGGCGGTGTATGCCTGTGCGATTAACCATTCAATTACCGTATCCCCCGTTTGGACTGCAAACCTCAAAAGTTTTTGGCAGGACGGGTGGATGGAAACATGAAGGTAAGCATCCTCCAGATCTACCCAGATCAGGAACACTCTGGAGTAGAATCTCTTGCCCTGTTCTGAAATCGGAACAGGGCAAATAAATTTTTTTTGCAGAAGGGACGTTACTGAAATCAGCAGAGCACCCGCTCTGATTGGATCCCTGGGTACCAAGGTAATTACAAAATGGGGGGGGGGGGATGGGGAGGAGTGGATAGGAACTCTATCCTGTAACCATGCTAAATCAAATCCAAAATAATTGGCTCCGTTGTTATTGCCTGATGAAGCGGGATCAAACCTGCGAAACGTGTTGCATATTTGGAGCTCATAAATAAAATATATTGACTGTCTTTACTACAGTCGTTGTGTGTCTACTTGGAGGGGGTGGGTCCACCACTACCTCCTCTATTTACCAAGAATTTGTTTTTTAAGCTCATTTAGCTTCCTTTTATCCTTTTGGTGCCTCTGTTCTCCTGCATAATATCACTCTACGAGTCGAGTTTATCAAGGCAGCAAGTCTTAGCCGCTGCCCTGAGAAATTCCGTCGCAGCATCAGCCAGAAATGCCACTGATCTGACAATAACCGGGAGACTCTCTAAAATCTCAGCATGTGCTGTGCCAATCTCAAGATGGCGCTGCACACCTAATCCATTTACCAAGAGTCCCATGCTCTCTTGAGCAAAATATCTGCCTTTTTATCCTCAAAAGAGGAGCTTCTGTAAAAACAAACACAACACAAACCACAAGAGCTTACTAACATGTACCAGCAAAGTATGAAAGGAGTCTGTAACAAACACTGCAATGTGTCTGCTTACCGCTGGTTGTGTCCCTGGCTGCTCAGTCTCACCAGCTGCAGTAGTCTTCTCAACTTCTGTGGTCGGCCCACTTGACTGCTCCATGACCCCCTCATGGCATCCGCGTGTGTAGCGTGGCCATCGTGGTTTAAAATACCCGCACACTTCTGGCCTTCTTACACGCCCAGTACGCATGACGCTGTACGCAGTACGCATGACCCGGCCCATACTTAAAAAATTACGCGTGCTTCCGGCCAATCAGGCGAAGCCTACGTCACTTCCGGGCTGACCGAAAACGACTCACTGTCTCCGAACATCGCCGCCATGCCTGCAAGAAAGTATAATGACGAGAAGGAACTTCTCCAATCCCCTTCATTCCAATAGGAAAAATAGGTAACCACCTACTTAACTCCTTATTCTAGACCGCAAAACAGTACTCTGCCTAAATTATACTTCCAAAAAAGTGAAAAACAAACGATACAGCAGGTGCCCACCGGCTCCCCTACTGAAAGGAACAATCTTCTCTGGTGCTTCTTACAGACAAAAAACTGGGGGAGATTGTGAGTAGGTGTGATTTATACTTAATAATTTAAATTCTCTTAAGGTGTTTCCGATTTGGGAGGGGGGACTGACACAATCTCAGGAGGGCCGTCCTGGAGGACGTAGGGAGGAAGTAATGTATGGCTTATTTTACTCTGGAAGAAATGTACTTCTTATTTGTACATGTACACATGTATTTTAAACTTTACAATTTTCCCGATAGTGGTCCTTTAAGTGAGGATATGTGATAATAATAAAGATCATTTTTAGCCATGCTCTCCCTCTGACTGGTGCTCACCATGACGGAAGGGTTCTATGAGGACATCTGACTGCTTGCACAATGTCTTCAGCACACGCACTCCTTCAGGATTCTTCAGGTTCAGGGCTATTGATCTCTTCCCCCTCGCCATAGTGTCACTTCCAATGGTACTGTTGATTTTGTCCACCCGAACCACCTTGGCTCCAAAGTCGGCAAGGATCATTCCACAGAAGGGCGCCGGGGCCAGTCCTGCCAACTCCAGCACTCGGACGCCAGCCAGAGCCATGCTGTCACCATGTACAGAAATAACACAGAGTCAAAGGAGAACTGCTTCATGACTAGCTTTTTTTTATGCTATTTTCAAATAATATTTTTGGAAACATTTTACAAGCAAAAGAGTGTGCTGCACATGGAACAGGGTGGGAGGGGCAGAGGGTGTACTGCACATAGAATGAGGTGGGAGGGGCAGTGAGGTGTGCTGCACATGGAATGGGGGGCAGATGGGTGTGCTGTACATGGAATGAGGTGGGAGGGGCTGAGGAGTGTGCTGCACATGGAATGGGGTGGGAGGGGCAGTGAGGTGTGCTGCACATGGAATGGGGTGGGAGGGGCAGAAGGGTGTGCTGTACATGGAATGGGGTGGGAGGGGCAGTGAGGTGTGCTGCACATGGAATGGGGTGGGAGGGGCAGAGGAGTGTACTGCACATGAAATGGGGTGGGAGGGGCAGAGGAGTGTACTGCACATGGAATGGGGTGGGAGGGGCAGAGGAGTGTGCTGCACATGGAATGGGATGGGCAGAGGAGTGTGCTGCACAAGGAATGGGGTGGGCAGAGGAGTGTGCTGCACATGGAATGGGGTGGAAGGGGCAGAGGAGTGTGCAGCACATGGAATGGGGTAGGAGGGGCAGTGTGCTGCACATGGAATGGGGTGGGAGGGGCAGAGGAGTGTACTGCACATGGAATGGGGTGGGAGGGGCAGAGGAGTGTGCTGCACATGGAATGGGGTAGGAGGGGCAGTGTGCTGCACATGGAATGGGGTGGGAGGGGCAGAGGAGTGTGCTGCACATGGAATGGGGTGGGAGGGGCAGAGGAGTGTGCTGCACATGGAATGGGATGGGCAGAGGAGTGTGCTGCACATAGAATGGGGTGGAAGGGGCAGAGGAGTGTGCTGCACATGTAATGGGGTAGGAGGGGCAGAGGAGTGTGCTGCACATGGAATGGGGTGGGAGGGGCAGTGGGGTGTGCTGCACACGGGGTAGGAGGAGCAGAAGGAGCTGAACATGGAATGGGGTGGGAGGGGCAGGGGGGTGCGCTGCACATGTAATGGGGTGGGAGGGGCAGAGGGGTGTGCTGCACATGTAATGGGGTGTGCTGCACATGTAATGGGGTGGGAGGGGCAGTGAGGTGTGCTGCACATTGGGGGTTATACAGTGATTGGAGTAAGGAAGCTGCTGCACATGAAGACATATACAGGAAGGAGGGCAGTGCAATGAAATTGGCCTAAGAGCAAACAGTAACGTTATAAATCTGGCCCCGGCGATGCGGCTTGTACTTGTGACTTAACTTCTAATTTAACCAAGTTGAACAGCAATCATGAAAAATTATCTTCAATCACATTTCTTCACTCTCCAGTGAACATCTTGACATCTTATCTATAATTTTCTGTAATTTCATACTCTAAAGAGAAAATGGGTACTTCAGCTTTCAAAATGTATGCAAAAAACTCACAAATAACCGTCATTACCTGAGAATAAAAGCAGGCTAAATTATAAGAGAGAGTGCCATGCAATATTCAAAGTGCTGTAATTGTAAAATCATGCTGGCTAGTTACATTTGTGGCCATCTTAAACATTAACGAACACTGCAGTATATGAATCTCAATACACACATTCCAGTTCAGGAATACAAATTCTTCTGAGTTTACTCTATGGTTGTGTTCCAAGGTGGGCTTGTGTAAATTAAATTGCACCTTAACACTTATATTGGACATCACTTTGATATTGCTGTGTTCAGATCTGTTTCTGAGCATAGGCTGTCCAGGCAGAGACTTAGGATGCCCTCTAATGTACAGGACATAATACTGCACACCTTAAAATCTATTTGAACTAGTCTGTAGAGCACAGCACAGTTTACAGTTTAAGAACTCAAGTCCCAGGGTACGTCTGTACTGCATATGCGTGAGTCCGGATACACTTGTCTTTGGAAATACTTGGAGACTTGAATACTTCCTAAGACTGCTGAAGAGGGACAAAGAAGCTTTCAATTGCAGAACTTCACCAGAAGACGGCACTGAAGCGACAGGACAGAGGACTTGAAAGGATCTTTGCTATCTAGATCCTTCTTGCTACATATTATGTAACCTGAAGTGAGTTTCCTCACATCAGGTTTGCTTTAGGCCCCTTTTCCACTGGCGTGCTGCATTACACTTCCCTGCCACATCCCCGCCACAAGGGCCATACAAGTCTATGGAGACTTGTACACTTTGCATGATGTGACGCAGTGTGCCCAGAAAAATCCCAATTGCCGCATTCCCAATGCACATGATGTGCCTAACGCATGGAATATGCGGCAATGCAAGTCAATGGGCAACACAGCAAGTGTGACCGAGGTAAGAGCTGAGCGACATGACGCACATGTGTGGGACGGACGGGAATCCCAGTGACACACTTCCTGCCCAGCAGGGAGCACGTCACTGAGCAGGAGGCGGCGCTGTGCCTATGACCCTGTTGCCGCACCACGGCATCGGGTCATATGAATAAGGATTCCTGCGGTGCAGTCATGTGCCGGCATGCTCCCCTTCCACACGATCAAAAAAGGGGCTCAAAAGTACCCCTGAACCGGGGAAAATCTACTAAACGAAGCCCATGGTGGGCTAGATTACCTTTTCAGAGGGATGCTTACTGTCCTCAGGTCATACATTTGAAATCGGCGCAGGAAGACTTGGGTGCAGGATACAGCCGGTATATGGCTTATCCTGCTGCTGCACAAGTCCCGGCCGTGTTAATTACTATTCCCCCTCCAGGCCGCCATGGATGGTGGGGAATTATTGTGTTTTAAAACAACTTCAGCTCCGTCCTCTGACGACGCCAACGTTACTCACTGAGTATGTAATTCCTATTACAGTCTATGTTGGCGCCGGCTGCGCCCAAATCTTCCTGCACTGAAAAGCACTGCTCCGTCCTCAGGATCCCCTCCGTTCCCCAGTCCTCGTAACTCCCGCACCAAAAGTTCTCCTGAGCGATGCTAAGCTACTCTGAACTGCGCAGGCCCATTACGGGGAGTTTGCTATTCTTAGTATTCACCTGGCGGATCCCGTTGAATATGAAGAGTACAGGTAACCTGGAGGACAAGGAACAGCACCAGGACACTTCTGAAAAGGTAATCTAGCTGCGTACCTATAATTAAGCCGGCAGGAAATTTGGGTGCAGGGTAAAGCTGAAAAACGACTCACCCTGCTCCTGCTTGGAGGCATTAATTACTATTCCCCCTCCAGGTCACCGTACCCTCCAGGATAGACATAATTCGGCTTCCAGCTATTGCTGACTGCCGAATTACGCTGGATTTATAGTGATTTGGGCTCCATTTTTTGACAGCGCCCAAATTACTGACTGAGCGCCGTTTTAGCTGTAATTCCCATTATGGCCGAAATCTCCACCGCTGCTTTTATTTGCTTCGATCTAATCATGGTCTTCATTCTTTTTTTTTTCTTTGCCCCCTCTGCACCAGAAGTATGTATGTGGCGGGTGGTGTGTAGTGGATAGCACTCTCTACCTTGCAGAACTGGATCCCCGGTTCAATTTTGAACCAGGGTACTATATGCTTGAAGTTTGTAAGTACTCTCATTTTTTGAGTTGGGTTTTCTCCAAGCTCTTCAGTTTCCACATACAGAGATGTTATTGACAGCGAAAGACAAAACAATATACGGTCTAAAGCACTGTGGAAGATGTCAGTGCCATATAGTCATGTATTAAATCCTATTCTCCTCTGCAGAGCCCAGTGTCCCCTCTGGATGTCACACTCCCCTCTGCAGGGCCCAGTGTCCCCTCTGGACGTCATACTCCCCTCTGCAGAGCCCAGTGTCCCCTCTGGACGTCACATTCCCCTCTGCAGACCCCAGTGTCCCCTCTGGACGTCATACTCCCCTCTGCAGAGCCCAGTGTCCCCTCTGGACGTCCCATTCCCCTCTGCAGACCCCAGTGTCCCCTCTAGATGTCATACTCCCCTCTGCAGAGCCCAGTGTCCCCTCTGGATGTCATATTCCCCTCTGCAGAGCCCAGTATCCCCTCTGGACGTCATACTCCCCTCTGCAGAGCCCAGTGTCCCCTCTGGACGTCATACTCCCCTCTGCAGAGCCCAGTGTCCCCTCTGGACATCATACTCCCCTCTGCAGAGCCCAGTGTCCCCTCTGGACGTCCCATTCCCCTCTGCAGACCCCAGTGTCCCCTCTGGACGTCATATTCCCCTCTGCAGAGCCCAGTGTCCCCTCTGGATGTTGCATTCCCCTCTGCAGAGCCCAGTGTCCCCTCTAGATGTCATACTCCCCTCTGCAGAGCCCAGTGTCCCCTCTGGATGTCATATTCCCCTCTGCAGAGCCCAGTATCCCCTCTGGACGTCATACTCCCCTCTGCAGAGCCCAGTGTCCCCTCTGGACGTCATACTCCCCTCTGCAGAGCCCAGTGTCCCCTCTGGACGTCATACTCCCCTCTGCAGAGCCCAGTGTCCCCTCTGGACGTCATACTCCCCTCTGCAGAGCCCAGTGTCCCCTCTGGATGTCCCATTCCCCTCTGCAGACCCCAGTGTCCCCTCTAGATGTCATACTCCCCTCTGCAGAGCCCAGTGTCCCCTCTGGATGTCATATTCCCCTCTGCAGAGCCCAGTATCCCCTCTGGACGTCATACTCCCCTCTGCAGAGCCCAGTGTCCCCTCTGGACGTCATACTCCCCTCTGCAGAGCCCAGTGTCCCCTCTGGACGTCATACTCCCCTCTGCAGAGCCCAGTGTCCCCTCTGGACGTCATACTCCCCTCTGCAGAGCCCAGTGTCCCCTCTGGACGTCATACTCCCCTCTGCAGAGCCCAGTGTCCCCTCTGGACGTCATACTCCCCTCTGCAGAGCCCAGTGTCCCCTCTGGACGTCATACTCCCCTCTGCAGAGCCCAGTGTCCCCTCTGGACGTCATACTCCCCTCTGCAGAGCCCAGTGTCCCCTCTGGATGTCATACTCCCCTCTGCAGAGCCCAGTGTCCCCTCTGGACGTCATACTCCCCTCTGCAGAGCCCAGTGTCCCCTCTGGACGTCATACTCCCCTCTGCAGAGCCCAGTGTCCCCTCTGGATGTCATATTCCCCTCTGCAGAGCCCAGTGTCCCCTCTGGACGTCATACTCCCCTCTGCAGAGCCCAGTGTCCCCTCTGGACGTCATACTCCCCTCTGCAGAGCCCAGTGTCCCCTCTGGATGTCCCATTCCCCTCTGCAGAGCCCAGTGTCCCCTCTGGATGTCACATTCCCCTCTGCAGAGCCCAGTGTCCCCTCTGGATGTCATATTCCCCTCTGCAGAGCCCAGTGTCCCCTCTGGATGTCATATTTCCCTCTGCAGAGCCCAGTGTCCCCTCTGGATGTCATATTCCGCTCTGCAGAGCCCAGTGTCCCCTCTGGATGTCACATTCCCCTCTGCAGAGCCCAGTGTCCCCTCTGGATGTCACATTCCCCTCTGCAGAGCCCAGTGTCCATTCTGGATGTCATATTCCCCTCTGCAGAGCCCAGTGTCCCCTCTGGACGTCATACTCCCCTCTGCAGAGCCCAGTGTCCCCTCTAGATGTCATACTCCCCTCTGCAGAGCCCAGTGTCCCCTCTGGATGTCCCATTCCCCTCTGCAGACCCCAGTGTCCCCTCTAGATGTCATACTCCCCTCTGCAGAGCCCAGTATCCCCTCTGGACGTCATACTCCCCTCTGCAGAGCCCAGTGTCCCCTCTGGACGTCATACTCCCCTCTGCAGAGCCCAGTGTCCCCTCTGGATGTCATACTCCCCTCTGCAGAGCCCAGTGTCCCCTCTGGACGTCATACTCCCCTCTGCAGAGCCCAGTGTCCCCTCTGGACGTCATACTCCCCTCTGCAGAGCCCAGTGTCCCCTCTGGATGTCATATTCCCCTCTGCAGAGCCCAGTGTCCCCTCTGGACGTCATACGCCCCTCTGCAGAGCCCAGTGTCCCCTCTGGACGTCATACTCCCCTCTGCAGAGCCCAGTGTCCCCTCTGGATGTCCCATTCCCCTCTGCAGAGCCCAGTGTCCCCTCTGGATGTCACATTCCCCTCTGCAGAGCCCAGTGTCCCCTCTGGATGTCATATTCCCCTCTGCAGAGCCCAGTGTTCCTCTGGATGTCATATTTCCCTCTGCAGAGCCCAGTGTCCCCTCTGGATGTCATATTCCGCTCTGCAGAGCCCAGTGTCCCCTCTGGATGTCACATTCCCCTCTGCAGAGCCCAGTGTCCCCTCTGGATGTCACATTCCCCTCTGCAGAGCCCAGTGTCCATTCTGGATGTCATATTCCCCTCTGCAGAGCCCAGTGTCCCCTCTGGACGTCATACTCCCCTCTGCAGAGCCCAGTGTCCCCTCTGGATGTCCCATTCCCCTCTGCAGACCCCAGTGTCCCCTCTAGATGTCATACTCCCCTCTGCAGAGCCCAGTGTCCCCTCTGGATGTCATATTCCCCTCTGCAGAGCCCAGTATCCCCTCTGGACGTCATACTCCCCTCTGCAGAGCCCAGTGTCCCCTCTGGACGTCATACTCCCCTCTGCAGAGCCCAGTGTCCCCTCTGGACGTCATACTCCCCTCTGCAGAGCCCAGTGTCCCCTCTGGACGTCATACTCCCCTCTGCAGAGCCCAGTGTCCCCTCTGGACGTCATACTCCCCTCTGCAGAGCCCAGTGTCCCCTCTGGATGTCATATTCCGCTCTGCAGAGCCCAGTGTCCCCTCTGGACGTCATACTCCCCTCTGCAGAGCCCAGTGTCCCCTCTGGACGTCATACTCCCCTCTGCAGAGCCCAGTGTCCCCTCTGGACGTCATACTCCCCTCTGCAGAGCCCAGTGTCCCCTCTGGATGTCATATTCCCCTCTGCAGAGCCCAGTGTCCCCTCTGGACGTCATACTCCCCTCTGCAGAGCCCAGTGTCCCCTCTGGACGTCATACTCCCCTCTGCAGAGCCCAGTGTCCCCTCTGGATGTCCCATTCCCCTCTGCAGAGCCCAGTGTCCCCTCTGGATGTCACATTCCCCTCTGCAGAGCCCAGTGTCCCCTCTGGATGTCATATTCCCCTCTGCAGAGCCCAGTGTCCCCTCTGGATGTCATATTTCCCTCTGCAGAGCCCAGTGTCCCCTCTGGATGTCATATTCCGCTCTGCAGAGCCCAGTGTCCCCTCTGGATGTCACATTCCCCTCTGCAGAGCCCAGTGTCCCCTCTGGATGTCACATTCCCCTCTGCAGAGCCCAGTGTCCATTCTGGATGTCATATTCCCCTCTGCAGAGCCCAGTGTCCCCTCTGGACGTCATATTCCGCTCTGCAGAGCCCAGTGTCCCATCTAGATGTCATACTCCCCTCTGCAGAGCCCAGTGTCCCCTCTGGATGTCATATTCCCCTCTGCAGAGCCCAGTGTCCCCTCTGGATGTCATATTCCGCTCTGCAGAGCCCAGTGTCCCCTCTGGATGTCATATTACCCTCTGCAGAGCCCAGTGTCCCCTCTGGACGTCATACTCCCCTCTGCAGAGCCCAGTGTCCCCTCTGGACGTCATACTCCCCTCTGCAGAGCCCAGTGTCCCCTCTGGACGTCATACTCCCCTCTGCAGAGCCCAGTGTCCCCTCTGGATGTCATATTCCCCTCTGCAGAGCCCAGTGTCCCCTCTGGACGTCATATTCCGCTCTGCAGAGCCCAGTGTCCCATCTAGATGTCATACTCCCCTCTGCAGAGCCCAGTGTCCCCTCTGGATGTCATACTCCCCTCTGCAGAGCCCAGTGTCCCCTGTGGATGTCATACTCCCCTCTGCAGAGCCCAGTGTCCCCTCTGGACGTCCCATTCCCCTCTGCAGAGCCCAGTGTCCCCTCTGGATGTCATATTCCCCTCTGCAGAGCCCAGTGTCCCCTCTGGATGTCATACTCCCCCTCTGCAGAGCCCAGTGTCCCCTCTGGATGTCATATTCCCCTCTGCAGAGCCCAGTGTCCCCTCTGGATGTTGCATTCCCCTCTGCAGAGCCCAGTGTCCCCTCTGGACGTCATACTCCCCTCTGCAGAGCCCAGTGTCCCCTCTGGACGTCATACTCCCCTCTGCAGAGCCCAGTGTCCCCTCCGGATGTCATATTACCCTCTGCAGAGCCCAGTGTCCCCTCTGGACGTCATACTCCCCTCTGCAGAGCCCAGTGTCCCCTCTGGATGTCATATTCCCCTCTGCAGAGCCCAGTGTCCCCTCCGGATGTCATATTACCCTGTGCAGAGCCCAGTGTCCCCTCCGGATGTCATACTCCCCTCTGCAGAGCCCAGTGTCCCCTCTGGATGTCATATTACCCTCTGCAGAGCCCAGTGTCCCCTCTGGACGTTATACTCCCCTCTGCAGAGCCCAGTGTCCCCTCTGGACGTCATACTCCCCTCTGCAGAGCCCAGTGTCCCCTCTGGATGTTGCATTCCCCTCTGCAGAGCCCAGTGCCCCCTCTGGATGTCATACTCCCCTCTGCAGAGCCCAGTGTCCCCTCTGGACGTCATACTCCCCTCTGCAGAGCCCAGTGTCCCCTCTGGACGTCATACTCCCCTCTGCAGACCCCAGTGTTCCCTCTGGACGTCATACTCCCCTCTGCAGAGCCCAGTGTTCCTCTGGATGTCATACTCCCCTCTGCAGAGCCCAGTGTCCCCTCTGCAGCCCCCTGTCTATGTCACATTCCACCATGGAGAGAGCCCTGCGCCCCCTGTTACTGCCACAGCCCCGTGCCCCCTACAGCCACCCCTCTCCTCTGTGCAGAGCGGAGATCAGTAATACCATTACCTGCAATGTGCACAATGCTCAGCCCCGCAGTGAAAAACAGAGCTGCATGTGCATGAATCACTTCCTGCTTCTACAGCCCTCCCCTGCCCGCCTGCCATTGGCTGAGTTACCCCTCAGAGGGTGTGATTGGCTGATCTGCCTCTGGCTTGTACTCTGGCCGTGAAGCCCATGTCCTTGTACTGTAACTGTACACATACACACAGAAATGCACTTCCTCCAGTTCAGACAGAGTCCCCCTTCTGAGTTCAGCTGTACAAGTCCTGATAAGCTGTGTGTGTGTTTTATTTATGCAGTACAGGATTTCATTTTGTAAGGAAGTAACAGTTATAAAACAATTATATCAGTGCTTAAAAGCATAGCTCACAACTGTCCCTCTTTTAGAGGGACAGTCCCTCTTTGGGAGCCCTGTCCCTCTTTCCTCCCTCTTTCCTCCTCATTTGTCCCTCTTTCAGGACTTTGTCCCTCTTTCTATGTAAATAGTTTTCTCTGCTAAAAAATGTGTTTGACTCTAAACTGTATTCCCATCCTTTAAATTGATATATTACTAATTTTAAAATGTTAATATGAAGGAAAACAAACCAGGATAGAGAGGACCAGTGGGGTTTGAATTATAAAGCAACATATTTTTCTCATGAAATCTTTATGGTATGCATAACTAGGGGCGTAACGGGCGTGATCAGGGGCGTGGCTTAAGTGTCCCTCTTTCTCATCTCAAAAAATTGGGAGGTATGTTAAAAGGAGTCATCAGGCAAAGGAAAGCTGATTTACTTACCTGGGGATTCTCCAGCCCCTTTGCAGCTGTCTGTCCCATGCTGATGGCTTTGTTCGCAGCTGCTGGCCCAGGGTGCCCCGCATGATGCAGAGGACAACCTCGCCTGCGCAGTGCACAGCGGACAATGTGGGCTTGACTAACAGCGGTGCTGCACACAGGTGGGGACCACGGACCGGCGGCTGCATACAGAGCAGTCAGAGTGTGCCAGACAGCTGCAAAGGGGCTGGAGAAAGCCCCAGGTAAGTAAATCAGCTTTCCTTTCATTTGCCTGATGACTCCTTTAAAGGGTAATCTGGGGGGGGGGGGGGGGGTTGAAAATAAAATCTGACACTTCCCTGATGCTTCTATCAGCCCCCTGTAGCTGTAATGTCCCACGCCGCCCTTCAACGATCTGCCGTTCCTTGCGGCCGGTCCCGGTCTAACGTGGCATCCCATCCAACTGCGGCTGCGCGTCATCAGAAGCTTACTGCGCAGGCGCAGTACAAGAAAGCTTTGTACTGCGCCTGCGCAGTAAGCTTCCGATGACGCGAGCGGCAGCGCACATTATTTGCAAAACGCAAGAAAAACGCATGTGCAGGAAAAAACCCGCAAACGCACAAAAAACCCACATGACAGAGAACGCAACCTTTTACTCACTGACAAGTGTGCACCCAGCCAGAGAGAGATGCACACTGTATGTATTTAGAGAGTTTAGCCTGTCTAATTCCCCCTCATCTGTGCCTAATTATAAGTTGCAATTTGATCTCTCCCGTGTGTCACCTGACTGCCGTGGCAGGTAAGCTCATTTGAAAGCACAGGATGTTAACAATATGTCTGCTTCCATGAAAGCAGGAAGTAGAAACAGTGCAGATTTATTGCAGGGTTTGTATCAGCTGTAACAAATATATTTTTTTCTTTAAAGGTTATTATGCTGTTGCCTATCTTTTAGAGCAGAGAGGAAGTTCTGACTTCAGGTCCTCTTTTTTTAAGGCTGATACACACAATGCAATTTTCTTATCGCATCAATAGGTCAATCGATAATTTCCGGCATGTCCAATCAGTACTGCACAAAACCGATCCCTTTCTTGATCAGGAGCATATCAGACATGCCAGATGTTATCGATCAACCCAATCTGACAGGAAGATAGCATTATGTGTACCAAGCATAACACAATACAGTAGAAAACAGTTCCTGGAAATACAGCAGCTACCCATGTCAGAGGCAGCCAAATTGTGTCACCCACTAGTGCTGGAAGTTTGGGTGCTGGCAAAGGCGCCTATGGAAATATAGCCATTGTGCCGTAATTTGGTCGCACGATAAATTATCGGGCACCCAAATTACGATTCAATGATGATATTTCTATAGCCGCCTATGGGGGTCCCCGAGAACTTACATTTTTTTTCTCTTGCGGCGGGGTTGGCACAGGGGCAGGAGGATAGGGTTAGGCTTCAGACAGGTAGTTGGGGGGGGGGGGGGAGTCAGGGTCAGGCGTTAGTTTGTGTGTGGGGGGGTGGCATTAGGTAGATAGTTTATGTGGGGGAGTTGATAGAGTTAGGTGTCGGGGGGGGGGGGGGGGGGACTGAGAGTTCTGTGTGAGAGTAGGGTTAGGTTTAGCCATAGTAAAATAGCGGTATTTGATAGGGATGTTTTACACTTTGATAGTAAAATATTGCCTAAGGGGACACCTGGACATGAAAGAGATGTTGCTACATATGAAAGAGGAGGCTACAAGTTTCCAAAGTGTCGTTTATTGTACCCCAAAAGCTGGCATTGCATTTATTCAAACTGCTTTTTATTATATATTAACATCTTCTAAGGAGCTTTTCTGAACTGTGTGTGTGTGTCTGAAGCACAGAGAGCTCCTTCACTTGTTAGACTGTGTTTACACACAATTGTAACAAGATTGCAAATGTAAACAAAGATACTGTTATCTACAGTTTGGATGTGGATTGAAGCTAAATAGCAGGACTAGTGCTTTTGTTTAACCATTTCAGTGATGTTCTGCTAAAAAAAAATTCTGGGATAGTAGCTTTCAAGCTGCAAGGAATCTTTTAGAGCAAAGTAGGAATGCTGGCTTTCAGACCACCTTAAGCCACACAATGTGGAAATATCCTTGTCTTACTACTCTCCTCATCTGCTGTAGCTCCAAGCCCCTGGTCAGTCTCCCATCAGGCAGTGGGCACAGTGTTTTAATTTATTCTTCTTTAGGGAGGTCACTCTCTCTGTGCCTACACTCTGGAGTTTCTCTGACCTATCTGTCAGCCTCAGAAGCGCTGAGTCACATATGACGGGACACAACAAACTTTCCTGCCTTTTCACAGCTCTGATAGGCTGGAGCTGGGTGGAGGGTGGAGTCGGTCCCAAAGAGCGGTCAGTGGTAAAATTGACAGCTCAGGTCACACACAGTAATGCTGGGAATACACAGTTCGTTTCTGGCTCTCGATTCTGCTAACTATAGTTTTTGCCGCTCAATTCTGCAGTCAATTCTCTTATCTTCCGCTCGTTTTTCTTATCTTTTTCCATTCACTTCTATCAGAAATCGAGCGGCAAAAGGATCGAAAGGGAGATCGGACATGTCGGAATTTTATCTATCGAACCATCTAATCACCTTGAAAACGAAGAATATGTAGTCCCTGTTGGCTGCCCCTTCCTCCCAGACCTAGCTGTCTGTAGCCCCCTGCCATGATCATGTGCATACTCTGGGGACGAAGCAGGCCCGGATCTAGGAGAGTGTTTGTAGCAGAGTTTGTAGCAGGCACTTGCTGCTGTGGTCCACACATTTGACAGTTTAACTACTGGAGTGTGCCAGCCTGCTGCCCGCCCCTTGCTTTCTGGTGCACTAGGCCGTGGCCTCTGTGGCCTTGCCTAAAATCCAGCCGTGGCTCTGGCGCTTTGAGTCCACCAGGAGAAAAGCACAATATAAATGTTATTTGCCTTTTCTTGTCTTACTGATGTTTGGTGTACCAATGAATATAGTTGCACAGGACAGTCTTTAAAAATAACCCTTCCAATCTCATCTGAGACTTTAGCTTTATCTGTACAGATCAGAGGCCACTTACAGAGGGAATTCCCTGCTTATGGAACTGATACAAACCGTGCAGAGCGAGCTGGGAGTTCTCTGCCAGCTGCAAGAACTGTGGAGTTCAGAGTGGCAGCGTGAGGATCAGCAGCTGACCCAGAAAGAGAGAGATGATAGCTGCGGAGATATCAGATGAGACAGGTGTAGTCTAAGATAGCCGAGTTCAGTGATCCGATTTCAATCTGAAATCGTCTCGGTGCTGAGGCCTGCTAATTAAACTATCTCAGCTGTGTGAACAATCGTATAATTCATTTGTCTGTCCACAGAAATTCCAGTTTGACCATATAATTGGCATACTGCTGTTTCTCCTCACATCAAGATTGCCCTCAAAATGTAGATCCAAGTGCAAAACACATTGGGCCATATACAATTAACTTTTTCTCCTTAGTTTTCTCCTAGGAGATAATTTTTCATTTTCGATTTAAAATAAAATTTATCACTTTGCAATGGAAAAAGTTCCAAAAAGTAGGTGAAAAAGTACTATCAAAATAATTTTGAGTGTGTTCTTACTTGCTGGTGGTTTATTGACAAGTTTGAAAATATTAACTAGGAGAGAACTCAGGAGATAAAGCTAATTGCATATGGGCCATTGGCCAGCGAACATTTGGTGTGTTCGATTCGGCCCTTATACATTATCATTGAGCTAAACTTTGACCCCTTACCTCACAGTCAGCAGACACATGGCAGCCAATCAGCTAGCACCCCTTTCTGGACCCCCCACCCTCCTATCAAAAAGCACTTATGGTGGCCATAGTGGATTTATTCTCTGCTGGCTGCTGACTGTTAGTGAGAGCAGGGACATACTTGCTGCAGATAGGTAGGGAAAGCATTAGCTAGGCCTGTGTTCTTGTTCCTCACTTGCTGTGAAAGCCCCACAAACAGCCTTTTGAGGGTTAGCACATCAGTCTCCTGTGTTGTGTGCACACTACTGCTGTTGCCTCATTAAGTTGCAGACACAATACCACTCCTGTGCATTTTTATTTCACTGCATTCTGATAGTACTATTGTATCTCTCTGTGTGTGACACTCCACAGCCCACTGACACCCAGAGCTGTGCATAATGTGATTTCTGCCCTCTAGTGATTAAAACCCGACTTAGTCAACTCTGTAATTTTTGGTGGGACTTTTGGCATGGATCCCTCTCTGGCTTGTCACAGTCCAGGTGTTAGACCCCTTTAAACAACTTTTTCATCACTTTTGAGGCCAGAAATAGTCTTTGTAGGTTTTAAAATTTGCCTGTCCATTGAAGTCTATGGCAGTTCGCTAGATTTGCCTGTTCGCAAACATTTGCAGAAAATTCTATGTTCGCAACATCTTGTTCAGGGTCTATGGCTAAAAGTAGAGGCAGAGGAGCAGCAGGATAGCCAGGCAACTGGTATTGCTTAAAAGGAAATAAATATGGCAGCCACCATATCCCTTTCGACCGGTTCCCAATGGCGTTCAACTAGCATTAAAGAGGAACTTCAGCCTAAACAAACATACTGTAACATCCGTAAAGACGGCAGCTGCGGGCACGCAGGGTGTCTCCTCAGCCGCCTTGCCTTGTCACTCAGGGGCCTTGCTCGTACCTCTAGCGTCTAGCACACCGAGGACGGGTCTGTCTTGTACACATGGAGCTGCTGTATGGCGCGCGCGCGGAGACAGGACCTTTATGCGGGGAGGAGGCGCGTCAGCTGACCGGCTGGTTAGTTGACGTCAGAGGTGACTCACGGCGCTCCGGATTGGCTGATTGGAGTGGGCGCAGCCGTTTGGTCTCCTCTGCTTCAAAAGCCTTCGCTGCTCACTCGCAACTTGTCTGCTGGTGCGAATACTTATGTGCTAGCGCTCAGACCTTAGATAGTATCCGGTGTGCTTTGATCTGGGAGGAAACCGGGGATTTCACACAAGACTAGGATATTATTATACTGGATATTGATTTATTGTGTATGACCCTTGCTACCATCTGACTTTGCTCTTTGATTACCGTTCCTGTACTTCTGCCTATCTGACTCTGTTACTGAACCCTGCCTGATACCTTACCATTCTCTTGCCTGTCGATTCTGTACTGTGTCTGCCCGCTCGTTACTGACCTTGCCTGTCTGACCTCTCTACTCACCAGTGAGCCCTTGTCACTGGTGAGGTTCTATTCTGACAGAACCCACCAGGTCCTCTGGTGAGGTAAAGCCAAACTGTCAGTTACCATTCACTGTTAGTAATCGCCAGCTCCTCTGGCGAGGTGAAGTCTACTAATCAGTTACTGTGTTCTAATAATACCCACCAGCCCCTCTGGTGGGGTTTTGCTAATTATCACTTTCTATACTCTATACCCACCAGCTCCTCTGGTGACGTTCTGCTACTCATTCTGTTACTGTTGCACCAAACATTACATACCTTGTTGGTCATTTGCTATACTTGTATTATTGGTGATACTGCAGATCACCACATAATCAGGTATAACGTCTGTATTATTGGTGATTCTGCAGATCACAAATAATCAGACATCTGTGTGGTACACCAATAGTTACACATACTGTCATTAAGTTACATTAGTTGTGTTAATTAAAATAGATAGGAAATATAATCTCTTACCCTCCCTGTTTTAAAAGAACAGGCAAATGTTTGTGATTTCATGAGGACAGACATCTTTTTGGTTGAAAGGAGATGACAGGGAGCATGAGACACAGTTCCAACTGTCCTGTGTCCTGATCACCCCTCCCAGTTGCTAAGCAACCAGAACACCAACATCAGAAATCCCATCATGCTTTGCACAGCTTCAGGGGAAATATGCCTGGGCAGTTTTCTTTGATAGGGTGGAGCTTAGCTTCTGTGCAGCTAAAAATGAGACTTTGGTAAGAAAAACAAAGTTCTGATGCCGTAAAACTATTTGTTAAAGAAACACCAAGCCTTTTCAGTGCTGCTGAGTAGATTTTTAGTCTGGAGGTTCACTTTAACCACTTTACCCCCGCACGTACGGATTTCTCCGCCCCTTTTTCCATCCTTTCACCCCCAGGGACGGAGAAATCCGTACTCTGCGCACTCTCGCCGCTGTCCGCGCTCCCGCTCGTAAACACGCCGCCGCCCGCTCGCCCAGAGATCAACGAACGGGAAAATCCATTCCCGTTCGTTGATCTCAGCCCCTCAATGATCTGCTGCCGCTCGGCTGAGCAGCGCGATCATTGTGAAAAAATAACAAAGTCTCAGCCTCTTTCTACTTCCTGCAAGCGTCCGGAAGGACGCTTGCAGGTCGCATGAAACAAATTTGTAATGTTGCCATCTTGTGGCCAAATAGTAAAACTACACCCTAACCATTTTTTACACACAAATAACCTTGTTTTACACAAAAAATTAACTCCTTACCTCCCACACTCCCCAATTTTTTTTTTTGTAATTAAAAAATAAATAAAAAATTTACAATTTAAAAAAAATACATAAATAGTTACCTTAGGGACTGAACTTTTTAAATATTTATGTCAAGAGGGTATAACACTGTTACTTTATAAACTATGGGCTTGTAATTAGGGATGGATGCAAAACTGAAAAAAATGCACCTTTATTTCCAACTAAAATATTGGCGGCAAACATTGTGATAGGGACATAATTTAAACGGTTTTATAACCGGGATAAATAGGCATATACATTTAATGGGTTTTAATTACAGTAGCATGCATTATTTAAAAACTATAATGGCCGAAAACTGAAAAGTAATACATTTTTTCCCACATTTTTTCCTATTTTCCCATTAAAACACATTTAGAATAAAATTATTCTTGGCATAATGTCCCACCTAAAGAAAGCCTAATTGGTGGCGAAAAAAACAAGATATAGTTCATTTCATTGCGATAAGTAATGATAAAATTATAGACGAATGAGTGGAAGGAGCGCTGAAAGGTGAAAATTGCTCTGGTGGTCAGGGGGTAAAACCCCTCAGTTGGGAAGTGGTTAAACAACGGTCACGACACTTGTTCCTCAAGCGATGTCCATTCAAATGAATGGACAGTGCTTTGTAAAAATTGGTACTGGCTTTTACTATCATTCACGTAAATGCCACATTTCTACCCGTTGTATCCTGGCACTAAGTGCGGCACCTCTGTGTCCCCCTGCGGGGGTCAAAACACAACAGGTTTGCCAAACGTCGGGAATCAATGCCAGACACTTCTCTGCTCATTTTCAGAGAATGAGCTCTAGGGTGAGAATGTTGCTGGGGGTGAGTCTGTCAGGGATCGGGGGGGGGGGGGGGATTCCACACACCTGAGTATCGTCTGAAGTGCCCGTTATCGGCCATCTCAGCCAACTTTAGGCAAGTGTGCATACGAGGCTTAAAGTGGGCCTGAACTCTTGCACAAGATAAAATGAAAACAGAGAAAAATGCACCCTATATGTATTCAGAGAGTGTAGCCTGTCCAATCCCCCTCATCTGTGACTAATCACAAGTTGTAATTTCACCTCTCCCCTGTTTCAGCTGCCACGACAGATGAGCTAATTTGTAAACACAGGATGTTAACAATATGTCTGCTTTCAAGAAAGTGGGATGTAGACACACCACAGATTTACTGCAGGATTTGTATCAGCCGTAACAAAGAAATGTTTTTCTTTAAAGGGGCACTACGGCGAAAAATTTTAAAATTTAAAATATGTGCAAACATAGACAAATAACAAGTACTTTTTTCCAGAGTAAAATGAGCCATAAATTACTTTTCTCCTATGTTGCTGTCACTTACAGTAGGTAGTAGAAATCTGACAGAAGTGACAGGTTTTGGACTAGTCCATCTCTTCATAGGGGATTCTCAGCAAGGGTTTTATTCTTTATAAAGATATCCCTAAAAAGCATTTAAACAATGATGCTGGCCGGCTTCCCTGCTCGCTACACAGTTTTTTGGCAGTTGGACAGAGCAACTGCCATTCACTAAGTGTTTTTGAAAATAAATAAATCCCTGAGAACCCCCCTTGAAGGGTTAGACTAGTCCAAAACCTGCCACTTCTGTCAGATTTCTACTTCCTACTGTAAGTGACAGGAACATAGGAGAAAAGTAATTTATGGCTCATTTTACTCTGGAAAAAAACATACCTCTTATTTGTATATCTTAATCTTTGCACATATTTTAAATTTTAACATTTTTTGCCATAGTGCCCCTTTAAAGGTTATTACACTGTGGCTTATCTTCTAGAGCAGAGAGGAAGTTCTGAGTTCAGGTCCGCTTTAAGATGCTTCCTAACAGTGATATTGTTTTATTTTTCTTTCGGATTAACTTTAAAATTGCATCTGTCACTCTGTGTAGTAAACATTATTCCGTTGTTTGTAAGAAGCCTTCTAGCTGGAGGACATGTCATCCATCCGAATCGCTCCCTCAGTTTTAATAGGAATTTAGTTTGCGTCTTTTGTGTGAGAGTTTCCTCCTGAGCCAGCGGAGAATGGGGAGAGGCTGACAATGAAATTCTTTCATCTCCTTCGCGAGGCATTTGTGGGAAAATAAGCATGCAACTCACATGATCCGCAAGTTTTAAAAAATGGTTGTGTTGGCTTACTTTATCCTGTGGCCATTTCTCACTGCAGGAGGATATTGTGCTTATATAATTTCAGAATAAAACATACCTCATTAGCAATGGGAGAAAATTTAGCACAGTTTAATGACTTTTACAAAGAAAGTTTTGTTTCTCCTCACTGCTCCCCGTGTTCTTGAGTTGATATTAGAATAATTGATGGTCTATTGCACTGAGGACCTAATTATAGAGTCTACAAGCTGGCAGAGAACATACTGTAAGTTTGGTGTAGATTATTTGTTAAATTGGCATAAATAAGTCAGGAGAATGTGGTCTATTTTTGGTCAGATCACTGATTTCTAATTTTGAATAACTGGACCTAGTCATGTGATCGTGTATCACTTCTGGTTTCTGTTTCAGCTTATACAGGAAGTTGTAGTGAGACATGATCACATGAGACTCACAAATCGATCACATGCTTCTCTGTGACTTCCCTAGAGGATAATCTATGTAGAAAGAAGTGATTATTGTCTCAAACCATAAAGAGATATAGAGGCTCGATTGTACGTACCACAACTATAGAAAGCTGCTAAGAGTTTGAAACCATCCAAGTGGTGATGTCCAGGTCCTCCGACCCTGAGAGAATAGGTAGAGTAAGTTAGGCCTTTTTTCCACAGACTGTTGATAGGCAGTGAAATGCCTCAAACTCGCACAACTACTCACTGCTGCCTGGTAACTGCTTGTTGCTGCCTGGTAACTGCTTGCTGAACACACAGCACAACAGTTCATGGAAAAGAGGCCCTAATGTATTGGAAGATGCTGAAGATCAGATCACTCTTCAGTGAGATACATTAGAAACTCATCTGATTAAAGGGACTCAGAGGAGTGCCCGAATTTAAAAGAATACACTTACCTGGGGCTTTTTCCAGCTCACCGTAGGCAGCAAGGTCCCTCGGCTTCCTCTTGGCTCCTCTCCTTCAGCCTCCGCCGGCCCCCCGTTATCGGCGTCACCCGGGCCTGGTGTCGGCTGGGTCTTCCTGGTTAATGACGCATGGCGTCATCACGCCGGCCGCTTTGCGTCATCACGTCGGCCGGCGTGACAGGTCTGCGCATGCGCGGGTCTTCCCCCATATGCTCAGATCGCTCCCGCGCCGCCGTCCTCTGCTGCCCGCAGCTTCGGTACCGGGTCCCTGCACTTACGTCAGTCGGCTCCAGTCTACACAGGAGAAGTACGCCCTCTATGTATATCTCCAGCGGCTGCTGGAGAGATACGCAAAGAGCGCACTTGTTTTACGTCAGACTGGCTCCGACTGATGGAAGTGCTGGGACCCGGTACCGGAGCTGCGGGCAGCAGAGGACGGCGGCGTGGGAGCAATCAGAGCGTATGGGGCTGGAGGAAGCCCCAGGTATGTATCTTTCTGTATCTTTTTCCTTTTCTCAGCTCTCAGTCCCTTTAAGCAGTCCCATACTTTATAAAGTAATTTTCACCCTAAAGCAGAGGCGTAGCTAGGGTTTTCAGCGCCCGGGGACAAAGACTATTAATGCGACCCCCAAAGTCAAGGTTGCGGCGCGCGTAGCGCGCCGCGCCAGAGAGGGGCGTGGTCACATAATAAATGTGGGCGTGGTTATGGGTGGAGCCAAATGTATATGGAGGTTAGCAGGCTCACGCTCACCCACCCTCCCTCAGTATGTACCTTCCAGCATGTTCCAAGACAAATTCAGCAATCATGAGCCCCCCCCATCAAGACAAATTCAGCAATCATGAGACCCCCAACATAACCAACTCAGCAATCATGAGGCCCCCAACAAGACAAATTTAGCAATCATGAGGCCCCCAACAAGACAAATTCAGCAATCATGAGGCCCCCAACAAGACAAATTCAGCGATCTTGAGGCCCCCAACAAATCATGAGGCCCCCAACAAGACAAATTCAGTAACCATGAGGCCCCCAACAAGACAAATTCAGCAGTCATGAGTCACATAAATAGACAGCATTTCACATAAATAGGTAGAATGCCCCCTTAATATGGTAGACACCTCTCACCTGGCAGCAGTTCTCCAAAATACACTCAATCTGACGTGGTTCCCCAAAAATAGGTAGCCCCAGGTCTATAGTTGTCCCCAGAATAGGTGGCCAGCAGTATAGATGTCCCCAGAATAGGTGGCCAGCGGTATAGATGTCCCCAGAATAGGTGGCCAGCGATATAGATGTCCCCAGAACAGGTAGCCAGGGGTAGAGATGTCCACAGAACAGGTAGCCAGGGGTATATGTGCCCAGTATATGTAGGCAGGGATATGTGTGCCCAGTATATGTAGCCAGAGGTATATGTGCCCAGTATATGTAGCCAGGGGTATATATGCCCAGTATATGTAGCCAGGAGAATAATATGTGCCCAGTATATATAGTCAGGCGTATATGTGCCCAGTATATGTAGCCAGGGGTATATATGCCCAGTCCATGTAGCCAGGGGGTATATATGCCCAGTATATGTAGCCAGGGGGTATATATGCCCAGTATATGTAGCCAGGGGGTATATATGCCCAGTATATGTAGCCAGGGGGTATATATGCCCAGTATATGTAGCCAGGGGTATATATGCCCAGAGTAGGTAGCCAGGGGTATATATGCCCAGTATATGTAGCCAGGGGGTATATATGCCCAGTCCATGTAGCCAGGGGGTATATATGCCCAGTATATGTAGCCAGGGGGTATATATGCCCAGTCCATGTAGCCAGGGGGTATATATGCCCAGTATATGTAGCCAGGGGTATATATGCCCAGTAGATGTAGCCAGGGGGTATATATGCCCAGTAGATGTAGCCAGGGGTATATATGCCCAGTAGATGTAGCCAGGGGTATATATGCCCAGTAGATGTAGCCAGGGGTATATATGCCCAGTAGATGTAGCCAGGGGTATATATGCCCAGTAGATGTAGCCAGGGGGTATATATGCCCAGTAGATGTAGCCAGGGGTATATATGCCCAGTAGATGTAGCCAGGGGGTATATATGCCCAGTAGATGTAGCCAGGGGGTATATATGCCCAGTAGATGTAGCCAGGGGTATATATGCCCAGTAGATGTAGCCAGGGGTATATATGCCCAGTAGATGTAGCCAGGGGGTATATATGCCCAGTAGATGTAGCCAGGGGTATATATGCCCAGTAGATGTAGCCAGGGGGTATATATGCCCAGTAGATGTAGCCAGGGGGTATATATGCCCAGTAGATGTAGCCAGGGGGTATATATGCCCAGTAGATGTAGCCAGGGGTATATATGCCCAGTAGATGTAGCCAGGGGTATATATGCCCAGTAGATGTAGCCAGGGGTATATATGCCCAGTAGATGTAGCCAGGGGGTATATATGCCCAGTAGATGTAGCCAGGGGTATATATGCCCAGTAGATGTAGCCAGGGGTATATATGCCCAGTAGATGTAGCCAGGGGGTATATATGCCCAGTAGATGTAGCCAGGGGTATATATGCCCAGTAGATGTAGCCAGGGGGTATATATGCCCAGTAGATGTAGCCAGGGGTATATATGCCCAGTAGATGTAGCCAGGGGTATATATGCCCAGTAGATGTAGCCAGGGGTATATGTGCCCAGTAGATGTAGCCAGGGGTATATATGCCCAGTAGATGTAGCCAGGGGTATATATGCCCAGTAGATGTAGCCAGGGGTATATATGCCCAGTAGATGTAGCCAGGGGTATATATGCCCAGTAGATGTAGCCAGGGGTATATATGCCCAGTAGATGTAGCCAGGGGTATATATGCCCAGTAGATGTAGCCAGGGGGTATATATGCCCAGTATATGTAGCCAGGGGGTATATATGCCCAGTATATGTAGCCAGGGGTATATATGCCTAGTATATGTAGCCAGGGGTATATATGCCCAGTATATGTAGCCAGGGGTATATATGCCCAGTAGATGTAGCCAGGGGTATATATGCCCAGTAGATGTAGCCAGGGGGTATATATGCCCAGTAGATGTAGCCAGGGGTATATATGCCCAGTAGATGTAGCCAGGGGGTATATATGCCCAGTAGATGTAGCCAGGGGGTATATATGCCCAGTAGATGTAGCCAGGGGTATATATGCCCAGTAGATGTAGCCAGGGGGTATATATGCCCAGTAGATGTAGCCAGGGGGTATATATGCCCAGTAGATGTAGCCAGGGGTATATATGCCCAGTAGATGTAGCCAGGGGTATATGTGCCCAGTAGATGTAGCCAGGGGTATATGTGCCCAGTAGATGTAGCCAGCGGTATATATGCCCAGTAGATGTAGCCAGGGGTATATATGCCCAGTAGATGTAGCCAGGGGTATATATGCCCAGTAGATGTAGCCAGGGGTATATATGCCCAGTAGATGTAGCCAGGGGTATATATGCCCAGTAGATGTAGCCAGGGGGTATATATGCCCAGTATATGTAGCCAGGGGGTATATATGCCCAGTATATGTAGCCAGGGGTATATATGCCCAGTATATGTAGCCAGGGGTATATATGCCCAGTATATGTAGCCAGGGGTATATATGCCCAGTAGATGTAGCCAGGGGTATATATGCCCAGTAGATGTAGCCAGGGGTATATATGCCCAGTAGATGTAGCCAGGGGTATATATGCCCAGTAGATGTAGCCAGGGGTATATATGCCCAGTAGATGTAGCCAGGGGTATATATGCCCAGTAGATGTAGCCAGGGGTATATATGCCCAGTAGATGTAGCCAGGGGGTATATATGCCCAGTATATGTAGCCAGGGGGTATATATGCCCAGTATATGTAGCCAGGGGTATATATGCCCAGTATATGTAGCCAGGGGTATATATGCCCAGTATATGTAGCCAGGGGTATATATGCCCAGTAGATGTAGCCAGGGGTATATATGCCCAGTAGATGTAGCCAGGGGTATATATGCCCAGTAGATGTAGCCAGGGGTATATATGCCCAGTAGATGTAGCCAGGGGTATATATGCCCAGTAGATGTAGCCAGGGGTATATATGCCCAGTAGATGTAGCCAGGGGTATATATGCCCAGTAGATGTAGCCAGGGGTATATATGCCCAGTAGATGTAGCCAGGGGTATATATGCCCAGTAGATGTAGCCAGGGGTATATATGCCCAGAGTAGGTAGCCAGGTGTCCCCCTCCCTGCCTCCCCAGCAGGAGGGGAGCAGCGCAGAGAAGAGGGAGAGAGCTGCTCTCTCTCCCTCGCTGTCCCCTCCATTAATGTCCGGGTGCTGGCAGCGGCGGGCGGAACTTACCTCCGTCTCGTCGCAGCGCGGATGGATCTGCCGCTACTCTGGTCTAGTCCAGACCAGAGCAGCGGCTGCGGGATCCGAACTTCCGGCCGGCGCTGGAGCGAGACGGAGGTGAGTCCCGCCCGCTGCGCCTGCGCCAGCACCCGGACAATAACGGAGGGGACAGCGATGGAGGGAGGGAGAGCCCTAAGGTGAGAGAAGGGGGGGAGATGGCCCCCTTCTCCACCGCCCGCATAGCTCTCCCTCTTCTCTTCTCTGCGCTGCTCCCCTCCGCAGAGGAAAAAAAAAAAAATCAGCTCAGCTGGGCGCCCTTAGGGACCCGGCGCCCGGGGGCACTTGACCTACCCTGACCCCCCCTAGCTCCGCGCCTGCCCTAAAGTGATACCTTTAGTGACTAAATGTACATGAGTTATTGCAAGCTTTCCAAACGTTAAAGAGAAACCGTAACCAAGAAATGAACTTCATGCCAATCAGTAGCTGATACCCCCTTTCCCATGAGAATTCTATTCCTTTTCTCAAACAAATCATCCCCTGATGATTATGGCTCTGTATGGCTGCTTTTGTGGTGAAACCCCTCCCACAGTGTGATGTCAGCACCTCACAGCACTGAGCTCCTGATATCACACTGTGGGAGCCTTGTTCCCTGGGCCGGGCCGAGGCAGAGGCTGGAGAGGCTCCAGCCTCAGGGTGCAGTGTAGGAGGGGGCGCACAATTCATTCAGCTGTCATTCCCAATTGTGTTTGAAGCAGAAAGAAATAAGAAAAGGGGATACATGACAGTGACTGCAAGCCAGATAACTAGAGATTAAGGTGTTGGGGAGGTTGGGGTGGGACGGATGGAGGGGCGCACTTTGCTGTCTCAGCCTTGGGTGCTGAAGGACCTTGTCCCGTCTCTGCGTTGTTGCATTGTGGGAAACAACAGCTGTTTCCAACTGCCAAAAATGCAAGCAGCATCTCCTTCCAGTGACATCACCTGCCAGCAGTAAAACCTGTGATACATTTATGAATGTAAATCAGGGAGAGTAAAGATGTTACAATGGGCAAACACTGACTAAATCATTTATACATAATTATTGTAAAAATGAAGCACTTTTTTATCATATTATTTTCACTGGCGTTCCTCTTTAAGTTTCATCTTCAGACATTATACATAACTGTGTCAGAACCGTACGGTTCTGATATAGTTCTGTATAATGACTGAAGAAGAAACGAACGTTTGGAAAGCTTAGTTGCAATAAACCATAAAAGGTATCACCAGACAAGACTTATATCGCGCTTTTCTCCTGGCACACTCAAAGCGCCAGACCTGCAGCCACTAGGGCGCACTCTATAGGCAGTAGCAGTGTTAGGGAGACTTGCCAAAGGTCTCCTGCTGAATACATGCTGCCTTACTGAACAGGCAGAGCCAAGATTCAAACCCTAGTCTCCCGTGTCAGAGGCAGAGCCCTTAACCATTACACCATCCAGCCACCGGAATCAATGTTTGTAGGTTTGATGTCTGCATTTCTGCTCCTCGACTAACACCGGACCGCACTTCACTTGGAGTTAAAGGGACACGTAAGTCAAACCCAAAAAAAAAATGAGTTTTACTCACCTGGGGCTTCCAATAGCCCCCCTGCAGCTCTCCGGTGCCCTCGCCTTCTCCCTCCGATCCTCCTGGCCCCACCGGCAGCCACTTCCTGTTTCGGTGACAGGAGCTGACAGGCTGGGGACGCGAGTGATTCTTCGCGTTCCTGGCCACAATAGCGCCATCTATGCTGCTATAGCATATATCATATACCATATAGCAGCATAGAGGGTGCTAATGTGTCTGGGAACGCGAAGAATCACTCGCGACCCCAGCCTCTCAGCTCCTGTCACCGAAACAGGAAGTGGCTGCTGGCGGGGCCAGGAGGATCGGAGGGAGACGGCGAGGGCACCGGACAGCTGCAGGGGGCTATTGGAAGCCCTAGGTGAGTAAAACTCATTTTTTTAGTTTGACTTAAGTGTCCCTTTAAAGGACAACTGAAGTGAGAGAGATGTGGAGGCTGCCATATTTATTTCATTTTAAGCAATACCAGTTCCCTGGCTATCCTGCTGATCCTCTGCCTCTAAAGTCTGGTACATGCCATGCAATTTCCTGTCAGATA
This sequence comes from Hyperolius riggenbachi, assembly GCF_040937935.1. Taxonomy (NCBI): domain Eukaryota; kingdom Metazoa; phylum Chordata; class Amphibia; order Anura; family Hyperoliidae; genus Hyperolius; species Hyperolius riggenbachi. The sequence continues at coordinate 632,748,723 of NC_090646.1, forward strand.
GATTGATAGACACGTCCGATCTGATTTCCGATCGTTTTTCTGATTGACTTGCATAGAATTGATCAGAAAATTGACCAGAAAAACAATCGGAAATCCTATTCGATCTGTGGGAAATGATCGACCCATCTATCTGATGGGAAATTGCATGGTGTGTACCAGGCATAGTACTTTTAGCCCAAGACACCGAACAAGCATGCAGCAGATCAGGTGTTTCTGACATTACTGTCAGATCTGACAAGATTAGCTGCATGCTTGTTTCAGAGAGCATGTGGCTCAGAAATCTTCATCCAGCAAAATTTAGGAAATCAATTAGAGTTCTTTGTTGACCTTTTTCACACGTTGTTGTTAATCTTTCTTTAATCTGTAACAGACTGCCATGGCACATAAAACAATTAACTGTCCAGCTGGAAGCTCTGTATAATTCATACATCAAGCCATTATCAGGATCTGTAACTTCACAACGGGGATAGAGCTTTTAGCGGCTATCAGCATAGGAATTCCATAACAATCTGTCAATCGGTGTTGGAAGCCACAGTCACGAAGGATGTCTTGCATACCTTCCAACTTTTTGAGATGAGAAAGCGGGACACTTAAAGCGGACCCAAACCAAACCTTTTTTTAATTCAAAATATTTAGTTGCACTACTCTGACACATACAAATATAAATAAACACTCCTTCAAGCCTATGAGCATTTCAGTGCATGCTTTTCACCCTCCTCTTTGCAAAACTAGGGTTATTCTGGGGGCAGCCATTAGCAATTCCTCCTTTGCTGGACACCATCTACTTCACTGGTTTGCCGGATTATTTGCCGGCAATATGAAAGGAAGGGAGGGGTTTCTCCACTAAATGTAAAATCTCTATATATAATAGACTAAGTGCCTCAACCTTCAAACAAGAAGAAGAAGTACTTTGCATGAGAAAATTTATGCGTGCTCAAACACCAAGTTTAAGGCCTCTTTTCCATGGACTGTTGAGCTGTGTGCTCAGCAAGCAGTTACCAGGCAGCAGTGAGCAGATACCAGGCAGCAACAAGCAGTTACTAGGCAGCAGCAAGCAGTTACCAGGCAGCAGCAAGCAGTTACCAGGCAGCCGTGAGCAGATACCAGGAAGCAACAAGCAGTTACCAAGCAGCAGCAAGCAGTTACCAGGCAGCAGCAAGCAGTTACCAGGCAGCAGCAAGCAGTTACCAGGAAGCAGTGAGCAGTTACCAGGCAGCAGTGAGCAGTTGTGAGAGTTTGAGAGCCATTTCACTGCCTATTCACAGTCCATGGAAAAGAGGCCTTACCCTAGCAAGTCTGACATTGCAAATCTGGCCTAATTGGCTATTCATGAGGCAATGCTCATGCAAATGCATGCACAAACCAATACCACAAAGCAGTCACCCTGCTACATGCTACATTAGCACTATCCGGCTTAGTGCACACCAGAGCGGTTCGGCAGCGTTTTGCGATCCACTTGCGGCTGCAGATACGCTTGGGTAATGTATTGCAATGGGGGACCGCAGGGTCCCAGGCTCTCTCACTGCCTGGAAACCACAGCGGCACCCCGGAGGGGGAGGCTGGGTGGCGTGGACGACCCCCCCCCCCCCCCCCCCAAGTGTGGCCAGCGCCGGGAAGACCCGTCTGCACCCACCTCCCAATATTAAAAACAGGCACTTACCTTAACGTCCATTGCGTTCTGTTACATGCGCATTAATTTGGGGGCACCACATGAGAAAGGAGAGAAGCATGGGTCACCCCGAGCTTTAGAGCTCAGGGCTGGCTCACATACAGCACTCCAGAGGGGGGGGGGGAGGACAGGCACACTCACTCCAGGGTTCACACCACCGGAGCAAGCCATCCACCACCTGCCTCCAAAGGATACAAACTGCACAAAATGCTTTCCATGAGAAAATTAATGCGCATGTAGCAGAACCCAGCCTCCCACTCCGGGGTGCCGCTGTGGTTCCCAGGCAGCGAGAGAGCACTTTGCAGTATTGGTTTTTTGACCCTGCATAGTTTGGCATGCGAAAGCAAATGCATATTTGCATGAGCATTGCCTCATGAATAGCCAATTAGGGCGGATTTGCAAAGCCAGACTTGCTAGGGTTAAACTTGGTGTTTGAGCACGCATACATTTTCTCATGGAAAGCCTACTTCTTCTTGCTTCAAGGTTGAAGCACGTACTCTATTAGATAGATAGATGCGGCGTATGCTACGACGCGGGTTGGCTAGTATTTTATATTTGTCATCATGCAGCTGAAAAAAGGCTGCTATTTATTATTATAACTTAGAAAATAGATTTTATTTCTGAAATCTTGTATTTTTAGTTTGGGTCCACTTTAAAGAGACTCTGTAACAAAATTTTCAGCCTTAGTTCTTCTATCCTATAAGTTCCTTTGCCTGTTCTAATGTGCTCTGGCTTACTGCAGCCTTTCCTAATTGCACAGTGGCTGTGTTATCTCTGTTATATGATCTAATCTGTTTTCTTCTGTCGGCTAAGGCTGGAATGTGTGGAATATGCAGGGCTGCTTGTGATTGGATAGAAGCGATACACACCCTCTGCAGGCCCCCTGCAGGCTCTGTATGACTCACACACTCTGCTTATGTGAGCCTATCACAAGCTGGTTAGTTTGTTTGTAAACACTGCCTAAAACTGTTAATTACAAGCCAGGATTGCAGCAGAGAGTGGCAGAAACAGCACAGAGGGGCCCAGGAGAACATAATGAATAGAATGGTATGCTTTTTGCTGTAAAAATTTTAGAGTACAGATTCTCTTTAAGCCACACACCCGGTCACACCCCTGACCACGCCATTGTCACACCTCCTAGTCACGCATACTATAAAGATTTCATAAGAAAAATATGTTGTTTTATAATTCAAATCACACATAGTCCTTTCTATCCTGGTTAATTTTCCTTCATATTAACATTTTAAAATTAGTAATACAGTATATCAATTTAAAGGATGAGAATAAAGTTTACAGTGAATCAAACACAATTTTAGCAGAAAAATATATATATTTACATAGAAAGAGGGACAAAGTCATGAAAGAGGGACAAATGAGGAGGAAAGAGGGACAGAGAGACAGGGCTCCCAAAGAGGGACTGTCCCTCCAAAAGAGGGACAGTTGGGAGTTATGCGTCTTGTTGCGTACCGGATATCTATTCATTGGGATGATCCATTGTTCAGCTCTGCTCCATGAGCCTCGTATGATCTGCTGCTCAGCTGGGTCTGATGTCTGCATAATAACACATATGTGACCGTCACGTACAATCATGTAAAAACACCTTATGTAAAGTAAAGCTATATAAACAATTTAGATTTATATAAGAAGTATATACCGGTACATTTAGGTCGGTTTTATATCTATTTTTGCGTTGTGGTGGGATGTGATGACCCTGCAGTATTCCACCATAGCGCAAAAAATGAAAAACATATGACTCTGAAGCAGAGTGCGCTGACAGGGTCATATGTATAGCGCCTCCCACAGTGAGGGCAGGAAGTACATCACTGGGATTCCTGTCGCTGCGCCGCACTGCGCTCCGTCGATTACACCACGTGCATCTCCCACAGATTGCCATTACCCCAACCACGTGCATTAAAGAGACACTGAAGAAAAAAAAATATGATATAATGATTTGTATGTGTAGTACAGCTAAGAAATAAAACATTAGGAGCAGGGACATATGTCTAATATTGTTTCCAGTACAGGAAGAGTTAAGAAACTCCAGTTGTTCCCCACCGCTGGCACCGGGCAATTATTCGTCAAACACAGCCGAATAATTCGTGCTCCCATTCGTGTCATCGGAAGCTTACTGAGCAGGCGCAGTACGGAGGTTCTCTTGTACTGCGCCTGCGCAGTAAGCTTCCGATGACACGAGCGCGCAGGGCTGCGCAGACGCAGTTGGAAAGCATGCCACGCTAGCCCGGACCTGATGGCGGAGAACGGCGGATCGGAGGAGGACGGCGTGGGACATTACTGCTACAGGAGGCTGATAGAAGCCCCAGGTAAGTGTCTGTTTTTACCCTAAGCATCCCCCCACAGAGCCCCTTTAGGCGCTTGGCCCAGCTACAGACCTGCACTGTACCTAATCCTACCTATTGCCTGATGAAGCGGGGTCATACCTGCGAAACGCATTACATTTTCCTCTGGCGTATGTAAACCAATTTGTTCTGCTGAACTTTGTTGACATATTTTGTGTCTATTTGGAGGAGATATGACCACGGTCTCCACACATTTTAAACTTTTTTAAACTTTAAAATTTTAAACTTTTTAGACATTTTTATTCTTCTGGTCCAAGTCCACCCTTGGTGGAGGGGTGTCATCCCCTTTTTTTCCTGATCTACAGAGAGCGACTTCTTAATCCTGAGTGGGGATCTGCCCACCTGCTATTACAGTGGTTGCCTTTGAGGTATCCCTGCATTGTGAGTGTATTTGTATTTACTCTACCAACTTCATCCCATATTACCAGTACATACTACACTATATTTGGCTCTTGGTGTCCCTATCTTTGCTCTCTTTGCATTATTTGTTAATTTATCTCTTTGTTTATGCCGTTTGCCCCTCCCCTCTATCTACCCTGATACCACAGTACTCTCTGTGCACTACTCCATTACTCGCCAAAACCACGTCAACTGCTGCCTTATATACTGAAGGGGAAGTCTGTGGCTCTTACAGCCACGCCTCTCTTCCAATTTCTCCTCTTCACTATTGACAGTTTTTTTTCCCAGCAGTCAAGAGCAAGATACATTTCACCAGACTGCCTCAAATAAAAATGCCACCCATAGTGTAAAATGGTTAAAATACATTCATATATATATAAAAAAAAACAATTTTTCAAGTGTAAAGAGTAATTTAGAACAGGCTCTCCCACGTATGCTGGCCACCTGTTGGCTATGTGCCTGAATCCCTTTTGCCGATCGGCACACTCTCAACCCGGCTCATGGGCACTCTCACCACTCTGTTCCCACCAGCCGTCGGCACATTGGACACTGACTCTCATTTCTGCATCCTAGCTCTGCCCTTAAAGCGGAACTGAAGAAAGTTTTTTTCAATTAACTGTTAAGGTAGGTATGTGCCTTTAATACTTACATACCTTAGCGCTGTGTCGTTCAGATGATGCAGGCTCTACCGGTCCCAAACTCGTCCAGTTAAAATCATCAACTTAGAAGTCGATGAGGAATAGACAGTGCTTGTCTGTCTGTCTGATTTCTGTTCCCTGCATCTTTCTCTTTTCTCCACCCTTTCTCCGCCCCTCTGCGTCCCCTCTGTGCTCGTTCTTGCTGCTCATAGTAGACGCAGCTCTTGTTCACCGGCGAGAGCCTGAACAGAGCAGGAGCCGTCTCTCTGATCCTGAACGCGCAGGAGCTGGCACTGTCCGTCACTCCTGCAATTCCTTGAGGTTGAAAGTTCTGAGTGCACGAGAGGACAAACTGTGCATGCTCAGTGCCTGGGCTCCTCTCGTGCACGGTTTAAGACGAAAGTGCAGCTTACCAGCAATGCCCCAGAAGTACTTCTGGGCGGCGGCCATCTTAACAGGAAGGCGGAAGCATGAAAAAGTTAAAGGGGATCTGAAGAGAGAGGTATATGGAGGCTGCCATGCTTACTTCCTTGTAAGCAATACCAGTTGCCTGGCAGCCCTGCTGATCCTCTGCCTCTAATACTATTAGCCATAGCCCCTGAACAAGCATGCAGCAGATCAGGTGTTTCAGACTTTAAAGTCAGATCTGACAAGACTAGCTGCATGCTTGTTTCTGGTGTTATTCAGATACTACTGCAGAGAAATAGACCAGCAAGGCTGCCAGGCAACTGGTATTGATTAAAAGGAAATAAATATGGCAGCCTCAGTATACCTCTTACTTCAGTTCCCCTTTAAAAAATCCACTGATCACGGCAGCGGGGAGCTGCGAAAAACCAATGAGTGTCATCAGGTAGACATGCTGATGCGGGTAATATGTTTTTTATTATTTTTATTGAACAGTTCCGCTTTAAAGGACACCCGAGGTGAAAATAAACGAATAAAATAAACAATTGTATCTATCTTCCTTCTCCTAAAAATGACTTTTTAAGATATTCCACAGTTTTATTTTATGTCTAAATCTACTTTTTAAGTTTTAACTGTTTCATTGTTTTTGTTCAATGACACATTTATTGAAGTATGCCAGAGCTAAAACCTATGAACTATTGACCCTTTTTTATCTCTTTCCTGCTCTCATACACTAGGAAAGTGTTTTATAGTTGGAATTTCTTATCAGTGAGGGTCGCACTGTAGTCACTTCCTGTCTGAGTCAGGACTGAGTCAGCCACTTACATACCTGATATTTCACTATTTCAGGCAGAAAAAGAAAAAAAGGAACACAGCATAGTTATTTGTGTGCTAGGCATGGTACATACCCATGTCTGTCTCATCATGTCACGTCACCTCTGGTATCCTTTAACCAGTACATTATCCTGCCTCTTCTATCCTAAGTTCTGCTTATACAGACATCCAAACCTCTATTTCTGCCCCTCCCAAGCTCTTTCTGAACTGAGCTCGACAAACACAGCATCCACAAAGAGTAATCAAATCCATTACCCTGCCTTGTATAGCTGGGTAATCATGGACTGGTTGCACATTTTAAAATAAGAAAATGTAAACTGCAGACATTCATACACAGTTGATGGCAGGGTTCTCAAATTTGGTACAGTTAGTCACTGGGTGACTGGGATTAAAGAACAACTATCAAAGAAATTGTCCTTCTGTAACCCCCATATACCTATTGAGCTTTTAGCCAGCAACACTAGAAAGATTTTTAGAAGTCTGTCATCATAGCCTGTGCAAAAAAATGCCTTATTTAGCAGCTGTATGTAACAGTTTGTGTCAGTGTTGATGCTAGAGGCTAAAGCTATACCATGTAGATTGGTTCCACTTCTTTCGTCACTATTCACAGAGGAATGATTTAGTATTTGTTTCTGCACTGCCCACACATACTGCTTTATCACAGATCATATGAGAACACCTGAGAGATTTGTCAGCTAAAGACAAAGGATCAGATAAAGGATCTAAAGAGAAGGACCTGTAATGTATTCCTGTTCTTGCATGCTTCCCCTCCCATTCAGAATGAGCTGTTCCTGTCTGTAAACTATTTACTTTGCACTGCGAGGCAGAGAGAGAGAGAGATACAGGATCAGGCACACAGAGCTGCAGCTGATAAGTTATTTACACTCCTATTTGAAGCTATATTTCTGCTTTCTATCATTCAGAGCAGATTCCAGTCACAGGATTACAGCAAGTGAAGATTGTTTCTGTATGCTGGATGTGCTGGACACAGTCCTCCATAGTAATGCCCACAGTGAAAACTGTTCTTTGTAAATGTCTTTTATTTTTTTCACATGAAAAGATGAAAAAAAGCTTTTTTTTTGCCATGTAAATATATATATATATATATTTGCTAGGAAATATATGTGGCATTTTAGAATTTTGGTTAACTTTGAAAGTTGTTCTTTAAAGAGACTCCGTAACAAAAATTGCATCCTGTTTTTTATCATCCTACAAGTTCCAAAAGCTATTCTAATGTGTTCTGGCTAACTGCAGCACTTTCTACTATCACCATCTCTGTAATAAATCAATGTATCTTTCCCCTGTCAGACTTGTCAGGCCTGTGTCTGGAAGGCTGCCAAGTTCTTCAGTGTTGTGGTTCTGTGATGCATCTCCCCCCTCCAGGCCCCTCTATGCACACTGCCTGTGTGTTATTTAGGATTAGAGCAGCTTCTCTCTTCTCTCTTATCTTTTACAAGCTGGATAAATCGTCCTCTGAGCTGGCTGGGCTTTCACATACTGAGGAAATTCAGACAAGGGCAAAGCTGTTTGCAGGAAGAAAAGAGCAGCCTCTTTGGTGGTACGCAGTTGCAGTGGCTGCGTCCGCGGGAGGGATTTTTAAAAAATAAAACATGTTTTTTATTTGTTAGCTAGTGCTAGGCTAGCTAACTATGTGGCCCAAGTCCCTCGGCACCTCTCTGATCCCCTCGATCGTCGCCGGCAATATTTACCCGTCCGCGACCCCGCGAGAGCCGCAGCTTCACCAATGAGCTTCACTTGGCGCAATGGTGATGATCGGACATGACTTCATGACGTCATCCACGTCATGACATCATGCGCAGTCTCAATCCTCCCCATAGCGAAGCCTGGAGCTGATTGGGAGGCTGCGGCTCTCGGGATCACTGGGGGGTACGTATTACGGTGGCGATCGGTGGGGACCGGAGGGACTTTGGGCACATGGTTAGCTAGCGAAGTGCGAGCTTAACAATATACAACACTTTTTATTTTTTAAAGATCCTCCCGGGGCCATGTGATCCCCTGCAGCAGCTAGCCGACCTTAGGTCGGGCTTACCTCCAGGGAGGTTAATAATCAGAAAGGGGGCAGAGCCACAAACAGCCAATCAGATTTGTTTGATTGTTTTCAATGAGAACATTTAAACTGCTTTCATTCTCACATTATTGATGCCAAAGACCTCAAAGCTCCCAAGCGTGGCCATTGAGTGACTGTGTAGTAAGGTCAGAAAAAGATGCTGCATCCAACAACAACCAAATACATACCCGGGCATGCCGGGTCTTCAGCTAGTCCTACATAAATCATGCAAATGTGTAACTTCACAACAAAATCCTTGCTTTACATTGACATTATTTTTCCTATGAAATAAATGCTGCACATTTCAACCGCTAATTGCTAATCCCCAGTCCACCTGGCGAGATATAAAACTCCTTCAACACATCAACCTGTAGAACGTTCAAGATGTACCATGAATTTTAATACTTCTCCGACGGCATGCTTAGGCCAAACCGCTCTCTAATTTCTATGCATTAACTACCTTTATTCTGAAACTAGACCATGTGCCAGCATGCAGCCCTGTGTAAATGGAAAGTATAAATAGCAGTTTTTTAAAGAAAGGCTGAGAAGAAGTGAAGAAGGAGGAACTTTGAGAAAAGTTTGTCAGTTGAAGCGGAGCATCAGCAGAACGTCTCAGCCAGAGCTCGCCTAGCGGGGGCGTTTCATGCATTGCATTGTTCCAGTGCTTCTGGATGAAATGATGTGTGTGAGTCCCCATGGATGCCTCTGCGTATACCTTTGAACAGGCCCGGTGTGTTTGTGCCGTTCCACTCGGCGCTCGGGGAGGGGGGGTTAAGCTGAAAAGAAAGATCTTCAACTGACAGAGTCGCTCCTGGAGGCATCCAAATCTATATAATCAGAGGCTGTTCAGGTACAGTATATAATCAGTGCCATTCCGCAGCGGAGAAAATGAGTCGATGCTCTCGCGGTTCACGGCAATTTTAGTATCGGCTGTCCTCTGGTATAAGGTTGCATGGATCACAGCGTGTGTCATTGACAACAAATCTTTCTGCCGCTGTCAGTGCAAATAATGAGACAAAATACTTTCTGTACAATTGAAAAGAGAAGGTGATGTAACTGGCGCCACTTTGGGAATCAATAGGCGGACATATAAAATGATGGTGGGGGTTCATAGTCTTTCTCTGCGGGAAACCACTTGTCCTCTTTTCTCTCCATCGGCGCTTTTCTGGCTGGGTGCGCCCCCTGCTGGCGAAAAGTGTGAACCACACTGCTGTACATAGTCAACATCTCGTCAACTTCTCAGAGTGGTTATATTAAACTCAGAATTCCCTCTCTGCTCTTAAAGATAAGCAACAACATACTAACCTTTAAGGCCTCGTTCCTACTATACGCGCTGCGTATACCATTTTGGCAGTGCGCATAATGTGCAACACACAAGAACGGTAGAAGGACATAGACAGCCCTTCTACCGTTCCCATGATATGCACTGTGCAGCAGTGTGATGCGCTATCGCACTGCTGCATGCATTTTTCGGAAATCGCAGCGTGATTCACTGTAGTGAATGTGATCAGCAGTGTAGCGCATGGCAGCGCAGATCAGTGTTGGACTTGGGAGTGGGAAAGCTGAGGAAATCCACTTGCTGGCCAAGCAGCAGTAATCAGGTGTTGCTGCTCACAGTGAAGACCTGCTGCAGGTTTCTATTGGGAGAGATAACACATGTTTTCTGCTGCTTGGCCAGCAGGTGGATTTCCTCAGTTATTCCACCTCACAGTCCAACACCGGCGCACATGGTGTGCAATCTTACGCGCTGCGTTCCGATTGCACAGCCATCTGCGCTTATTAATGTGAACACAGCCACAAGAAAAACATTTCTTTGTTACAGATGATACAAATCCTACAGTAAATCTGCAGTGTGTCTACTTCTCTTCCTGCTTTCACAGATGCAGACATAGGGTTAACATCATGTGTTAACAAATTAGCTGCTCTGCTGTGGAAGTCAGCTGACACAGCTAAGGGATCAAATTACAATTTGTGATAAGTCACAGATGAGGGGAAACCAGTTTTAGTATTATCTGCATATCATTGCTTGTAAGCATTATTTGCATGTCATTGCTATCTGTCTGTTGTTGTTGTTGTTAGTATTATCTGCATGCCATTGCTATCATCCTGGCAGAGCCGGGACAAGGTCTTCCAGCACCCAAGGCTGAAACACCACAGTGCGCCCCTCCATCCCTCCCACCCCAGCTGTCACACACTGATTGCTATTACACTAAGAGATGCCACAGGATCTTCTCTGAAGAAATGTCACCTCTAATATAACAGACAGGGTAATAGTAATTATAAGTATATTTACACTTAAAGTGGGATAAAACTCAATAATTAACATTTAATAAAAATGTGTTTTCCTACTTTTTATTATCCATACAGTTGCCATATTTGCTTTTCTGCTCAAGTGATATTGTCTGTTTACAATTTACAAGGTCCCAACGTACAGTTTATCTCCTCTGAAAGCTGTGATTTCATTTTTGTTAGGAATCCGGATCTGTGTGGTTGCACCTGCTGGTGGCGCTTGGTTTCGGGACTGTGCTAACATCTATCACCAGCAGGTGGCATTGTGCAGCATGTCTTGGACATTTCTTTGCCTGCAGTTTCCTGGTTCACCTGCTGGTGGCTTTCTGCATCTGGACAGCAGTAATTCTATCATTCACCAGCAGGTGGCCCTCATGCTATCCATCCTGGACAATTATTCATCATCTGATGGGATTTGCATTTAAGGACTCCACCCGCCTCAGATCCTTGCCAGAACCTCAGTTCAGCTTGGCTGTCCTGACCGCTGTGTTCTGTGCTCCCTGCTCTGAGAAGCTCTGTTCTGATCTGATCTCCTGGTTTATGTTCTTGCTTACTCTGACTCTGATTTGCCTTGCCTTGTCTGCTGTTCCGCCTGGTCTGTAAATATTTCTGTATATGGTTGTATAGTTAGATAGTTAGTTAGGGTTACTGTGTTTATGTGGTTTGCACTGTGGGATTTACCATTTGCTAATTTGTACATAATTGCACTGATTGACAATAAAACTGTTTATTTCACATTTTCTGGTTTCCGTCTCAGTTTTGCTGCACATTGTGATCTACCAGTCTGCTGCTAAGAGCAGCCGTAACAATTTTATTGCATAACTGAAGTACTGTATTTGTATATTAAAATCTATCTAGTGATCACTTTTCAACTGCACACATACTAGAAGCAGAGAGAGCTCAGTTTTGGCAGTATGCTAATTTGTACTAAATTATGCAGGAGAACAGAGGCGCCAAAAAGATAAAAGGAAGCTAAATGAGCTTAAAAACCAAATTCTTGGTAAATAGAGGAGGCAGTGGTGGACTTACCTCCTCCAAGCAGACACACAACGACTGTAGTAAAGACAGTCAATATATTTTATTTATGAACTCCAAATATTCCAACGCATTTCGCAGGTTTGATCCCACTTCATCAGGCAATAACAACGGAGCAATAGTATATGTGGTCAGTAGAAGAGCCAGGCACCACCACTGCCTCCTCTATTTACCAAAAATGTGGTTTTTAAGCTCATTTAGCTTCCTTTTATCCTTTTGGCACCTCTGTTCTCCTGCATAATATTGAGTCCACCCTGGGTGGAGGGTTGAACACCCTTTTTCTCATCTACAGAGAGCGACTTCTTATTCCTGAGTGGGGTCAGGAAAATCTCCCCACCTCTAGTAACCATTTACCAGTACATATTACACTATTGGGGCTCTTGGTGTTCCTTGTTTTTAATGTGTACTAAATGTTTCTGACAAAGGGATGTAAACAAAAGGTAATGTTATCACCTCTTTGGATGCTACCAGAAGCTGCCCACTAAAGCAAGGAGCTTTCCACTGAAGAACAAAGTGCTGTGTTTAACTCTTTGACTGCTGTTCTGCTACAGTTTTTTTTTATTTGTGGTAGTAGGTTTAAGGCTGTAAATAATATTTTAGAGCAACGAAGAAATGCAGAGTTTCATACCACTTTAACAGTCATTGCCGTTTTATTTAGCTGCATTCAGATAACACGCAGCATTAGTACTGAATGAACTGCAATAAATTTCCCTCATCTGTGGTATACAGTAAGGCGGTGTGTAGTAAACCTTCAGCTGCTGGTATGTATTTTAGTAAGCCGAAAATGATGTTGTCATCTCAGCTGAGGTATTGAATTTTGGAAAGTAATGGCCTGTTTTCCAAAGAAAGTAAATATCATTTTTCATGTCAACCTCTTGCACGGGATGCTTTCTCTCTCTCTCTCTCTCTCTCTCTCTCCTCTCTCTCTCTCTCTCTCTCTCTCTCTCTCTCTCTCTCTCTCATTTTTTTGCCTCTACCAGTATGTGATAAATATGAAAGGATGACAGGGTACTTCATCCAACTGTTCTGTGGTCAGCCAGTGAAAGTATTCTAGCAGTAGGAGAACAGAGGTGCCAGCAGGATAAAATCTGATAAAACCCTTTAAAATTTGCTTCAAGGAAGTGGTGGACTTACCTCCATAAAGCAGACACGAAACACTGTCTGAATAGTAGCAATCACATTTATTATATAGTACCCCAAAAAGTGAAGTGCAACGCGTTTCGCAGGCCAAGCCTGCTTCATCAGGCAATAAACGTGGGGTCAAAACTGTAGACAAAATACAGTACATTATGGTATAGTAAATTCTGCAGTTACAAATTTGCATATCAATATATTGCATATAATAAAGCATACCATATAAAAAATTGCTTCGTGGAGATGGCATAAAAAGTTTGGTGTACAAGTAAACAATAGGGGGTAGAGGCTATGGTGCTCGTGATAGTAATGGGCTATGGGGTGTTTTTTACACAGATTTGCAATGAGTGGTATTAGTATTGGAAAAGGGTATACGTCAGCAAGTGTAATGGGTAATAACGCATTGAGAAGAGAACAGGGGGCCAAAAATATAAGGTAACAGGTCACAATGCGTTATTACCCATTACACTTGCTGACATATACACTTTTCCAGTCTTTCCAGTCTTCTACTGACTTCAAGATGGCGCCAAGATGGTGGGCGTGGCTGCAGAGTTCTGGCGCTTATATCTTCCTTCTTCCCTTGCCTCAGATTACCCCCACTTCCCCCCCCCCCCCCCAAAAAAAAATGGTTTATTGTCCGCAGATGATGCAGACTACAGGCTCCAGCAGGCAACTCTATTGTGCCGTTACTGACCGAGTATGTGCCATAACCAGTTCCCCCTCATTGCACCTGGTGAATAAATCTAATTCTGATTCAGTCCTTCTAAAAATAAAAATCTGGCAGGGTGAACCAATGCTTACATTTTTGTTACAATGGCCTCAATTCACTAAGCTTATCTCCTGTCTTTAATAACTCTTCTAGAGTTGTTACCATGGTGATAAGGCATGTAGTATTCAGGAAACATTTTACCTCAGGCAAACCTAAAGTTACCTCTTCTGTCTTTAAATTAACTCTTTAATCCTTAAAATAACTCCAAAGTTAAAGACAGGCTGTTCATTAACTGTGTGTGAAAATAACTACATGATAAAGGTAAAGCCTACCTACCCCTCGAACCATTTCTTTAAATACCCCACACTTACTTGACCTAATAAATGAAACACGGACCACCATGGCATTGGATTAATTTAGGCCAAAGCAGCCCATCTTTATTTAACCAAATTAACAATAACCCAAAATTGTAAAACAACACAACATCCTACCCGTAAAAATTCCTCACAGAGAGCTGGGGACAGGGGCCCGGAGGTACCCACTGGAACAACTTCTGTTTTCCCGCTTGAGTGACATGCAGCCTTGTAACCGGCCCACAGCCGCGCATCTCGGCTCGAGGACAGCTGCATGCCCCATAAAATTACTCTCCTCCTGTTGAGGACCTCATCAAAACCGGATTTGCCCCGCGACAAATCCAATAACCTACCTCCGGAGCCCCCTTTATCCCCCTTCGGCTGCAATGACTAATAAACGTCCCTTAAACCCCCCCCCCCCCCTTAACCAAAAAACCCCCACCTAAACCATATCAAACAGGGGAGGGAGGGAGGGAGCTTCTTTCCCTATCACTCGCAGAAGCTGAATGACCCGCCCCCGCCTCCTACCCAAGCACCCCTTCTCGCCGCGCGCCTAGACTCCGCCCCCCGCCCACCAGATTAACCCCCTACTGCCCGGGGCAACGGCTACCTCATCATGCCGTGCCCTGCGCAGTCGCAAGCTCCGCTCCAGGCCCTTACTTGATAAAGGTAAAGCCTACCTACCCCTCAAACCATTTCTTTAAATACCCCACACTTACTTGACCTAATAAATGAAACACGGACCACCATGGCATTGGATTAATTTAGGCCAAAGCAGCCCATCTTTATTTAACCAAATTAACAATAACCCAAAATTGTAAAACAACACAACATCCTACCCGTAAAAATTCCTCACAGAGAGCTGGGGACAGGGGCCCGGAGGTACCCACTGGAACAACTTCTGTTTTCCCGCTTGAGTGACATGCAGCCTTGTAACCGGCCCACAGCCGCGCATCTCGGCTCGAGGACAGCTGCATGCCCCATAAAATTACTCTCCTCCTGTTGAGGACCTCATCAAAACCGGATTTGCCCCGCGACAAATCCAATAACCTACCTCCGGAGCCCCCTTTATCCCCCTCCACCACGAAAGGGCATGAAACCTTATGCCCTTGAGGCCCCCAACCTCAAAGCTCTCTGGATCCCGTCCTCCAACCCCAAGGCCCAGAGATCCATCCCAATATCAGTGAGATGCACCCCATCCCTCCTGAGAAACTGTCCAATGTCCTCCTCGAGCTCCAGGTGTCTAATGGCCAACCCCCCATTCCTCACACAAAATCTCGCCACCTCCTTGTTAAGTTTTATCCTGGCCTTATTCACCTTGCGCACGGAGATGGCCAGCCTCCAATATTCACGGGCAACCACGTCCAACCATACAATGACCGTAGCTGGGAAAAGAGCCCGTATTCTGAGGAAATCAAACTTGATTTCTTTGATAATTATCCTGGTGGATTTTGAGGCAAGATCGTTGCCCCCCAAATGAAGCACCAAAACATCAGGGGCCCTATCCAATCTGGCCATGCTATTCAATTCTGGCAAAAGACTCGGCCACACCATACCTGGGAAGCCCCTCCAATGAATACGTACCTGGGCTCTCGGAAAGCCCAGTTGACGGCCCTCCGGCCGAACATCAGCTCTCCTTGCACCCCTACTAACATAGGAGTGCCCCACAATCCACACGACGGCCGGAGTATCTGCAACAAGAAAATAAAACAAACTAACAACAACTGATACACTCCAAACACCCCCTACCTAGACTAAATGGGGCCTAACGTACAACCTGTAACGCATGGAGTCCCACCGACCAATCCTCTTAATGACCTCCTCACCTAATCCCCAACGTGCCGCCTCGGTAGCCGCCCCAATTCTGAACGAGTGGGAGGCAAACTCCTGCTGGGGGAGCCCTAAGGCTCCCAAACATTTCCGGAACACCGCCACGAATTGAAAACGGGACAACGGAACCCCATCCCGATGAGATAAAAACACCGGTGCCTGGCAGGGGCGGACCGACTGGAAATCCCTGACCTTGCCATACGGGCACATAGGTCCCCCAATAGGGAATAGTGTAATATCCCGGCCCCTGCCTGACTGGTCCGTTTTAGATCGCTGCAGATGGATCACTACCGAATCGCTGCGCACTGTTACGTGCTGCGCGAGGATGCCTCCCACTCCCAGCTTGCTGCGGCTCACCAACTCACCTATTCTAAATGCCCCGAAAAAGGCCAAAACAAATGCCGTAGAGAATAGGACATTCTCGTAGGGTGACACACACAGGTCCGGCAACACCCTCAACAAACGTTCAAGCAACTGATATGTAACCGGGCGCCTAGAGTCCCTTGTTACTGCCCCTTTTTTGTACCCCCTCAACGCCTGTCGGACCCTAAAATCCTTGGTCGCGTCTGGCAGACCCCTGGCCTTAAACCAAAAGGCCATCGCCGCCATTTTCTTTGCTACCGCAGACACTGACACCCCATCCACAAAGTTCCTACCCAAGAAATATAATAATAAGCACAGTCTGTCGTCGTCTGACTCACAACCCCCAGCTTGACTCATCAAAGCATCCCACGCGTTCCAGACCGCCGTGTATGCTGCCGCTGATGGCTCGGACAACGATCTCCCGATCATTCCAGACACGGCCCGAAGGGAATCTTCCACACCGCGGATGGGCAAGGAACCCCACGCTCTTCTGCCGCGGGAGCCGCCGCCCGGAACTTGTCCCACTGAAAGCGAGAAAGCGCATCAGCAATCACATTGTCAACCCCAGGCACATGAACTGCAAACACGTACGTGTTAAGGCGCAAACACTCTAACACCAACTGTCGTAACAGACATATTACCGGAGGGGATGACGCCGAGCAATTATTGATCGCTGAAACCACCCCCATGTTATCGCAATGAATCCTAACTCGCTTGTTCGCCAGCTGCCCTCCCCATATTCGCAGCGCCACCACTATGGGGAATAATTCAAGTAACACCAGGTTAGCAGTGAAACCAGCCTCAATCCATGACGCATCCCAGGGGGCCGCACACCATTGCCCCCCCAGGAAAGCCCCAAAGCCTTGGGACCCCGACGCGTCGGTAAATAACTCCAAATCGGCATTACTTACCGTATCCTGCATCCAAACCGCCCTGCAGTTGAACTCCTCAAGGAATGTCAGCCAAACCCCGAGATCCGCCCGAAGATCCGCCGTCATCCGAATCCTGTGATGTGGGACCACGACCCCTGCCGTTGCCAATGACAAGCGCCTGCAAAATATACGCCCCATGGGCATGATCCTGCATGCGAAGTTCAGTTTACCCACCAATGACTGGACCTCCATCAAAGTCATTTTCTTACTCTGAACTGCCAACGCAATGGCCCCTTTCAAATCATCCACCTTATCTTGCGGTAACCTACATTCCATAGATACCGTATCGATGGTGATGCCCAGGAATTTCAATGTCGTAGCGGGCCCTTCCGTTTTTTCTTCTGCCAGCGGAACCCCCAAACGGCTGCTAACATGCTTCATGGTTGCCAAGGCATAAGCACAGTCCGGCGAATCCGCCGGACCCATAAACAGAAAATCATCCAAATAATGGATGACTGACTGCACGCCCGACACGTCCTTTACCACCCATTCCAAAAATCCGCTAAACCTCTCAAAAAACGCACACGACACCGAACAACCCATGGGCAAGCACCTATCCACAAAATACTTACCTTTCCAAAAACACCCGAGCAACCGGAAGCTGGACGGGTGAACCGGCAACAGACGAAAAGCCGACTCAATGTCGGTTTTAGCCAAACACGCACCCTGCCCTAACCGTCTTACCCAACTAACTGCAGTGTCAAACGAGGTATAGACAACCGACGCGTCATCACTTGATAGGCCATCGTTCACGGAAGCGCCCCGTGGGAAAGACAGATGGTGAATCAAGCGAAACGACCCGGGCTCTTTCTTTGGCACCACCCCGAGGGGGGACACCACCAGACCAACTAAGGGACAGGTCTGAAAAGGGCCTGCTAACCGACCCGCCTCCACCTCCTTAGCTATCTTTTTGTCCACAACTTCCGAACGCTCGTTTGCAGATTTCAAATTCTTAAAAGGAGGGCTGCACTGCAACGAGCAGCTGCTAGGAATAACAAAACCCTCTTCAAAACCTAAACGTAAAAATTCGGCTATTTCTTGATTAGGAAACCTGCTTAGAAACCCCGCCATCTCTGCCACCCTCACTGGCGTCGTCCCTTTTATGCCCAGCATCTGCGTGCTTGCCTCTCTTGAGTTTGTAACATCTTGCTGCCGTGTGCGAGCCCCCGCAATTGGAGCACTCGTGCTTGAACCAGCATGACTGGCCAAAACGACAGGAACCGTCGTTATACTGCCAACACACCCCCTTTCCTTTGGTGGCCAGCTGACCACCTGCAGATGATCCGCTGGCCGTTGCCTGAAAGGATTGAGGACCTCTGGCTGGAATCATGAGACGCATCCAAAGAGTTATATCTTTGTGGTCCCAGCGCACCGCAGGGCGAACTGCTTTCGTCTGCCTATACTGCTCATCGTAACGCAACCATGCGTTACCCCCATAGGACCGATGAGCCTCCCCTATGGAATCCATGTAGCCGAAGAGCGCCGAGCAATGCTCAGGCTGCCTTTCCCCAATCACGCTTGCCAGAATTGAAAACGCCTGGAACCAATTCTGGAAGGTGCGCGGTATCAATCTATACCGCCGCTCCTCCTCCCTCTTCTTCTCGTCCGGCTTCCCTTTATCCAGATTAAACTTTTCCAGAGGAAGTAATGAAAATATCTCCACATACTCCCCTCTCCAGATCCTTTCTTTAACTTCCTGCTTTAGGTGGAAACCCAAGAGCCCATTAAAACACACATACAGCTCTGCAAAAGCCGCGTCCGCTAAACGCACCTGCCCCGCCCCGTCCGAGCGCACCACCTCGCTAGAGGACCCTTCCTGCCGCACCACAGTCTCCGCCTGTACCCCCACTAAACCCATAGCCGCCGGCGGCGCCACCTGAACCACCCCTTGCGCTAACGGGACCCTGGCTGAAGACGCAACTTCTACTTGAGATGCCGGCGGGCTCTGGACACCTGCTGACCCAGCCCCTACACCCCCCGAACTGAGTGCCCAAGCAGACCCCGGTACCACTACCGCTCCCCCTACAATCCCTGAGGCTCCTGACCCATCTGGTACCACTTGCCCCTGCCCTGGCTGCAGAGACCCCGCCACCCCGGTGCCCCCCGCTCCCCCCGGGGCTACTCCGCACATACCCAACAACAATGTGGCTAACGCCTTAACAGCAGCTATATTGGCCTCACCTGGCTGCTCCGGACGCAAGTCCCTGCCAGCCGTCACTCCGGATCCACTGGCGACGACCTCCTCCTCCTTGACTGCTGACTCCCCTTCAGAAGCGGAGCTGCCACCCGGCCGCCTGGCCACTGGGCCGCTGCTCCGACTGTTGCCTCCTCTCTCCCTGCTGGGACCTGGACTTCTTCTTGGGCACAGCTGCCCGGCCTCCAGCCTTGCTCTTCCTGGTGGAACCCCTGTTCCCACCGTGTCCCGACCGGGCCGCCGCGGTGTGTGACGCGGCACCCGCAGGGTGGTTGTCCTTCCGCTGAGCCCTCTTTGTCTGCCGTGCTGTGCGGGGGCTGATGGCCTCGTGTCCCCTGGCCGCTGCGTCACCGCTGCCTGACGGCCCCTCACCCGGTGATTCCTGCCGGCGTTCTAGGTTCCTCTCGCCAGCCCCCCGCGGCCCATCTGACGCTTTTTTTGCAGGGGGAGGCGGAGGGTCTCGATTGGGGGTCCCCGCTCGGCGCTGGGCTCTACCTGGAGGCTCAGGACTGAGCCGGTCTGGTGGGCGGGACGTTCTCCTCTCCTCCACGTGCGGGGTCGGAGCGCTGGTCGCCGCAGCTGCATCGGGCTCCCCAGCCTCCCCGTCACACTTGTTCCCATTGCCGACAACTGCAGCTGGACCCAGGCCGGGCCGCGGGATGCGGCCTCCGACCTGATCCGCGCAACTAACTCCTCCAAGGTGTCCATTCCGGGTGCGGGCGCTCAGCTTCTTTCCCTATCACTCGCAGAAGCTGAATGACCCGCCCCCGCCTCCTACCCAAGCACCCCTTCTCGCCGCGCGCCTAGACTCCGCCCCCCGCCCACCAGATTAACCCCCTACTGCCCGGGGCAACGGCTACCTCATCATGCCGTGCCCTGCGCAGTCGCAAGCTCCGCTCCAGGCCCTTACTGAGGAGGTAACTTAACTACAGAGGAGGTAAATTAACTACAGAAGAGGTAACGTAAGGAATGAAGAGATAAGATAACTCTCTTACTAGTGGAGGTAAGTTTTCTCTTGCCTTATTATCTCCAGCATGCTCTTAGTGAATTGAGGCCAATGTGTACAAACAAAAAGGGATCCGCAACCAGAACAGGTCGATGAAAATAGCTGATATAGTTATTGAAAAATTCCATGATACAGTGCAATAAAAACCACAGGATCAACTGACGCGTGTCGGGCCTACAATCTTCCCTTAGTCATAGTTGTTACCATGTGACTGGCACTGCTCCATTCTTATAAAGAAAGTTTTGTAATTGGAACTATATCCTCCACCCCACCTCCTACTGGCCAATAATCTCTATGCCTGAGAGGAAGCTTAGCCACACCTCTTTCCAATTACTTTGGTGGCCAAGGGGCAGCTTAGCCACACCTCTTC
This sequence comes from Hyperolius riggenbachi, assembly GCF_040937935.1. Lineage (NCBI taxonomy): Eukaryota > Metazoa > Chordata > Amphibia > Anura > Hyperoliidae > Hyperolius > Hyperolius riggenbachi. The sequence continues at coordinate 632,769,308 of NC_090646.1, forward strand.
CCAGTTACGGTCGGGAGCTGAGTGGCAGCTTACCCACAACTCTTCCCAATTACCGTGGGGTGCTGAGTGGCAGCTTAGCCACACCTTTTCCCAATTACCATGGGGGCTGACTGGCAGCTTAGCCACACCTCTTCCCAATTACCGTGGGGGTGTGAGGGGCAGCTCGGCCACTTGCACCCTAGGTACCTCTCTCCCAGCTTGCACTGAGGGGGGGGGGGGGCTACAAGGAGAAGCAAGCAACAGTCACATAAATATTATGGTATATAGGACGGGTTTTAATATTTTATTCATGTCCTATATCACTAGTGGGAGGAGAAGAGAACCTTTGGATTTAAAGAATTGCTTTAACTGTATTTTGGCTTTTCAGGCCAATTCCATCTTAAAGACTCAATTTCTGAAGCACAACCCAGCTTTAATACAGCTCAGAGTGCCTATGTTATTTCTAGTCTATCTCGCTTGCAGCATGTATCCAATTACAAATGACAGAGGTTGTAATGCCAAATGAGGACAGCAGTGTCACCGCTATATATTGCTCTATACTGACATTACAGTTTACACACGTCGGCTTAATCACGCTAATGGTCTTCTAAGAAAATGCTGCATTGAAATAGGGCATAATTGCAGCAGGACATTGTATGCACATGATTAATGTGAGAACATGAGCAAGCCAATAATTGGCCACAATTTGCTGCCTTGTATTCCGTTATTTGATGGGGACATAATAATAGAACTGCAGAAGAATAGAAAGATGTAATTAACCCCTGCATGCCTGGCACCACTGCCTGGGGTGTATTGAGCATTTATAAATGGCGTCACTGTGGTCAGGGAGATGGTTCTCATTGTCTCATGTTTGTTTATGTATGTGGCTATTAAGTGTAGTGCTCTGTTTTTCACTATTCTGATGAGTAGCGGCGATCAGATCCTCCTGCATGATTTCCTATGTAGGTAAATCAGAATAAGATTTACTGCATATACTTGACTATTTCTATGTCTAGAAATTTAGGTATAGGGTCGACTAATACACGAGTCTCGAGCAACCCTGAGCACCCTGGGTAATGTGTGTACTAATAGTGACATTCCCATTTGCAGCAATTTAGCCAGTGGAAGGTGAAACTTTCTTGATAAAGGAAATGCCAAGAAAGCACGGGTCTGAAAGTTCTGGCCACAACAATTAACAAGGAAAGGGCAGGGGGGAATTCTGGGCTGCAGGAAGGGGGGAGGGGTTATTGCTGCACTTGGGGGACGGGGGGAGTTATTGGCTGCACTTAAGGGACAGGACTCAGGAGGGGTTAATGACTGCAATGCTGTATGCAGTGCAGTCAGTAACCCCTCCTTGGCCCCAAGTGCAGCCATTAACTTTACTGGGTAGGCTTATACTTGAGTCAATACAATTCCAGCTTAAGGGGGTCAAATATTGGAGATGACTTATACACGAGGTCAACTTATATTGGAGGATATACTGTATTTCGCCAAGTACAAAGGGGGGTTGTACCTGGCATTGGTTTTTTGTCAAATAAGTTTTTATTGAAATGTTTTATCATATATAACAAGACAATAAACCGAAGGAAGAGTATAGAGCATTAGATTCACAGTTATTACGCTGGTGTAATAAAAAACAAGCAGACTATCGTCAATAGGAAATAAGGAATGGTAAGGCTCTCTCCGCGGTGACAGTCAAATAAGGGGTGGTCCTGCACGTGCAGTCCATTTGAGAGGGACCAAGAGGTATAAAATCCCGATGGCTGGAATTGGAGGATCTATGCAGAGTATTTCAACTTAAGTTGCAGGTAACTGTGGTTCATCCCTAGTGCACGGAGTTTCAGTTTAGTCATGCTTTGTGTGCGGGTGCTCATGGAAGAGAAACAAGGGATAGAAAGGAGACAGAAAGAAGGAAGGGGATAGGGTGTGGGTAGAGGGGGGGGGGGAGGGGGTTCTGCTGCGCCTAGAAGCTTTCTGTCGAAATTAGAGGTTTCCCAAGGCCACATACAATTGGGTCATGTATCATTGACTGTTTCCAATCAGGAGGAGATGTAGGCCCGACCTCTTTCGGAATCTCTAAAGTCTATCCAAACTGCCCATCTCTTAGTAAAGGCCTCAGCATTGTCTTGTATAGGTGTATATAAGTCTTCCATGCGCATAATGTTGTTGAGCTCCTTGAACAGCTCAGTAATGGTTGGGATTGTGGTAGATTTCCAGTATCTAGCTATTAATAATCTAGCTGATATTAATAACTGTGGGGTTAGGGATTTTTTAATGGTAGACGATCTTCCTGGAAGTAAAGTAAGTAATGCTGTTGAGGCCTTCAGGGGCAGAGATGTGCAGTAGAGGAATTGGTGGATCCCGAATACCTTTTCCCAGAATACCTGAATTAGGGGGCAGGCCCACCACATGTGGAAGTATGTACCAACTGCTCGAGAGCATCTCCAGCATAGGTTTGAAGAACTTTTGTTAAATTTAGCTACCTGTACTGGGGTCCGAATCGTCCGATACCATCTTGCATATATTTTAAAATTTCTTTCCTGAAAATTTAGGGAGACTGAGGTTTTGTGAGTTAAAAGGAATATTTTTTCCCAGTCCTCTGCAGGCAGGGGCTGCCCCAGGTCCCCGTCCCAGTCATCTGTTAATTTCAGGAGATCTTTTTCGCTATTGGCACATACCAAGTGCGTGTAAATGAGAGAGACTTTGTGTTCTATTGAGTTAGGTGTTGCACAGAGGCGTTCAAAGGGGGTTAAATTTCTGTGGATGTTGGCTTTGGTTATCAGGGAATTGTAGAACCTGGAGAGTTGCATCCAGAGCAGCCAATCTATACGAGGAGGAGTTTCGGGGTTGCCCAGATTGTCTTTGGAGATGAGAGTGCCTCCTGCTAAGATGTGTCTAAGTTGTGGCCAATAATTTCGATCCCATCCCAGTATGGAGCGTTCCCTGACACCCACAGCAAGGAGAGGGTTGTCTAGTAGAGACATGAGTGGACTGTATTCATTGGATAGTTTCAGGCCTTCTCTGAGGTCAATCCATCTTTTAATGACAATTGATGACCAATAGGCCGAGCCCTCTACCCCCCGGTTGACGGATCGGGGCGCCCACAGTAAGGCCCTGGGATCTAGGTGGGATAGGTCTGCTTCAAGGGTGACCCATTGTTTGCTTTTCCTATCCTGGAACCAGTTTAAGATGTGAGTAAGTACGACCGCATTGTAGTAGGCTTTTATGTCTGGCAAACCCATACCCCCCTCGGACTTAGGTCTGGAAAGGATTTTGAATTTTGTCCTGTGTGTGTTCCAGTGCCATATGAAATTTAACATTAGAGATTGGAGTTTTTTTAGGTATATTGTAGGCAGACTGATGGGTAGGGCTTGTAAGGTGTAGAGAATTTTGGGTAGGGTGTCCATTTTGATAACATTGATTCGGCTGGACCAGGTGAGTTTGAGCTTAGACCAATTGTCCAGTTCATGTTGAAGTTTGGTTATCAGTTTGGGATAATTAAGGTGATAGAGCTGTGTTAGGTCGTTAGGGATAAGCACTCCTAAGTATTTGATGTGGTTGAGTTGCCATCGGAATGTGAAGGAGCTCTGGAGGTTTTTTATGGTGCGTACAGGTAAATTGACATTAAGTATTTCTGTCTTACTAATGTTAATTTTAAAATTGCTGATGTTCCCAAATTTCTCTAGCTCTGTTAGGACGTTAGGGAGTGCAATATGTGGGTTTGAGATATATATTAAAAGGTCGTCAGCAAATAGGGAAAGTTTATAATGCTGATTATTTATATGCAGGCCTTGGATCGATGAGTTTTGTCTGAGTGCGATGGCTAAGTGTTCCATACAGATCACATAGAGTAGTGGGGAAAGGGGGCAGCCCTGTCTGGTTCCATTTGCTATTTTGAAGGCATCCGATAGGGTTCCATTTATTTTGATTTTTGCGCTAGGGTTCTTGTATAGAGACATTATTTTACTTTTACAATTAGCGCCTAGTCCCAACTGCTCTAGTGATAGCTCAAGGAAGAGACAATGGACCCTATCGAATGCCTTCTCAGCATCGACTGACATGATGCATAGAGGGGAGTTTGTTTTTTTGGCATGGTGGATTAGAGATACCGTTTTCAGGGTGTTGTCCCTGGCTTCCCTTCCTGTAACAAAACCTGACTGATCCGTGTGAATGACTTCAGGGAGCAAGGGTTTCAACCTTTCAGCCAGGAGCTTTGCAAAAAGCTTTAAGTCAATATTGATCAACGAAATAGGCCTGTAATTAGTACAGCTAGTGGGGTCTTTGTCAGGTTTGGGAATGACGGTGATGTGTGCAGTTGATGTTTGTGGTGTGAAAGTGTGGGAATCATCAATGGAGTTGAAAGTTTTGAGTAGGATTGGGGATAGCAGGGAGCAAAATTGTTTATAGAAGGGACCGGTGAGACCATCTGGGCCAGGGCTTTTCCCTTTTTTAAGCGCTCTTATACCGGAAATCACCTCATCTTCCGTAAATTCCTCATCCAGTGTCTGGAGGGCTTCTGCGGGTAGTGAGGGAAGGGGGGTAGAGTTGATGTATTCAGTTATTTTCTCCCTTAGGTGAGCCTGATCCATGTTGTGGTATCTGCCTTTGATGTTATAAAGGGTGGAGTAATAGGTATGGAATTCTTTGGCAATGTCTGATGTCTTATGTTTGGTCTGGCCTTTGGAGTCCCTAATGGAGAATATATTTGTGGAGGAGGGATTGGGATGTAAATATTTAGCCAAGAGAGTACCACATTTCCCCCCTTGATGAAATAGGGTACTGCGAAGTCTCTCTCTGGCAGATAATGTTTGTTGGTCAAGAATAGTTAAGAGGGAATTTCGGGTGTTGGATAGTTCGAGGTCTTTCGAGGAAGTATAGTTATCCTTAAGCTCCTGTTCTAATGCATTCACTTTTTGAAGGAGTTGGGTAATTTGGGCCGTTCGCTCTTTTTTAAGTCTGGCGCCATGGGCGATAAATACTCCCCTAAGGACGCATTTTAAAGTTTCCCATTTGATAGTGTCGGAGGTGTCGTCGGATGAGTGGTCACTACAGAAGTTTTCAATAGATTTTTTAATGTCTGCGACACAGGTGGGGTCTTTTAATAAATTATTGTTTAACCTCCATTGGTTCTGGGGTCTGGCTTGCTTGTTTATGGCGAACGAGCAGAAGATGGGCGAATGGTCAGACCAGACTCTGTTGCCTATGGACGCCCGGATGTCCTCCTCCAGAAGCCTTTGAGAAATGAAGATATAATCAATTCGGCTATGGGTATGATGAACAGAGGAGAAGAATGAGTAATCTTTTTCTACAGGGTGGAGGACCCTCCAGGCGTCCACCAGGCAAAGAGAGCCCAATTTAGTTTTTAGATCTAGGATGATAGATTTAGGGAGGGATGGTCGTTGTGAGGAAGAGTCCAGTTGAGGGTTAAAGCAGAGGTTGAAGTCTCCGCCTAGTATAGTGATGCCTTCGGCAAAGTTGGTTAATTTAGTTAGGTAGGATGAGAGTGTGCGACCTTGATTTGAGTTTGGGAGATAGAGATTTGCTAAGGTATATTTAGTTTCATTTATTTGAGCTATAAGAAAGAGATATCTTCCTTGTGTGTCAGAGAGATCTTTTAGGATGGTTATGTTAAGGTTTTTATGGAACCCTATAGAAACCCCTTTGGCTTTATTGAGGGGGCTAGTGCTGTGGTACCATCTGTTATAGTATCTTGATTTGAATGTGGGAACACAGCCTTCTTTGAAGTGCGTTTCTTGCAGGAACAAGATGGAAGTTTTGAGCTTGTGCATGTGGTGCAGAACTTGTGCCCTTTTAGTGGGGGAATTAAATCCCTTAACATTATACGAGGCTATCTGGCATCTATCCATTTTTAGTATCTATGGGGAATGTAGTTCGGAGTGTTCCATTATTGGTGGTAGTGGGAGACATATCTTTGGGATATACAAGCGGGTGTAGGCGCTGCAGTGGGTGGGGGAGAGGACGGGGGGGAGGTAACCAAAGAGTTTCAGTAATAGGAAAGATAAAGCAACAACAGATAACAATCAACGTAAAAATCAGGCAAAAGATCGGCCTGAGTTGTGGTGAAGTAAACTTCGGAGAACACCACATAGGTATTGCGAGCAACACCGATGCAGTGAACGATTTGGTGGGAGGTGGAAGCATGTCGTCCGGGTCAGACACTCCCACCAAGCCGTGACTCCAATGTAAAACATGAAATCTTAAACAGCTCTTATTTGAAATTATAACGGTATATACTGATATAAACTGAACCAAAACCTAGCATATCCAGGGGGGAAAGACACTGGTTCCTTGTATGGGCTGATGGTACCTTGGGTGTAGGTGATCTGAGGTCCGCTTTCCCTGGGGAGAGCCTTAGCAAGTCAGTCGTAGGGATGCTCAATTAAAACCGGGCAGCATTACTGTCGGGTGTTTCATCCGAGGCCGAATGTCAAGTGTAATTGTAATGGGGAATGAGATCCCGCTTCAATAACCAGATGTCTGAGTAGCGTGGTGACACAGTGAAAATTAGGGGGAGCGGTGGGTGATAAGGACTGATATAGGTTCATGGACCCGTATGGGAGTTTTGTCACTGGGTTCAAATACCCAGCTATCCAGTTATTACCCCCCTGGAATGCTATTGTAACATTTTGAGAGAACTAGGATAACAGTTTGCACCCTAGGTAGCTAGGGTACGTGGCAGCTAAAAGTTCCAGCCCTGTGGTCAGCGGAATCTAGGGAATATGATGTTTTAAGATATTAAGGCTGGGAATGTTATTTAACAAGAGTTTGCATGGTATAACAATACAGTAGTGTAATACAGAAGGGTATTAATTAGCTTAGCGGTTTGTGTTAGGTCTTTGCGGCCTGCTTCTGTTCGATACTCTCTTCCATTTCTCTCTCTGCGGCAAGGCCAGAGTTGATGTTTGGATTGGCCACTCGTCAAGCTCTATTTCTGGGAGATCAAAAGTATCTCTGACTTTTTGCAGGTCTTGAGGGGAGTTAAGAGTGGCGGATTTTCCATCTTTGCTTATGTGGACAGAGAAAGGATATCCCCATCGGTATAAAATGTTGCGTTCCCTGAGGGCCTCAAGCAGCGGTTTGATGGCTTTCCGTAGTTGTAAGGTTAGGCTTGAGAGATCAGGCATTAGATGTATTTTCGCGCCGTCAAAATCTATTTCACCCTTCGTGCGAGCAGCCTGCATAATTGCTGCTTTTTCTTTAAAGAAGTGGATTCTGCACACTATATCTCGGGGCCTGGCCGGGTCAGTGCTTGTGGGCCCAGCCGTTCTGTGGGCTCTGTCTATTTCAATTTTGTTCCCAGCCGGTGCATCTAGGAACAGATTAAAGATGGCCTCGGCCGATGCCATTATGTCAGGGGCACGGGTAGACTCGGGGACCCCTCTGATGCGGATATTGTTCCGTCTTTGACGGTTCTCTAAGTCATCTATTTTCATGTATAGGGCGGAGATGTGGCCCGAGTGTGCATTGATGGTGTTTTGCTGAGTTTTCAGGGTGGTGTTAGTTTCTTCCTGTTGTTTTTCCACATCTTCCACCCTCTTAGTCACATGGCTGAAATCATGGCGAAATTCCGCCATTTCCTGTTTGTAATTGTCCATGATACGCATTACACAGTTCTCAAGATCCTGCTTGGTCGGCAGGGATCTAATATATTCATGCAAATCGACTTCAATATACGATTCCGCTCCATCGGAGGTGGGGGAAAAGGAAGGGGGCTGACTATGGTTGGGGGCCCTTGGGGAGTGATGCGGAGTGCCCGCAGTACCATTGCTGGAAATGTTCTGCGAGTGTGCAGGGCTCGTACCTTGTTTTTGGGATTTGTCTCCTTTCTGCAGTCGGCTGTTCTTCACATTGCCCGGGGATGGAGCTGGGCTGTGCGTGTCAGAGCCAGAGTCACCGTTGGTTGGGCTGTTGTTGTTCGGTGACTGCGTGCCTTTTGGGGAGCTCTGTGGGGTGAGCTTCGTCAGCTTTGTTCCCTCGCGGCCATTTTGGGAGACTTGCGCCTGGTGGATCATCTTGCAGGGAGAGGTAACTGTTGGGCTTGAGCGTCTCGGCGGCCGGTCATTGTTGCTGGGAGAGGGAGCGGAGCAAAGAGAGGCGTTATCGGAATCAGAAGGAGTTGATCCGTTGTTCACGGCGGGAAAGCCCCGCTTTGAGCTGCCACTTGGCGCCTCGGTCATTGTGTCGGCCTCACTTTCCTGGAGTCTCCTCTCGAGCGGGCGGAGGAACCGTCTGATCTGCGAGTGAGACGGCTTAATCTGCTTGGCTTTGCTTCCCTTCTTCTTATTGTTGCCCATTAGCGGGTTTTGGTTAGAATTTGAGCTGTATTGAGCTGTTATAGAGTCAGGGCTGTGGGAGCTCTCGGTAGAAGCGTCCTCACGCGGCCATCAGCAAGCCACGCCCCCTGGCATTGGTTTTTGCACATGAAATTATGAGTAGCGATCCCTGCCTGTGGGAGTGGGGTGTTAACTTGCCCATGCGTCGCCTATAGCTGATACGCTCAACTCACGTTCCCACATCTCAATCCACGTCAGTCCCATGTTTCCTGTTTCCGTGTTGAGGGAGGAAGCATGGGAGTGACGTGGAATGCGATGTGGAGAGTATTAGCTAAAGCAGCTGCAGCATGGGTAAGTTAACCCCCCCTCTCCCGCGGGCAGGAAGTGCTACTTGTAATTTCAAGTTACAAAGAAAAATATTTAATTAACAATGAACACAGAGAAAGTTTCTGCATACCAATGTTGAAATTTCACCTGCAGACCCCTGGAACAAAAATCTATCTCCATGCATTATTCATTTCCATCTTTTCAAGATCCAACTTTTAAAGTTTTGGAATGTTCCATAAACAACAGAATAATTGAATACGGATAACAGCAGGATGCCTGCAAGTTAGCACAGAAACTTTTATTGAATGGGGGAACGTTACCTCACTTCTCATGGCAGGAATGTAAAACTACCGGAGGTCACCCAAGGGATGAAAATTAGTCTGCCATATTAAATGTGAGTTCAGCTGCAGATCGTAGCGCTTTGCATGGTAATTAGGTGCGCTGGGAGGAAGAGGCAGCCAGTAATAGGGTTACCTTCAGTAAGATGTGTTTGTATGGCAGATGTCACTCCGTCGCTGTGGCAGAATAAAGTTATTTATTTGAGTTATGTAGAACAGATTTGATAAAACACCAGGCAACATTCTTTCATCTTGTATAGACTTTGGGAAAGTTGGACCCTCTCTCCAGGGGGGACATCAACAGCAATAATATGATTTTGCTACTGTTGTTGATCAGTTGCTATTCAGTCATGTCCGACTCTGCCCCTCTATCCTCTACTCATGTTTTTTGCTTCTATAATTTTAAAACAACTTTACAGCACCTTGCAATTGAAAAGGTACCAGAAAGTAAGTGAAAATTATTATTGCTAGCCAGTGGCTTAAAGAGCCCCTGAGCAGAGCTTTAAAATAAAAATCTGCACTTACTTGTGGCCTCCTAAACCAACCATCATCCCCCCCCCCCCCCCCCGTAGCACACGAGGTCCTTCTGCGTCCTCTGGGTCTCCTGCATTGTCCCGCTGGTGGCCTCGTTAGTCTGGCGACTTCAGCCAACGTGCGTGATCAGCCAGCGCGCGTTGCCATAAGCCTCCTGGGCATGCGCGGTTCTCGAAAGACTGAACTGCCGATGTGCAGGAGGCTTACAGCAACGCATGCGTGATCAAGTTGGGTGCGCAGATGGGCCACGCATGCGCAGTTGCATACAATTTCGCCAGAAGTTCCCGCACTAACGGGCTACAGGGGCTGGCGGAAGCCCCAGGTAAGTCCTGATTTCATTTTAAAGTTCTGCTCAGTGTCCCTTTAAAGAGAACCCGAGGTGTGTTTAAAGAATGTTATCTGCATTCAGAGGCTGGATCTGCCTATACAGCCCAGCCTCTGTTGCTATCCCACACCCCACTAAGGTCCCCCTGCACTCTGCAATCCCTCATAAATCACAGCCGTGCTGTGAGGCTGTGTTTACATCTGTAGTGTCAGTCTCAGCTGCTCCCCCGCCTCCTGCATAGGTCCGGTCCCTGCCCACGTCCCTTCCCTCCAATCAGCAGGGAGGGAAGGGATGCAGGCGGGGACTGGAGTTCTGCAGGAGGCGGGGAGAGCAGCAGACTGACACTATAGAGATAAACACAGCCAGCTCTGACAAGCTGTTTGTCAGCAGCGTGGCTGTGATTTATGGAGGGATTGCAGAGTGCAGGGGGAGCTTAGGGGGGTTTGGGATAGCAACAGAGGCTGGGCTGTATAGGCAGATCCAGCCTCTGTATGCAGATAATATTCTTCAAACCCACCTCGGGTTCTCTTTAAAGAGGATCTGTAACATAAAAAGATCCCCTGGGGGGTACTCACCTCGGGTGGGGGAAGCCTCCGGATCCTAATGAGGCTTCCCACGCCGTCCTCCATCCGTCAGGGGTCTCGCTGCAGCCCTCCGTGGAGTCCGGGCAGCGGTGACGTCATTATTTACCTTCCTGGCTCCAGCGCAGGCGCTCTGAAGGCTGTCGGCTCCGAACTACACGGAAATACCCGATCGCCGTCGGGTCTGCTCTACTGCGCAGGCGCAAGTTTCCGGCGCCTGCGCAGTAGAGCGGACCCGACTGAGATCGGGTATTTCCGTGTAGTTCGGAACGGAAAGCCTCCACAGCGCCCCCCGCTGGAGCCAGCAAAGGTAAATATTAAACTAACAGTCGGCACAGTCGCCGGCTGTTCGGAGGGCTGCGGAGAGACCCCCGTGGGACAGAGGACGGCGTGGGAAGCCTCATTAGGATCCGGAGGCTTCCCCCACCCGAGGTGAGTACCCCCCAGGGGATCTTTTTAATGTTACAGAGTCTCTTTAAAGTGTACTCGAGGCGACATGTGACATGATGAGAGAGATGAACATGTGTATATAGTTATTTGGGTTGAAAAAAGACATACGTCCATCGAGTTCAACCAGTATCTTTTGGAACTGTACCAGTTCCAGAAGACTTACAGGCTACAGAGAGAGCTCCCATATCTCGAACTGCAAAGTTCCTCCAGAGTTGCCAAATCCCTTTAAATACTGACACATCTGAGTTATACATGTTCTTAGGGCTCGTTTCCACTGTTGCGGTGCGGAATCGCCTGGATTCCACCGCGGACGAAATCGCATGCGGATGCGTTTCCGTATGCGTATTTCCCCGCGATTTCGCATGCGATTTCGCATGGCAAGGAGCCAGGCGAATTTAACCATGTCACTGCCTGTGCAAAGTTCCATTGCATTTCATGCGAAATCGCACGCGAAATCGCGGGGAAATCCGCATGACAAAGCCGCATGCGATTTCCCTATTAAAAGCATTGCGGGCGATTCGCCCGCATTCCTGTCGCACGCGAAATCTGACAGCTGTGCCGTGCAGATTTCCCCCGCACGCCAAAACGCACCCGCACGACGCACAAGTGGAAACTATCCCATCCACTTGTATTGACTATGCGAATCCGCATGCGGTGCCTGCATGCGGATTCACTATAGTGGAAACGAGCCCTAAGGGTTTTATTGTTCAGTCGCTATTCAGTTGTGTCCACGTGAATTCCGCCATCTTATTTTGTGTCCAAAGTATTTCAACTTCACCTTTAGTATTGCTCCTTCCAATGAGTAGTCGGGGGTAATTTCTTTAATGATTGACTGATTGAATCTTCTTTCAGTCCAAGGAACTCTCAAAATTCTCCTCCAGCACCACAATTTGAAGGCATTGATTCTTCGGCGCTCAACCTTTATTATGATCAAACTCTCACAGCCATACATTTCTACTCGAAAAACCATAGCTTTGGCTATACGAACCTTTGTTGACAAGGTGACATCTTTGGAAAAAGAAAAAGAAGCTGCTCCACCTCACCACATATCGCTGTGCTGTGTGTAGAAGAGTGCAGAAGACAGGAACACCTCTCCTAACGACCTTATGAAGCAAAGTTGTCCGCACTCGTTCATCATGTTAAAAATCCATATCTTTATTCGATCATCATTAAAAGGTACAACAGTGGTACATGGCAGCACAAGAGCTGACGCGTTTCCAACCCTTCTGGGTCCTTAGTCGTAGCTACAACTAAGGACCAAGGAGGGTTGGAAACGCATAAGCTCTTGTGCTGCCATATACCTCTGTTGTACCTTTTAACCAGTTCACCCCCAAGGGTTTTTTCCCTAACAGACCAGAGCAATTTTCACCTGTCAGCGCTCCTCCCTTTTATTCCCTAATAACTTTTTTACTGCTTATCACAAGAAAATGATCTATACCTCGTTTTTTTTCACCACCAATTAGGCTTTCTGTGGGTAGTACATATTGCTAAGAATTTTTTTTTTATAAATGCGTTTTAATTGGAAAAATACAAAAATAATGGAAAAAAATCATTAGTTCTCAGGTTTCAGCCATTATAGTTTTAAAATTAAACATTCTCCTTTGGATAAAACCAACACATTTTATTTGCCCAGTTGTCCTGATTATTAAACCGTTTAAAATATGTCCCTATCATAATGTATGGTGACAATATATTATTTTGAAATATAGGTGGTTTTCTTTTTTTTTTTGTTCTGGCCATAATTACAAGCCCCTATGTAATAAATTAAAATTATTTTTCCCTCATAAAATATAGATTCAAAAAGTCCCTAAGGAAACTATTTATTTATTTTAAGCTGATTTTTTTTTACAAGTTTTTTTTTTTTTGGGTGGGGGGAAGGTTGGAAGTGTAATTTTTATACATTTTTATTAATAATGTGTATGTACTTGTATATGTATGCGTTTGAATGTGTAATATACTTTTTGGCCACAAGATGGCGCTAGTGAACACTCTCCTTATAGGAAGTGTTCACTTTTTTTTTTACACTTTATTGAACTGTAACAGTTTCCTGTTTTATGAATGGAGGTGGCTGCTGTTCGCGGTCACGTCCATTCACTTCAGGCAGTGCGATTGGGTAGAGGACCGCTCGGTCCTCTTCCCCAATCAGTTAGCAAGGGATCCCGAACGTAATAGCGGTGGTAGCGGCGCGCACACGTGCTTTGCGGCGGCGGGAACGCGCAAGTATTAAAACGTCATGTTGCTATTAATAGGCTAAAGCATGATGTTTTAATACGTTACAATATAATTAAATAGTTAATGATGATCACATAAAGATATGAAGTTTTAATACCATGAAGGAGTGCAGAAAACTTTGCTTCATAAGGTGACATCTTTGCTTTTTATTTACATTACCCAAGTTTGTCATTGCTTTCCTTCCAAGGAGTAAACGTCTTTTAATTTCATGACTCCCTCTGCAGGGACAAATAGCATGCCTTATCAAAGACAGTTAACACGCTATATCAAAGTTAACACGCCTTATCAGAGTAGCATAGTGAGCGCTACGAACCCGCAGGGGCTCAGGGCAGGACAAGTGGAGCTTTTGTCATTGCCAATTAGCAGGCATAAGTTCACTATGCTACTCTGATAAAGCGTGTTAAGTTTGATAAGGCGTGTTACCTCTGATAAGGCATGCTATTTGTCTTAGTGAATCAAGCCCAAAGTCTGATACTGCTTCCAATTCTCCCCCCCTCTATATGCCAGGTGGGGGTGGGTCTGGATGCCATGCATCTACCTAGCCACAAGAACTGTATAAGTCAGTAAAAGGACGAGTCAACACCACTAGTTCTGTTCCCCCCACCCTTTTGCATAATAGAACAAGAATAATACCATAATCAGAAAGCAAATTAAAAATTGAATACACCAGCTGGCATCCTTTCCTGAGCCAGAGAACTTTATGAAACTTTACAAGATAAATTGCTCTCCCTTGGCAGTGCCCAGGTGCAGGCCCAAACTACATGCATATCATATTCTTTAACACTTCTATAAAGAAAACTGATTGCCTTAATTTACAAGAATAGCACTGTATGGTTTGTAAAGCCTCATCTACACTGTACAATTTTCCATCAGATAGACGGATCTATTAGATAGTTCTAATAAGAAATTGCATCGCGTCTAGGCGTCCAAATTGTTTCAGATCAATTTTGTGACAGATTTTGCTTTGATAACTACCCAAAACATATAGCAAAATCTAATGCAATCTGATTGGAACGGTTGGAAATGATCTAATAGATCTGTCTAATAGATCCGATCTGATGGAAAATTGTACCGTGTAGAAGAGGCTTAAGAAAGTAACAGGCGACACACAATATAAACACATGCAGGTGTATGTTTGGCTTTGTGCGTTTTATCAGAGTCCTGTGGTTTAGGCAAAAGGCCTGATCTACTAAGCGGAAGGAATACATTTTCTGGGCTTTGCCTTTCTGGACATCCATTTTTGGTTATTGAAGGGGGTTATATTTAAAGGACATCCGAGGTGAAAATAATCTGATGAGATAAACAATTGTATCTATCCACAGTCCCTAATAATGGCTTTTTTTTAGATATGCCACAGTTTTATTTTATATTTCAACCTAGTTTTTAAGTTTTTACTGTTTCACTGTCTGTGCTCAATGACACCTTCAATGAAGTATGTCAGAGCTCAAATCTATGAATTATTGACTCTTTTTATCTCTTTCCTGCTCTCAGAAGCCATTTTTCCAACAGTAAAGTGTTTTATGGCTGTAATTACTTATCAGTGAGGGTTATGCTATAGTCTTAAGCAATGAATGACACGCACACCTTGCAAGTATGATGCAAAAAGTGTATTTTGGAACAACTAGACAAGTCACTCAAAAGAGTGTAAAACGATATATACAGTATAAACATATAAGGTGTGCAACCAGAATCATAACTCATGTATATATGCAAAGTGGTATTACACATGTAACAACTGTGACACACATGGTCTAATACAAATAGTGTATGGCATACAGTTAACAGGCAATGTTTGAGTCCAAATGCTGGCTGCCACAAAGATCCATAGAACAAAAAGTCCAATGCATAACAAATACATGAACAACAATCAGAGTGACTGGAGGAGACACCGCTATATTACCCAAACGGTGCAGCGTTTCGGAATACAATTCCTTCGTCAATGGGATTTGGCAAGAGGCAAACACAGGTAGGTCAGCAGTGTAGCAGTATCCTGAAGAAACATGTCCATACCGGCGCTATATATGCGCGCCCCCGCACTTTGAAAACAAGCCCATCACACCGGGGCCGGCCCTGTGACGTCAAGACGTCACGCGACACTCGTCGCGGCGCCATGACGTCACGCGCAAGCGTCCATCATCTCCATAGCGTTGGCTGGCACTGAGAAGGAGTGTCGCTGTGCTCCATTCCCAAGATGGCCGCCACGCTTTGTATGGGGATGAGAGGAGCAGCGCCACAAGTGAGTAGTGGTTCAAAAAGGTAATGCAACTCTTTGTAAATTGTGGAGATCCACTGCACTTGTCCATAGTGATTAGCCAGTATTGATGGAGCGGTGTGATGGTCTTTAAATGTTCTATAAAACAAACAGATACATATATGTCAATAAATATAATCAGAATAGCATAAAATAGCATCCAAATTTAGGAATGCTTAACAATAAATATCTATATCACAAATTTCTATACAATAGTCCTCAATAAGCAGTAGTCTCCTGTACGAGAGCCCACAACAGTATCCCTACAGGAAGCAAGAAAGATCTGCCTCCTCATTAAGTCCATTAGGATGCACAGTATCCAGTTTGTACATCCAATGGAGTTCACGCTGCAGTAGTTTCCTCTCAAGAGATCTTTCTTGCTTCCTGTAGGGATACTGTTGTGGGCTCTCGTACAGGAGACTACTGCTTATTGAGGACTATTGTATAGAAATTTGTGATATAGATATTTATTGTTAAGCATTCCTAAATTTGGATGCTATTTTATGCTATTCTGATTATATTTATTGACATATATGTATCTGTTTGTTTTATAGAACATTTAAAGACCATCACACCGCTCCATCAATACTGGCTAATCACTATGGACAAGTGCAGTGGATCTCCACAATTTACAAAGAGTTGCATTACCTTTTTGAACCACTACTCACTTGTGGCGCTGCTCCTCTCATCCCCATACAAAGCGTGGCGGCCATCTTGGGAATGGAGCACAGCGACACTCCTTCTCAGTGCCAGCCAACGCTATGGAGATGATGGACGCTTGCGCGTGACGTCATGGCGCCGCGACGAGTGTCGCGTGACGTCTTGACGTCACAGGGCCGGCCCCGGTGTGATGGGCTTGTTTTCAAAGTGCGGGGGCGCGCATATATAGCGCCGGTATGGACATGTTTCTTCAGGATACTGCTACACTGCTGACCTACCTGTGTTTGCCTCTTGCCAAATCCCATTGACGAAGGAATTGTATTCCGAAACGCTGCACCGTTTGGGTAATATAGCGGTGTCTCCTCCAGTCACTCTGATTGTTGTTCATGTATTTGTTATGCATTGGACTTTTTGTTCTATGGATCTTTGTGGCAGCCAGCATTTGGACTCAAACATTGCCTGTTAACTGTATGCCATACACTATTTGTATTAGACCATGTGTGTCACAGTTGTTACATGTGTAATACCACTTTGCATATATACATGAGTTATGATTCTGGTTGCACACCTTATATGTTTATACTGTATATATCGTTTTACACTCTTTTGAGTGACTTGTCTAGTTGTTCCAAAATACACTTTTTGCATCATACTTGCAAGGTGTGCGTGTCATTCATTGCTTAATATTTCGTTATAGTATTTAGACACAGCACCCATTTATGATAGAGATATTACTGCTATTTGTGGGTGTGCGTCCTTAAACTTGTCTTCTTTGTATTTTATGCTATAGTCTTACTCAGTCTGACCTGGTCCCGACCCAGACAGAAACTGTCACTTGCATACCTAATGTTTAACTTTTTCAGGCAGAGAAATAAAAAAAGGAACACAGCTGTAACGGTCTTGTGTAGTAGCTCAGATGTCTGATTATATGGTGATCTGCAGAATCACCAACAATACAGACGCTATATCTGATTATGTGTGATCTGCAGAATCACCAATAATACTAGTATAGCAGACAAGGAGCAGAGTGTGTATAGTGATTAGGTGCAACCGTAACTTATAGTTTAATGAGACCTCACCAGAGGGGCTGATGAGGTATAAACAATACACTGACCGTGCACTAAAATACAATCTCCAGCAAGCTGGAGAACCAATACTGAAGAGGATGAATCTCCAGAGGAGCGGGTGATTCAGAATGTACTGCAGGCAAATGAACACCCGAGGGGCGGGTGAGTCAGACTGTACTGCAACCTAAGAGACACAATAATACTACAATGACAGATTACCTAATGAGCAGGTAATTAAGGCTGTATTACAACCTAACAGAACTGCTTCACCAGCGGAGCTGGCGTAGTTAACACCTCACCAGTGGTGAGGGCTAGTGTTGGGCGAACAGTGTTCGCCACTGTTCGGGTTCTGCAGAACATCACCCTGTTCGGGTGATGTTCGAGTTCGGCCGAACACCTGACGGTGCTCGGCCAAACCGTTCGGCCACATGGCCGAACTAAGAGCGCATGGCCGAACGTTCCCCGAACGTTCGGCTAGCGCTGTGATTGGCCGAACGGGTCACGTGGTTCGGGCCCGAACGCGCTCTGATTGGCCGAACGGTCACGTGGTTTGGGTAAATAAATACCCGAACCACGTCATATCTCCTCCATTTGTCTGTGGGTTTAGCTTTGGGTAGGCAGGCAGGGTAGTTCGCTCTCCAGCCACGCTAGCCAGGGTCCCCCCCAGTCATTGTGTGTCGCTGCTGGGAACAGTAGTACACCGCTCGCTCAGCCACACTATATATAGCATTGTTTACTGCCACTGTGTACCTCGCTCAGCCACGCTATATATAGCATTGTGTTTTCTGACACTCTGTGTACACGGCTTAGCCTGACTAATATAGCATTGTGTGTACTGCCACTGTGCACCTCGCTCAGCCACGCTATATATAGCATTGTGTTTTCTGACACTCTGTGTACACGGCTTAGCCTGACTAATATAGCATTGTGTGTACTGCCACTGTGCACCTCGCTCAGCCACGCTATATATAGCATTGTGTTTTCTGACACTCTGTGTACACGGCTTAGCCTGGCTATATAGCATTGTGTGTACTGCCACTGTGCACCTCGCTCAGCCACGCTATATATAGCATTGTGTTTTCTGACACTCTGTGTACACGGCTTAGCCTGACTATATAGCATTGTGTGTACTGCCACTGTGCACCTCGCTCAGCCACGCTATATATAGCATTGTGTTTACTGCCACTCTGTGTACACGGCTCAGCCAGACTATATAGCATTGTGTGTACTGCCACTCTGTGTACACCGCTCAGCCAGACTATATAGCATTGTGTGTACTGCCACTCTGTGTACACGGCTCAGCCAGACTATATAGCATTGTGTGTACTGCCACTCTGTGTACACCGCTCAGCCAGACTATATAGCATTGCGTACTCTGCCAGTCAGTGTGTATATTGCTGGGATCAGTAATACTCCACTCACCGCCAACCACTATATGAGCTCACCATGAGTTCCTCAGAGACCTCCGCTGTGAGCAGCACTCCCAACAACAGCAACAGCCAACGCCCCACGCAAGCTATAACATCCACTACAGCAGCCAGTGGTCAGCAGCAGCCCTCTCCGGAGGAGAATGTTGTGTCCATCGGTCCGTCGCCAGAACGATTAATGAGGGCTGCCATTGAGGAGATGATGGGGCCTGATGTGGAGGAGGAGGTCGGGCTCAGGCCAGCATCCCAAGTTAATGTTGAGGACGATGAGGGGTCTGTGTCTGGGGATGTTGGGGTGGCAGAGGTGGTGGGTGGGTCAGACTCAGGAGAAGAGTTGTATGATGAGGATGATGATCGGGACCATCTGTATGTGCCTCAGAGTCCGACCCCGGAAAACATGTTGTATCGTGTGTTTAGGTACTAAAATCTGCGTTCCCACTTCCCAGTACTGCCTGCAGTGCCCGGGTCCACGGATCCATATAATTTTTTGGGCAGCACTATCAAACTGTGGTACTATGAGTGAGTTGCCATGGTCCTTCTGTGCTGCCTGTCACACTCACCGTCTGTCTGCAGATGGATTGTTCAACACAGCTACGCCATCTGACATGTAGTCCTGGACCTTGACCATCTTCTCTAGGCGATTGGTGTTGGAGGACGTGGAACTGCCCGATTGCTGTTCTGTGGGCTGCTGCATGGGTGTCAGAAAATGTTCCCACTCCAAGGACACTGCCAATACCATTCCCTTTTGGGCACTAGCAGCAGCTTGTGTTCTTTGCTGCCCTCCTGGTCCTCCTGGGTTTGCTGAAGTCAGTCTGTCGGCGTACAACTGGCTAGAGAAGGAGGAGGATGTCAATCTCCTCTCTAAAGTCTCCATCCTCAAGGGCCTGCTGGAATTGTTCCATTTTTGACCTGTCTGACACTTTCTTCAATCAGTTTTTTAACATTGTGTTTGTATAAACTGGGTATAAACCCAGTAATTGGTGTTGTCCAGATTCCAGAATAATGAATAATAATGAATAGTGAATAATGCGCGGGCCGCGTTCAATGCAGTCTAGCATGAATTGAGCCATGTGTGCCAGAGAGTCCTGCCAGACTCCTCTATCTTCATGTTCTTGTAAGCGTTGTGATTGTTGTGATGCACCATATTCGTCACCAGCATCACTTTCTTCCTCTTCTGCTGTCCTTTCCCGCTAAATTGTGGAAGTCCAACGTGCACCGCTCTGTCCCTCGGCAGTGGGGGCATCCAATTCCTGCTCCAACTCCAGCTGTTCCTCGTCCTGTTCTTTGTCATAGCTGGGACCAGCGTTTCCTGAGGCAGGTTGCCTGATGTTGGTATCATCACGCTGATCGTTTTCATCTTCAGAATCCCCCACTTGCATCATGCCAGCGGTTTCCATCTTCAACATTGATTTCTTCAGTAAACACAGCAGTGGTATTGTAATGCTGACTGTAGAGTTGTCACTGCTCAGTCACGCAACGTGGATTGCTCAAAATTTTGGAGGACTTGGCAGAGATCCAACATGGTGGCCCAATCAGATCCACAGAAGCTTGGTAGCTACTAGCTGCTGGAATGCGCCTCGGCACTGCGCAAAAGCGTGCTAGCATGTGCAGCGTAGAATTCCAGCGCGTAGGCAGGGACATCACCCAGCGAGCGATGGTGCGCTAGATTGAAGCGCTCCTGCATCTCTTGGTGAGTCCTTCAGAAGCGGTACTGGACTTTTAACAATGTTTTTTTTTTTTTTTCCTTCAACAGAAGATCTGCCACGTTGGAGTGAGGAGGACGCCGCCGACCCCGACACCAAGCTGAACCCCGGCGAACTCCAAGCAGAGGATCTTCAGGAACCCTCAAGGCTTTGAGCAAGCTGAGGAGGATCAGCAGTCCCGACGAGACCTCTCCTCATATGCGACTGAGTGCAGTGGAGCTCCCCAGAACAACCTCTCAGTTGTCACTTTGTCACTGGTCACTTTGTCACTTTGTCATTTTGTCACTTTGTCAGTTGTCACTTTGTCACTGGTCACTTTGTCACTTGTCACTTTGTCATTTTGTCACTTGTCACTTTGTCACTTGTCACTTCTCACTTTGTCACTTGTCACTTTGTCATTTTGTCACTTGTCACTTTGTCACTTGTCACTTCTCACTTTGTCACTTGTCACTTTGTCATTTAGTCACTTGTCACTTTGTCACTTGTCACTTCTCACTTTGTCACTTGTCACTTTGTCATTTTGTCACTTGTCACTTGTCACTTTGTCATTTTGTCACTTTGTCATTTTGTCACTTTGTCACTGGTCACTTTGTCACTTGGTCACTTGTCCAGATGATCTCGGTACACCTCCTGCGATTCAAATTCCTGCACACATTGCTCTGGGATTTGGGTGTGATGAATGATGCATCTAACTGGCCACCGGAGGCAATTAAGGCCTTCAAAACATTGAAAGCAGCTTTCTGTTCCGCCCCCATTTTGCGTCATGTTGAGTTGTTGACGTCATGTTCATCCTCGGCCTCGCCTTGCATTTCAGTGCGAGGTGCATTTTCCACAGAAAAAGGTTGTGAATCCGGGCACAACATTTGTGGCTGTTCCATTGACCTTTCACAGGTAGAAGATTGTGGGGGTGGGCATAGCTCCTCCGAATAGCCCATTGTGTCCTGAAAACTACTCATTGCATTGCTTTGCGCACACATTTTTTTGTCCTCATGCAAGGCCTGAGTTGCACCTGAAAGCGTGGCCTTCTCCTCCTGCGCCTCCTCCTGTTCCATCACGTCTGCTGCTGCTGGGTTAGCGTTGACGCCCGGTCCCTGTTTATTGAACCTCTTATCTTTATTACATTTATGACTGCATGGCGGTAAAAAGCATGCTATCCGCACGCTTCTTGTCCTCATGCAAGGCCTGGGTTGTTGTGTCTCAAAAAGCATGGCCTTCTCCTCCTGCGCCTGCTCCTGTTCCATCACGTGTGCTGCTGCTGCTGGGTTACCGTTACCGGTCCCTTTTCCTGGAACCTCTTCTCTGTATTACATTTATGACTGCATGGCGACAAAAAGCATGTTACCTGTGCAAAGAAACATGACATTTTCCACATTTAAAAGAGAGTTTTTCCTTTGAAACTTTACAATCAATTTTCTCAAAAACTATAAGCTCTTTTTCAAATATTTTTTTTCCTCTTGTACCCACTCCCAAGGTGCACATACCCTGCTAATTTGGGGTATGTAGCATGTAAGGAAGCTTTACAAAGCACGAAAGTTCGGGTCCCCATTGACTTCCATTATGTTCGAAGTTCGGGTCGAACACCCGAACATCGCGGCCATGTTCGGCCTGTTCGGCCCGAACCCGAACATCTAGATGTTCGCCCAACACTAGTGAGGGCCCACTGATGAGTAAAATGGTCAGGCAGGCAAGGTTCGGCAACAGAGAGGTAAGAATTGGTACAGGATTGTGAGACGCGAGGGTAATCGGTAATCAGGCAGAGGTTCAGCAACAGGTAGGCAGATAGGCGAAAGTACAGGATCAGGAAGCAGGATCAGAGTCAGATAATTAGCTAAGAGTCATACACAGGAGATCAATACAGAAAGCAATATCCTAGTCTAGGTGTGAAGTCCTTGGCATTAACACCCGGGATCTAGTCTACAAATAATAATAGCAAGATAACAATATCCTAGACTAGGTGTGAAATCCTTAGCATCAACACCTGGGATCTAGTCTAAGGTCTGAGCGCTAACACGCAAGTATTCACAACAACAGACAGTGTGTGAGTGAAGCCCGCAGGTTTAAGAAGCAGAGGAGACCCCACTGACACGTCCCTCCAGAATCAGCCAATCCTGGGCGTCGTGGGACTCTTCTGACGTCAGCCGACCAGCAGGTCAGCTGACAGGCTTCCTCCCCGCATAAAGGTTCCGTCTGTGCGCGCGCCCGCGCTCTACGGTGACCCCCTGCACCTGAAAACGTTCCGTCCTCGGCGTCCTAGACGCTGCATGGACGGATGGCCGCATGGAGGCAGCTGCAGCGGTGGTGCTGCTCGCCACAGCTGCCTCGTGTATTACAACAGCATAGTTATTTGTGTGCTAGGCACTGTACATACACATGTCTATCTCATCATGTCACATGTCACCTCGGTTGTCCTTTAAAGTAAAGTAAAGAAAAAAAAATAGCTCAGAGGCTTCCTAGATTATCCTGGTGCCCATCATTCCAGATCAGGGTTACTCTAAGCATATCCAGCAAGAGCTTGTTTTGCACAAGCCCAAGACCAGGTTTATACTTTTTGTGCCTTTAGACCAACTTTCTTGCAGCTTTCCTTCCATGTGCAGCATCCCCCTCCTATTCCTTGTGCAGACCCCTCATTAATGTACAACAGCCCCTTGCTTCCTGCAATCCAGATCCGAGCATCTTGCGACTAGAGATGGGCCGAACCTCCGATTTTAGGTTCGCGAACCTTCGCGAAAGGTTAGGTTCGCGTAAAAGTTTGCGAACCGCAATAGACTTCAATGGGGATGCGAACTTTCAAAAATAAAAAAAATTATGCTGGCCACAAAAGTGATGGAAAAGATGTTTCAAGGCGTCTAACACCTGGAGGGGGGCATGGCGGAGTGGGATACATGCCCAAAGTCCCGGGGAAAAATCTGGATTTGACGCAAAGCAGCGTTTTAAGGGCAGAAATCACATTGAATGCTAAATTGCAGGCCTAAAGTGCTTTAAAACATCTTGCATGTGTATACATCAATCAGGGAGTGTAATTAGAGTTCTGCTTCACACTGACACACCAAACTCACTGTGTAACGCACCGCAAACAGCTGTTTGCGTAGTGACGGCCGTGCTGGACTGGTGCGCACTATGGCGAGAGTGCAGGCCATGGCGGTTTTCAAGCCCATATGGTCGCCGGGCTCAATGATTGAACAACAGTGACTGTCCAGCTGATCAAATTTGGTCTGTCCACAATGAAGCAACAACCTTATTATCTTCTTGTATGTAGGTAGGCATAGGTAGGGGTCCCAGTATAGGTAGGTAGGCATAGGTAGGGGTCCCAGTATAGGTAGGTAGGCATAGGTAGGTGCCTCAGTAGTTAGCTAGACATAGGTAGGAGACCCAGTAGTTAGCTAGGCAGAGGTAGGAGACCCAGTTTAGGTAGGTAGGCATCGGTAGGTCCCCTAGTATAGGTAGGTAGGTATGTGTCCCCGTATAGGTAAGTAGGTGCCCCAGTAGTTAGGTAGGCATAGGTAGGTGTCCCAGTATAGATAGTTAGGCAGGGCCTGGCTGGCACAGTAATAACAATTACCAAGGTCCAGCTGCAACAGATAGGGCTGTATAATGTCAGTGAGCAACACACACACAAAAAAACACATCTGGAAAACATTAGCTCTCAAAAGAGATGTTGAGTGGTGCTATTTTAGCAATAACAATCATCCAGGAGCAAGCCAAGAGCCTAACTAATCTTTCCCTAGGAGAACAAGTCTGCAGCAGCTGTCCCTAGTCTGTCTCTAGCAGGCACACGAGTGAGTGTCATGGCCAGCGAGCCTGCCTTATATAAGGGGGGTGGGGCTCCAGGGCTTAATGTAGCCTGAATGGCTACAATGTGCCTGCTGACTGTGATGCAGAGGGTCAAAGTTGACCCTCATAGTGCATTATGGGGCGAATCGAACTTCCGCAAAAGTACGCCTGGTCCAGGCGAACGCGAACCACCGAAGTTCGCCTGGAACCGTTCGCCGGCGAACCGTTCGCTACATCTCTTGCGAGCAGCCGCTTGCGTGAATAGCAGAGCAGTTTCCTGGTTCGAGGTCACCTGACATGGTGATGTGTGCGCTCCACAATTCAGTGTTCCTCCTCCTTCGGCAACCTCTCCAGTGAAACGCGCACACGTCACTAGTCAGATGACCCCCGAAACAGGAAGCTGCTCTGCTACCCGCGCGAGCGGCTGCTTGCAAGATTGCAGGAAGCATTGGCTTGAAACAGATCTTTGGCTGCAGCCCCCGGTACAGCTCTGCCTGGCACAAGAAGTGACACCTGGCATATAAGACGACCCCCAACTTTTCAGAAGATTTTTGTGGGTTAAAAAGACGTCTTATATGCCAGAATATACGGTACTTCCAGTCTGATAATTATTATGGGGAGTAAAGCAGCCCAAAGGTGGACACACACATATCAGTTTCTTTTTCTTTTTCTTTTTTTTAATTTTTATATGAAACCGATCCAATTTTTCGGTTGACTGAAAGTTTGAGGTGCGTTCACGATTGCTGCTATTTCGCAAAAAAAAGGACCATACATGGCGAAAAATGTGTCTTTTTTATTTTTACTATGAATACCTTTTTCTTTAAAATGGATTTTTAAATGCTAACATATCTGTACATTTATCAATATCTCACACCATCACTAATCTCTGTGTATCATTAAAATTACCACCGAACACCACATCGCTACTTGAAACTTCATTGAACACACTTGTGTAATGATCCGCTCAGCTGACTGCACAGGCAGACAGCTGTTTGACCATTCCTCTAGTCTGTGGGCTGCAGGTCTCTGGAAGAGAGACCTGTCTTTCCTTTGCAAGTTTCTGATCTGCTCTGCTGCTGAGGGATTTGCATACATTGGTTATGCAAATCACCTAGCTGCCTCCTTTGTTGGCTGGCAGTATAAACAACTATGTTTTTACCCGAGTCCTTGGCTGGTCATCCTTTCAGGGTTTGTTGAAACACTCCAAGGGCCTGATTCAAAAAGCAGTGCAAAGTGTTTGCACGCCTGTGAAAAGCCCCTTATCACGCTTAAACTCAGTTTAGGCGTGATAAAATGAAACCTGCACGATGCAGTGCGCGCGATGCGCCCATTAAACCCTATGGGCGCTGCGCACGGAATTACGCGATTGCGCGCATAAAACTTTGCGCGCGGGACTTTGCGCGCGATAAAGAGCACAAATTGGTGCTAACTCAGTGGTGCAAAGCTTATCACGCCTAAAGTCTTTTAGGCGTGATAACTGAGTTATCACCGCTTTGTGAATCAGGCCCCTAGAGTGTCAGCCATGCTATTTCTTGTCAAAGTTATCTTAGAGTAATTCCTGGGACTGCACTAGGCAGCTTCCCTAGTGCAGTTCGATTGTTATCTGTTTTGTCTGTATTGCCTCTCTATTGCGATTGTCCTGTCACCAACGGTGGTTGTCAGGAAATCCCTGTCTGTCTGGGGTGCTAACCAGAGCAGCGGTCGCTACTGGTAGCCCCTTCTGTTCATCTGTCTTGCTTGGATCGCACTAGCCCCTAGCGGTAGCAGCTGTGGATCCTTCTGATCTGCTTTCTTGGAGTATAGCTGGAGCGGCGGTTGCTACCTGCTATTTCATCTGTCTGTCTTGCTTGGATCGCACTAGCCCCTAGCGGTAGTGGCTGTGGATCCTTCTGATCTGCCGCCTTGTCCCTGTACTTGGATCGCACTCGCTCTGGCGGAAAGAGCAGTGGATCTTATCTGACCTATACCTGTTTTTTGTTGATCTGTCTGTCTTGTCTGATACGAACGCTTGCTGTAGGCTCGGTGAGGTAACCGTTAAGCAAGCGCTCGTGTTCTCTGTTTTGTGTTTGTCTGTCGGTGGTTAGTTAGGCGTGCTTGTCTCTGTTGCGCTTAACGTGTGGAGATCGCGCTGTAAACACATTCGTGTTGCGAATGAGTGCGGTGTTCGCGTTTAGTTAGCGTTTGTTATTTTCGTTATTTTCTCCTTGTCGTTTGCTGTGCCTTTGCTACTCTTGTGTTCTGTTCTGATCAGTCTTGTGTCACTTCTGGCGATCGCCTCTCTCGCGATCGCGTTCATACTTTGTTTCTGCGAATGTGTGTTCACCGTCGCTGGGTGGTGACTAGTTTGGGGAACACACATTTAGCCTATCTCTGTGCTCTTCTCTTTAAGGGCTGTTCAGCCCTGTATTGTCTTAGATCTGTACAATTCCCATCTGGCATTTGTGGCTGTGCAGAGGCTGTGCTTGTCTGCACTCCACAGCGCCATCTGCCGGTGGGAATTGCCCTCTGCTGGTGCATTGCACCTAGCCTGGGTTCACCCAATTACGCTTGTGGAGGGTTTTCGCTGTGTCAGTGCGCATCTTGTGCGCTGACCGCGAAAACGATTCCGCAAACGTTACAACTTCTTTTTCTGTAACCACTCACTGATTTTTGCTAATTAATTCCTAATTAAACAAAATAAATGAACCAAGTACTGTACAACACAGTTACATTTTATTATAATTCCGACTATCAATCACACACACACACATACACGTACACACGCACACACGCACGCACGCACGCACGCACACCTACACACTCTCTCTCTCTCTCTCTCTCTCTCTCTCTCAAAATTCCATCTTTTTGTTTTGTTTTTAATACAAACAATAAAGATTAGTATGTACTGAATAGTTACATACAATGTATTCAGGTTGAATACAATCTGAAAATGTATTACATCACACCCCATACAATTCTTGGTCAAGAGACCCCAGGCCAAGAGAGCGGTGGGGATTGCAGATACCTGACCCGCCCAGCCCCCCCAGATCAGGTAGCATTGGTTTTATTTTAATTTGTTCCCACCTTGGGTTCCCTCTAAAGTAATTTGTGTCCCTTGCTGCAGCTCGGGTCTTCTCCGGTGTCCCTCTGGCAGCCTCTAATTGTGTGTTTTGCAGTTATTCATTCAGTTCCGAGGCAGTGGGGCTGAATTCCCTGGTGGTGAGAGGTCCAGGGCCCACCCGCACTTCCCTCTGGGTATCGCATGGTGGTTTGGGGCCCCGGCTGTCATGCGAACCAGTGTTTGTGATTTAAAATTTCTTTTTTGCAGCTTCCAGGATGCGGTTGACAGGTGAGTGGGTAGGGAGGAGGCCGTGTGGGAGATGCCTATTGCCTACACGGGGCGTCCCTGTAAAAGATGTAATGTACGATTACGTCCAACCAAAGCCTCCCACCTGAATGCTAATTTATGCAATTCCTGCTAGATTTGGTATGGCAGGCAAAGGGTGTATGACAGTATACCTGATTGGCTGACTGGCGCCTGCTGACCAGATAAAGGTAAAAAAGTGCTTTAGCTGGGAGTGAGCAAATTGTGTGTTTTGTAGTTAGCATTCAGTTCAGAGGCAGTTGGGGTGAATTCCCTGGTGGTGAGAGGTCCAGGGCCCACCCGCACTTCCATCTGGGTATCGCATGGTGGTGTGGGGGCCCCCGCCAGTGAGAGAGCTCGGGGTCCCCGGCTGTCATGCGAACCAGTGTTTGTGAGCCTCTAAGGATCGCCGGCCCCCAGTAGGCTGGCGTCTTCTATGCATGCGTGTGCCCACCTTGCGCAAGAATGCGTCCACATCAACAGGAGTGCATTGCGCCTACACAGTAGTACGGTGCAGACGCAGTATACTCATGATGACGTGGGTGTGTCAGTGTGTGACGCCAACCCGTTGCTGATACTCAGAGGCTGCCAGCGGGTCACTGGAGAAGACCGGATCTGGGTTGAGGGACACAAATGACTTCTAGGGGCTGTGAGAAGCCCCAGGTAAGTAAAGATAGATTTAATTGTTTGCTTGTTTTTCCTTTAAATGTGTGGCCACACTCTTTAATATTCTACATATGTTAGTAACTAGTAAATAGCCATTTGTGCATTGAGGCAGAGTGAACTATGTGCTGACATAAATAAACATTTAACATAACCTTGTTTATTTGCCGGGCCGGGCAATTAGGGGATGTCAATAAGGCAGGTACTGTAATGAATGCATAACTTGTACACCTTCATGTTGCATGGTCATGAACCGGCATTCACATCATCCGTATTCAGCAGCAGTAATCTGCCGGGGGACACAGGCCGGTTTGGCCATTGGATAATCCACGCTAAATAGAGTTTATCCTCAACAGATAATTAGGCTCAATATGTTTTATCTGATAATTTCCATTTTTAATTTATGTAAAGTTTTCTGGTTTCCTCTGCAGGCCTGACTGCAATTAGTGGTTGAAAAATGAAAAAGAATTCAGGGAGTTTATGAAAAGCTAATTTTTGTAACCCTGTCACACCTTTTACTCTTTCTACTCTATTTCTTTTGCTGTTTGTAATTATGTTTATAAGAGGCAAAAGCAGCATGCAGTCTCTATGGGTTCATATCTTGCCAACAAATGTGTACTTCTAAACACCAAGATATGCTGCCTAGAACTGCCAAAACAGATACCTTCATGCCTCATACTCTCTGGCGTAACTATCGGGAATCAGCCCCCCTGATAGTGAGATGGGGGGGAGGCTGATGGGGCGGGGGGCCCGGACTCTCTCCTTCCTTCCCTCCTACACCAGGGGCTTTGCCCTGTGCTCCCCTGGCTGTCACCTTCCTTTAAAGTCAATAAGAACCTTTTATTTTTTTAAAAAAAGAGCCAGATACTTACCTAGGGAGAGGGAAGGTTCTGGTTACTATCGAGCCTTCCCTCTCCTATCCCGGTGCCCGCTCCAGCGCTGGCTCCCCCGTAGCAGTATTTGACTAAATTAGTCAAATACTGCTCTCTCCACCGGCGAAGGGAGGTTTCGGAAGTCCTCGGAAGCTTGAGTGCTCCCAAAGAAAGGCCGCTGCGTACTGCGCACGTGGGAGCGCCCTCTCTCACATACTCGCGCTGCTTGTCTCCGGGAGGACTCGGTTCCAAAAGATTTCCGAAATCCCCCACAGTGGGAGATTTAAACGGGGGAGCCAGTGCTACACCAAGGTAGATGAGCGGGAAGGCTCTATAGGACCCTGAGCCTTCTTAGGTAGTTATCTGTTTTCTTTTTTGTTTTTGTTTTTAAGACTCCCATTAGCTTTAACAAACTTACAAATCAGATCAGCAGTACTGCTGGGGCTTACCTATACCAGGAATGAAGTTATGGGGATCAGGTAATCAGGGGTTGTGGTGGTGCATACGGTGGGACAGTAACATGGAAGGAGCAGTGGCATAACTAGAAATCATGGGGGCCCCCAATGTTCCCTTGCCTCCCATTGGTGCCCCTTATGACATCAGGGCCCATCTCACAAGGATCATAAAACAAGTGTGCAGCGGGAGACATGGCAGCGCTTTCATATAGAGGCTGTACCCGAATGATTTATCTGCATGGATGTGCAGAGCTCCAGAAACTGGACAACATTACACAACTAGTACTCAAACTGGTATAACAAAAGAGGGTGTTAGCTTCAGTAAATAATATGTGCACAGATTATTCCCTATTGGACTTCCCCACGGCAATGACGGACCCTCACGGGGAAGACCTAACACTAGTCTAACGTTAAAAATATAATTTTTCCTTGTGCTGCTGATCATAAATGGTATACACATTTATTTACAGTATTTTATTTATTTATTGTCTTTATAAAGTGTCAACATATTACGCAGCCCTAAGCTCTGCCTCTATGAGGAAGTGTTCCCCGCATTTTCCCATGGGTATTTAGGGGTTTGTAAATGGCTTTCTGCCATGGGGATGCAGTGTTTTAGCAGGTGTGTGTGTGTTTGGGTGTGTGTGTGCGTGCGTGCGTGTGGTAAGTGTGTGTGCGTGCGTGCGTGCGTGTGGTAAGTGCGTGTGTGTGTGTGTGTGTGGTGGGGGCAGCAGACAGTTCAGTCACCCTGAGGGAAACGTGGTGGCTACAACAAAAAACCATTCATGCTGCTTTCCGGTTTGGGGGTGTCTGTCAGGGGGGGTACTGGATTCATTTTGCCTAAGGGCCTCATTGTTGCTAGGTAAGTATCTTTTTTTTTCTATGCCTGGGCTACACTTTAGGGCCCATTTCCATTACAAGCAATGCAATGCGGCTGTACTGAAACCAGTGCACGGCAGTGGAATATTTTCCATTGTGTGATGATTATGCGGAGCGATCCGAGAATCTGCAGCATGATGCTACAGATTCTCCCACGCCCGCATCCGCCCGCTGTCTCCTATACACTTCTGCATCGGAAAATGCAAAAGTGACGCGAACGGGAGCGGAAGTGATGTGATTGGATGCGATAGTCGCATCACATCCCTTCTGCAAAAAGGGTGCTTAAAAGAAACATCCAAGGAAAATAAAAAAAGATCCACTTACCTGGGGCTTCCTCCAGCCCGTGGCAGCCGTCCTGTGCCCTCCCTGCAGCTCCGGAGGCTCCCGGGCTTCTCCACTGCAGAACCCGACCTCGCCAGGGTCGGCGTCTCCTGCGCGGGTCACGTGGTCCGGCCGACGTCATCAGGACGGCACTGCGCAAGCGCAGAACTAGCAGAGGTCAAGCAGACTTGTGTTAATGCTGCTGTGATATTTTGAACTTCCATATTCTGAATTACCCTGCTTCCTTGCTTTCCTGCGACTTTAAAGAAACATCCACTAGTATTGAACTGATATGAAGTCATTTTAGGATATAAAAAATCATAACATTTGAAAGTCTTAAAAAAGGTGCATAGGCAATATTTATTTCTGCAAATGTGGGTTGTTTAAAGGGAACCCGAGGTGGAAGTGATATGTAGGCTGCTATATTTATTTCCTTCTAAACAATACCAGTTGCCTGGCAGTGCTGCTGATCCTGTGTCTCTATATACTTTTAGCCATGGACCCTGAATAAGCATATGCAGATCAGGTACTCTGGCTCAGCTGACTCAGGTTTTACTGGATTAGCCATATGCTTGTTCGAAGGTTTTTGACTAAATCACTACGTATGCCAGAATATCAAGAGGATTGCAAGGCAGCTGGCATTGTTTACAAGGAAATACATATAGCAGTCTTCATATCCCTCTCAGTCTCTTCTCGGGTTCCCATTAAAGGATACCCGAGGTGATATGTGACATGATGAGATAGTATGTACAGTGCCCACTGACTAGCACACAAATAACTAGGCTGTGTTCCTTTTTTTCTTTCTCTGCCTGAAAGAGTTAAATATCAGGTATGTAAGTGGCTGACTCAGTCCTGACTCAGACAGGAAGTGACTACAGTGTGACCCTCCCTGATAAGAAATTCCAACTATAAAACACTTTTCTAGCAGAAAATGGCTTCTGAGAGCAGGAAAGAGATAAAAAGGATCAATAGTTCATAGATTTTAGCTCTGGCATACTTCAACGAATGTGTCATTGAGCAAAAACAATGAAACAGTAAAAACTTAAAGAGTAGATTTAAACATAAAATAAAACTGGTGTATTTTAAAAAGTCATTTTTAGGAGGACAATAGACACAATCGCTTATTTCATTCATTTATTTTCGCCTCAAGTGACGTTTTAACAGAGGAAACCGTTTAAACTCGCTATGCATTTTAATAGAGTTGAACACCATCCATAAATGTTATTTTATCCAGTAGAGTTAAATAAAATACCAGAGGATCACTCCAGTAAAACTGAATACTTTAACCACTTCACCCCAAAGGCGTTTTTACCCTAACGGACAAGAGCGATTTTCACCTTTCCGTGCTCATCCCTTTCATTTGCCAATAGCTTAATCACTGCTAATCACAATGAAATGATCTATATCTTGTTTTTTTCACCACCAATTGGGCTTTTTGGAATTGATATTTATTTTCAGTAATGACTTTATTTTCTGTGCATTTTAAAGAGAAATACAAGGAAAAAATGAAAAAATACACTATTTCTCCAATTTCATCCCCTATAGTTTTGCTACTGTACATAAAACCCACACATTTTATCTGCCCATTTGTTCTGGTTATCACAAGATTTTAATTATGTCCCTAGTGCAA
This sequence comes from Hyperolius riggenbachi, assembly GCF_040937935.1. Taxonomy (NCBI): domain Eukaryota; kingdom Metazoa; phylum Chordata; class Amphibia; order Anura; family Hyperoliidae; genus Hyperolius; species Hyperolius riggenbachi. The sequence continues at coordinate 632,801,407 of NC_090646.1, forward strand.
AGTATGGTGACAATATATTATTTGGAAATAAAGGTGATTTTTTCTTTGGTGTTTTTTTTTTTCACATGCACGTACACGCGCGGGAGCACGCACAGCGGCAGCAGCACTGTCTGACTTCTAAAAACGTCCTGAAGCCATTAAGAGGCTCTAGCAGGAGGTTTTTATAAGTAAGCCTGTCATTAAGTGGTTAATAAACAATCACTAAATAATGAGTCTGCTACACAGAATGGGTGCAGAAGCAGGACTACAGCTGTGCCCTGATTAAGTTCTTCCTCTCAGCACGAAACAGCTGTAAGCCCGCACCCTCACCCCTTATGTGCTGCAGACTAATAATGATTTGTTTGTTTTTTTCTCAGCATGCTTTAAATTGGATTTATTAAGATACTCAGGTTACTTGAAGTGTTCTGCCAGACGTATTTTCTTATATTGTACTGGATAGCGTTTCTGTCTATTGAGTTGTGGAGGCACCCTGGGTAGTTTGGAGGAACATTTGATGCAGTAGATGAAAAACAATTGAGCCATACATCATTATGATTTTCTTGTTTCATACTGTATAAAAATATGTTTGGATAACATGAGGAAAAAGTAGGAGTGCAGCATGCAGGGGTGTAATAAGAACCCTACCTCCCTCTTGTAAATTTGTCATGGGGTCTCCTGGAATCCCTAGGCACCGTAACCAGTATAAGGCCTTAAAGGGATCCCAAGCAGACGCCATGGTTATGCATATAAGCATACCCACGGCTTTTTGGTTAAAGGATACCTGAAGTGACATGTGACATGATGAGATAGACATGTACAGTGCCTAGCACACAAATAACTATGCTGTGTTCCTTTTTTTCTTTCTCTTTCCTAAATATCAGGTATGTAAGTGGCTGACTCAGTCCTGAGGGTCACACTGTAGTCACTTCCTGTCTGAGTCAGTACTGAGTCAGCCACTTACATACCTGATATTTAACTCTTTCAGGCAGAGAAAGAAAAAAAGGAACACAGCCTAGTTATTTGTGTGCGAGGCACTGTACATACTCATGTCTATCTCATCATGTCACATGTCACCTCGGGTATCCTTTAAGAAGAGACACTTACCGGCCCCTTAGGCAAGCTCTTCTGCTCCCGGGCTAGCCACTATCCATTACTTTGGCTCCGGTGACTCCGCTGAAAGTCGGGCTGTGACCCTAGAAGAGGAAGCCTGCGGGTCCTCTCTGCACCTGCGCAGGCTTCCTCCTCCCCCCGCACATTAACCACAATGTGACACTCGACAGAGGGAAGGGGAAGCAGCCAGGAAGCCTGCGCATGCACAGAGAGGACCCGCAGGCTTCCTCTTCCGGGGTCACACCGCGACTTTCAGCAGAGTCGTCAGACCCAATGTAATTGATAGCCATCAGTCTGGGAGCAGGAGCGCTTACCTAAGGGGCCATTAAGTGTCTCCTCTTAACCAAATAGCCGTGGGTATGCTCATGTGCATACTCACGGCGTCTACTTAGGGTCCCTTTAATTACTGTGCACAGGGCCGGCGCTGCCATAGAGGCAAAGGGGGCAGTTGCCCTGGGGCCCCAACCTCCGCGGGGGCCCCCATGCCACCGGCCCTGCTGCTGCTCTCAGCTGCACAGCTCCTCTGGGCCCGGCAAGTGTAACCACAGCACTAATTACCTATCTGTTACGGCCCTATCGGGCGGGCAGTGGCTGTACTCTAGCCATGCTGTCTCCCTCCTTCTCTATGATCCGGCGCATTATGTGTAAACACGCGCAGGGTCATAGAGAAGGGGCGAGACAGCGTGCGTCAGAGCGCACGGGATATGCAGCCGCTGCCTGCCCGCCACAACACGTAGGTAATTACCGGTAGTGCTGCATAGCTCCCAACTGTCCCTCTTTCGGAGGGACAGTCCCTCTTTGGGAGCCCTGTCCCTCTTTCCCTGTTTCCTCCTCATTTGTCCCTCTTTCAGGACTTTGTCCCTCTTTCTATGCAAGTATATGTATTTATCTACTGAAAATGTGTTTGATTGACTCTAAACTTTATTTCCATCCATTAAATTGATACATTACTTAATTTTAAGATGTTAAAATAAAGGAAATTGAACCAGGATAGAAAGGACCAGTGTGGTTTGAATTATAAAACAACATATTTTTGTTATGAAATCTTTATGGTATGCGTGACCAGGAGTGTGACAGGGCATGACTAGGGGTGTGATGGAGGCGTGACTAGGGGTGTGGCAGGGGTGTGTCTTAAGTGTCCCTCTTTCTCATCTCAAAAAGTTGGGAGGTATGGTGCTATGATTACACTTGCAGGGCCCCGGAGAGCAGTGGAGTAATGGCGATGGGGGAGAGGTTGGCTCGGCAGCGGGCCCTCATGCTTCGGTTTTCACCAAGGCCCCTTCAGCTGGCCCTGACTGTACCAACGGCCACTTACGCTACAGCAAAATAGACTGTGTACATACTATTTTTCTAAATCAACCATTTTTACCATCTTAGACTATAATTTCCTTACAATGCTGCAGTACATTCACGTCCTCTCTGCCCCCAGTTGTGACAGAAGGATGCGAATGTTAGTCCGGAGCTTTGGAAGACCACAGCGGGCATGCTAGCATATGCCTGTGCTCATCACTGGGGGCAACTAGAGACCCCCCGCCCGGCATGCCCCCACCATGCTGCCTGCTTCACATAGTAAAACAGCAGAGGGAGGCTGAGTAAATCACTCATCTTCCTGGTTCTTGTCATCTCTCTCTTTCTCTCACTTATGCTAATCCCAGGCTCTTCTATCTTTAAGTACTGAGTCCCAGCTTGATGATGTCATCAAGCCGGGACATACATGCAGACACAAGAGTCAGAGGGAGAGCTGATCACAGGAGGAATCAGGAGGGCATACGTATGATTCAGCCACCTGGTCAGTTGGGCGCAGTGTGAGTCGAATAATGGCACACCCAGCTGCCTCTGCGTTGATTACTATTCCCCCACAGAGTCATAGCAACTTGGAGGAAGAAGTAATTTGGGACCAGCAATTACAATTTAAAACACAGGGGTCTATTATAGATGTAATAGTGGTGCCCAGGTCAGGCACAGTGCAGTGGGTAGTGTGCGCCAAAATGATCTTCTTCACCTGGAGGGGTGGAATACTTACTGCATCCATGCTTCCAGCTGCTGAACTCTGCAAGGGGTGGGGAAACCACTAGACTGCAAAGGAAATGGGGCAAAGATCAATACATCACCAGGGATTTAAAGGGACAGTATGGGAAGGGGAAGGGCATACCACTAGACTACCAGGGAACTAGGCTGCCAAATCTTCTGTAGAGATGGCCTGAACAGTTCGCCAGCGAGCAGTATTCTGAGAACATCGGCTGTTCGCATTTGTGGAGAATAGCAAATTTTTGGCATGTTCGAATCACCCCTTATACATCATTATTAAGCTAAACTTTGACCCCTTACCTCAGTCTGCAGACACATGGCAGCCAATCAGCTAGCACCCCTTCCTGGACCCCCGCCTCCCCTATCAAAAATCAGTAGCGGTGGCCATATTGGATTCATTCTCTGCTGGCTGCTGACTGTTAGTGAGAGCAGGGTCAGACTTGCTGCAGATAGGTAGGGAAAGCATTAGCTAGGCCTGTGTTCTTGTTACTCACTTGCTATGAAAGCACTTCAAACAGCCCTGTTAGGGCTAGCACATCGGTCTCCTGTGTTTTTTGTGTGTGTGACACTCCACAGCCCACTGACACCCAGAGCTGTGTGCACACTACTGTTGTTGCCTCATTAAGTTGCAGGCACAGAACCACTCCAGTGCATTATTATTTCACTGCATTCTGATAGTACTATTGCATTTCTGTGTGTGACACTCCACAGCCCACTGACACCCATAGTTGTGCATAATGTGATTTTTGCTCTTTAGGGATTAAAACCTGACTTTGCGTCAACTACGTAATTTTGGTGAGACTTTTGGCATGGATCCCCCTCTGTCATGCCCCTGTCCAGGTTAGTCCCTTGAAAAAACTTTTTCATCACTTTTGTGGCTAGAAACAGTCTTTGTAGGTTTTAAAATTCGCCTCCCCATTGAAGTCTATGGCGGCTCGCCAGATTCGCCTGTTCACGAACACTTGCGGAAGTTCACCATTCGCGAACAGAAAATTCTATGTTTGCAACGTCTCTAATCTTCTGTAGCTGCAGTATAAGCAGTTTTTTTTTCTATATTTACTGTATTGTATGTTGCATAGTTGTTGGCTGGGCAGTCATATTTCTTGGAGGCATACTGAGTGTGTCCGGGGAATCAGCTGCTGGCTGGGCAGTGCACTTCCTGTGCATTCCACTTCCTTTGAGGTGCTGGAAGATGTTTGAAATGTCAGGTTGAATAAATCCTTGTTATATATGTTCCTTATGTCTCAATCCTCTCAGGATATGCAGAGTGAGAGAGAGATAGAAAAGCAAAACATTGATTAATTGAAGCCTGCCAACAGCCTAACTGCCTTTACCTGATGATTATACAGCTGATGTGTGTCAGAATTGCACAGTTAATACATTTCCTAAGGCACAGAATTTTCTGCAATCTCTACAAACTGATATATGTGTGATATGTTTGCAGAGATTAAAGAGGCCTCTGTATCTGTGGGTTAAATCCAATTTCGAGAAATCACATTCCATTTTTCAGTCCGACCAAGAATCTGACATATCTCTGTCTGAAGTGGAACTCTGGAACTGGAAAAAAAGAACTTTAAGAAGATTAGATCTTATTTTGTAAGAAGAATATAAGAATGCTCGATGGATCAATCTCTTAAAGGATACCAGAGCCCAAAAACTTTGGAGAAACGAGGTGAGCAGGCATAGTGACAAGATATATATATAAATATATATATACACTGTACAGCGCTGCGTAATATGTCGGCGCTATATAAATACTAAATAATAATAATAATAATAATATACTACCACCTGTCCTTATGCCCACCGCTCCCCCTTTCTCATATCTGCTCCCAGGGATCACCTAAGAGCCCCCTGGAATCCTCTTCCGGTTGGCCAGTTCAGGACTTACTGTGCAGGCGCACGCATCCTGCACAACAACTACGTCATGCGCATGACATCATACGCGTCGCATGCACAGTGTGCTCCATGCCACGGGCGTGCGCGGTAGGACCCGTGCAACCAGGTCAGCACCTGCAGGTCCTGACTCAGTCGATCTATTTTACGTGAGCAATGGGGGACAGATAGGAGAATTCTCTAGGTTTCTCCAAAGTTTTTGGGCTCTGGTATCCTTTAAAGTGTACCTGTAGAGAAAAAAGTGCCGCCTTTAGATACTTACCTTTTGTGAGCGTTTTACGTTCTCCTATACCTTCCATTGAGGTGGAGCCGCCACAAAAATTCTCCAGGCAACGCTTTTCTGAGCAGATTGGAAATGAACCGCTCAGATGTGAACTTCCTTATAGAGAATCATTGCACAAGCGCTTTCAAAAATTTCAAAAACGCCCCTAGTGCGAACAAGCCCTTAAAGTCAGAGGTTTGCTCTAATCCTGATAAGGCAATGTTGCTTTATTTTTCAAGGAACTAATGAAGAAGATGCAATCAGAATATCATAAAAAAACTTGATGTAAAGGCTAGATTCAGACCAATGTATTTAATGGACCCTTCAGTGTTCTTCCCAGAACTTTTTTTCAGCCGGGTGGCATGAAAAAGTAGGCGGGTGGAGCAATATGAGAGAATGCAGGACCGGTGCTTCTGTGCGCAACTCTGTTTATAGCATAGGAGGAGGTGAGCCGATGACAGCCGGGTGCTCATCAAAACTAGCTGTGTGGAGCACCCGCCTAAAAGAGTCTAGGGAGAACACTGCCCTTGGACTTTCAGCCTTGAGATAAAACAATTACATACATGATACAACAATTGTGTTGATTGTAATGAGAAATTCTGGTTTCTTGAATTTTTGAGTAATTTACGATTCTGATCACAATTACCATTTTGTAGGTAAACTTGATTTCACCTAATTACGCACAAATTCATTGAAGTCTATGGGCTTGATTCACTAACCGGCGCTGAGCCGATTAGTGTGCCCTAAGTGTTAGTGGGTGCTAACCACGGCGTTAGGTGGTTTGCACCCACACAGTTGAAACAATCCCGCTCATTGCGTGCGGGTGCCCGTTAAGCAACGCTATGATGCGCCACCAGGCCCGTTTCTAGGGCCGTGCGGTGCGTGCCGCCGCCCGGGGCGCTGTTGGGAGGGGGGCGCTGTAATGGAGGGGGGAGCCGGAGCCGGGGAGAGGGCAGCCCGACCTCTCCCTCCCTCTCCCGGGCGCCTTCCGTGCTCCCCCCTCAGATGCAGAGCGAGCAGGCAGGAAGCGCTGTATACAACATACCTCCCTGGCTCCAAGCGCTTCTCTCTCGCCGCCGGTCTTCTCCTATCTGCCTACACGCTGCTTTCTGTTTAGCCGGAAGCAGCGTGTGTATCAGCGTGTAGGCAGATAGGAGAAGACCGGCGGCGAGAGAGCAGCGCTTGGAGCCAGGGAGGTATGTTGTTTACAGCGCTTCCTGCCTGCTCGCTCTGCATCTGAGGGGGGAGCACGGAAGGCGGCCCGGGAGAGGAGAGGAAGGGAGGGAGAGGTCGGGCTGCCCTCCCCGCGGCTCCGGCTCCCCCCTCCATTATAGGGGACAGCTAGCTATCTAACCTATACTGGGGGGCACCTACCTAATCTAACCTACGATGGGGGGAAGCGACCTAATCTAACCTACGCTGGGGGTAGCTACCTAATCTAACCTACACAGGGGGGCAGCTACCTATCTAACCTATACTGGGGGGCACCTACCTATCTAACCTACGATGGGGGGCAGCGACCTAATCTAACCTACGCTGGGGGCAGCTACCTAATCTAACCTACACTGGGGGGCAGCTACCTATCTAACCTATACTGGGGGGCACCTACCTAATCTAACCTACACTGGGGGGCAGCTACCTATCTAAACTACACTGGGCGGCAGCTACCTAATCTAACCTATACTGGGGGGCAGCTACCTATCTAACCTATACTGGGGGCACCTACCTAACCTATACTGGGGGGGGCAGCTACCTAATCTAACCTATACTGGGGGGCACCTACCTATTTAACCTATAATGGGGGGGACAGCTACCTAATCTAACCTATACTGGGGGGCACCTGTCTAATCTAGCCTATACTGGGGGGCAGCTACCTAATCTAACCTGTACTGGGGGGCACCTACCTATCTAACCTATACTGAGGGGCACCTACCTATCTAACCTATATTGGGGGGCAGCTACCTATCTAACCTATACTGGGGGGGGGCAGCTACCTATCTAACCTATACTGGGGGCACTTATCTAACCTGTATTGGAGGCACCTACCTACCTAGCTAGCCTATACAGGTGGCAACTATACTGGCTACCTATATTGCAGGCACCTACCTAAATAACCTATACTGGGGGCACCTACCTATCTAACCTATGCTGGGGGCAACTATTCTGGCTACCTATATTAGAGGCACCCACCTAGCTAACCTGTACTGGGGCACCTACCTTCTAACTTATACCGGGGGCGCCTGCCTATCTAACCTATACTGGGGGCAACTATACTGGCTACCTATACTGGAGGCACCTACCTGGCTAACCTATAGCGGGGGCAACTATACTGGCTCACCTATGCCTGGCTACCTATACTGGGGTACCTATTCTTGGCTACCTATACTGGGGGGACCTATACTAAGTGCAACTAGACCTGGCTAACCTATACTGCGGGCACCCATACCTTGCTCGGGGGGGGGGGGGGGGGGGGTGCAATTTTTACACCCTCGCCCTGGGTGCATTTTAGCCTAGAAACTGCACTGTGCGCATCTTCGGGGGCACCCGATGCGTCATTTTTGTTGCATGGGGTGCGACTTTTAAAGGCCAGCGGGTGCAACGTTATCCTCACACCACGCACTAAGATTGGCGCACCCGTGCACGGGGCCGCGCACAAAGTAGCTTTGCGCACACTAGCGGCCAAAAAGGGCTTTTCACTCCGGCACTAACACTTAGCGCCGGTTAATGAATCAAGCCCTATTAGGCATAAAAAAACAAATTTTTGCATATGAGACATTTTCGCATAAATGGTAGTGATGCGCGAAAATTCAGATATTCTTTTCACATTAATGTTCACAAAAATAATGGCTAATGGAAAGAAAACAAAGAGTTATGGTCAATGGATCATACTCAAAATGGGTGACTGTTAGCAGTGGGGTCCCACAGGGGTCTGTACTGGGTCCTGTGATCTTCAATTTATTTATTAATGATCTAGTTAGTAGATGCAGTAGAAAGCAATGTTACTATTTTTGCAGATGATACAAAATTGTGCAGAATCATCAACTCTCAGGAAGATAGTGACATATTGCAACAGGATCTGGATAGGATGGCTAAATGGGCACATACATGGCAGATGAAATTCAATGTTGAAAAATGTAAAGTCATGCATTTTGGTCATACAAAATAAATGGGATACAGTCGGGGACATCAAACTTGGAGAAGGACTTAGGAGTACTCATCGACAACAATTTAAATAATCGTATTCAATGCCAAGCCGCTGCAGCTAAAGCTAATAAAATTTTGGGATGTATTGAAAGGGAAATAAAAACTTGAGATGCTAGCATAATACTGCCCCTGTTTAACTATCTAGTAAGGCCTCACTGGAATATGGAATTCAGTTCTGGGCACCACATTACAGGAAAGATATTGCAGTTTTAGAGCAGGTGCAGAGACGAGCAACAAAATTGATACGTGGGATGGAAGGTCTCACTTATCAAGAAAGGTTAGATAAACTGGGTTTATTTAGTCTTGAGAAAAGACGCCTTAGAGGGGATTTAATTAACATGTATAAATACATCAGAGGGCAAAATAAAAGCTTGGCGGATGAGCTTTTTGTCCCTAGGCCTTCTCGAAGGACTAGAGGACATGATCTGCGCATGGAGGAAAAACGTTTTAGCTGTTTATTTAGGAAATGGATTAAGATGTGGAATGCATTGCCACAGGAAGTAGTTATGGCAAATTCTATACTTGCATTTAAAGGGGGCTTAGATGCTTTCCTTGCATTGAAAGACATCCATGGCTACAATTACTAGGTAATGCCCAGTGATGTTGATCCAGGGATTTTATCTGCCATCTGATCTGGAGTCGGGAAGGAATTTTTTCCCTTTGGGGGCTAATTGGACCATGCTTTGTAAGGGTTTTTCACCTTCCTCTGGATCAACAGGGATATGTGAGGGTGCAGGCTGGTGTTGTACATTGTTCTCTGGTTTAACTTGATGGACGTATGTATTTTTTCAACCCAAATTACTATGTAACTATGTATTGGTTAATTCAACTTCCAAGCGAAAATGCCATCAAAAATTATAAAAATAAAAAAATAAATCAGTGAATGGGAATATAGTTCCCATTCACCGATCTAAGTCCCCTCCCCCCCCCCCCCCCCCCGAAAAACCGTAGGTCTCTTATCAGAGAGCACGGTTTTTCTGCAAAAAAATAAAAAAGGTCCCCGTCCTCTTTCTAGTTTCAGGACTTTTTTGAATGTTGCCATCTTGTGGCCAAATAGTCAACTGCACCCACATACATTTTTTATTAAATAATTACATTACTTTACATTTAAAATTAGCTGTTTACCTCCCACACCAAAAATTACCCAAACACATTTTTTAATAAAAAAAAAATGTAATTTTTTTTTTCAATAGAGTATATTAGAATATTTTTTTAATTATAAGCTTGTAAATAGTGATGGACGCAAATTGAAAAAATTCACCTTTATTTCTAAATAAAATATCGGCGCCATAAATTGTGATAGGGACATAATTTAACCACTTAACGACCGCCCCCAGCCGATGGGCGGCGGCAAAGTCCGGGCCCAAACGACCGCAATACGCCCATCGGCGGGGGCGGCTGCGGGAGTGGCTATGCGGCGATCGCGTCATTTGTGACGCGATCAGCCGCCGGGGACTGGCTCCGCCCACCGCTCGCTGTAACCCGCCGGCCGTTCGGAAGCGCCGGCGGGTTACTAGCTGCCCGATCGCCGCACGGAAAGTGTATAATAGGCTTTGTAATGTGTACAAAGCCTATTATACTGGCTGCCTCCTGCCCTGGTGGTCCCAGTGTCCGAGGGACCACCAGGGCAGGCTGCAGCCACCCTAGTCTGCACCCAAGCACACTGATTTCCCCCCCCTGCCCCCTGATCGCCCACAGCACCCCTCAGACCCCCCCCCCCTGCCCACCCCCCAGACCACTGTTTGCACCCAATCACCCCCCTAATCACCCATCAATCACTCCCTGTCACTATCTGTCAACGCTATTTTTTTTTTAGTCCCTAATCTGCCCCCTACTCCCTCCTGATCACCCCCCCACCCCTCAGATTCTCCCCAGACCCCCCCCCCCCGGTGTACTGTATGCATCTATCCCCCCTGATCACCTGTCAATCACCTGTCAATCACCTGTCAATCACCCGTCAATCACCCGTCAATCACCCCCTGTCACTGCCACCCATCAATCAGCCCCTAACCTGCCCCTTGCGGGCAATCTGATCACCCACCCACACCAATAGATCGCCCGCAGATCTGACATCAGATCACCTCCCAAATGCAGTGTTTACATCTCTTCTCTCCTCTAAACACCCACTAATTACCCATCAATCACCCATCAATCACCCCCTATCACCACCTGTCACTGTTACCCATCAGATTAGACCCTAATCTGCCCCTTGCCGGCACCCAATCACCCGCCCACATGCTCAGATTGCCCTCAGACCCCCCCTTATCAATTCGCCAGTGCAATATTTACATCTGTTATTCCCTGTAATAGCCCACTGATCACCTGTCAATCACCTATCAATCACCCCCTGTCACTGCCACCCATCAATCACCCCCTGTCACTGCCACCCATCAATCAGCCCCTAACCTGCCCCTTGCGGGCAATCTGATCACCCACCCACACCAATAGATCGCCCGCAGATCCGACATCAGATCACCTCCCAAGTGCAGTGTTTACATCTCTTCTCTCCTCTAAACACCCACTAATTACCCATCAATCACCTATCAATCACCCCCTATCACCACCTGTCACTGTTACCCATCAGATTAGACCCTAATCTACCCCTTGCGGGCACCGAATCACCCGCCCACACGCTCAGATTGCCCTCAGACCCCCCTTTATCAATTCGCCAGTGCAATATTTACATCTGTTATTCCCTGTAATAACCCACTGATCACCTGTCAATCACCTATCAATCACCCCCTGTCACTGCCACCCATCAATCACCCCCTGTCACTGCCACCCATCAATCAGCCCCTAACCTGCCCCTTGCGGGCAATCTGATCACCCACCCACACCAATAGATCGCCCGCAGATCCGACATCAGATCACCTCCCAAGTGCAGTGTTTACATCTCTTCTCTCCTCTAAACACCCACTAATTACCCATCAATCACCCCCTATCACCACCTGTCACTGTTACCCATCAGATTAGACCCTAATCTGCCCCTTGCGGGCACCCAATCACCCGCCCACACCTCAGAACGTCCTCAGACCCCAGCCCTGATCATCTCGCTAGTGCATTGCTTGCATCTATTTCCCCCCTCTAATCACACCTTGAGACACCCATCAATCACCTCCTGTCACCCCCTAGCACACCTTCCCATCAGATCAGGCCCTAATTTGGCCCGTGTGGGCTCCTGATCACTCGGCCAAACCCTCAGGTCCCCCTCAGACCCCCTTCCGATCACCTCCCCAGTGCATTGATTGCATCTATTTTCCCCTCTAACCGCCCCCTGAGACACCCATCAATCACCACCTGTCACCCCCTAGCACTCCTATCCATCAGATCAGGCCCAAAACATCCTGTCATCTAAGAGGCCACCCTACTTATGACCGGTTCCACAAAATTTGCCCCCTCATAGACCACCTGTCATCAAAATTTGCAGATGCTTATACCCCTGATCAGTCATTTTGAGAAATTTGGTTTCCAGACTACTCACAGTTTTGGGCCCGTAAAATGCCAGGGCAGTAGAGGAACCCCACAAGTGACCCCATTTTAGAAAGAAGACACCCCAAGGTATTCTGTTAGGTGTATGATGAGTTCATAGAAGATTTTATTTTTTGTCAAAAGTTAGCGGAAATTAGATTTTTATTGTTTTTTTCACAAAGTGTCATTTTTCACTAACTTGTGACAAAAAATAAAATCTTCTATGAACTCACCATACCCCTAACGGAATACCTTGGGGTGTCTTCTTTCTAAAATTGGGTCACTTGTGGGGTTCCTATACTGCCCTGGCATTTTAGGGGCCCTAAACCGTGAGGAGTAGTCTAGAAAACAAATGTCTCAAAATGACCTGTGAATAGGACGTTGGGCCCCTTAGCGCACCTAGGCTGCAAAAAAGTGTCACACATGTGGTATCGCCATACTCAGGAGAAGTAGTATAATGTGTTTTGTGGTGTATTTTTACACATACCCATGCTGGGTGGGAGAAATCTCTCTGTAAATGGACAATTGTGTGTAAAAAAAATCAAAAATGTGTCATTTACAGAGATATTTCTCCCACCCAGCATGGTTATATGTAAAAATACATCACAAAACACATTATACTACTTCTTCTGAGTACGGCGATACCACATGTGTGACACTTTTTTGCAGCCTAACTGTGCTAAGGGGCCCAAAGTCCAATGAGTACATTTAGGGTTTCACAGGTCATTTTGAGACATTTGGGTTCAAGACTACTCCTCACGTTTTAGGGCCCCTAAAATGCCAGGGCAGTATAGGAACCCCACAAGTGACCCCATTTTAGAAAGAAGACACCCCAAGGTATTCTGTTAGGTGTATGATGAGTTCATTGAAGATTTTATTTTTTGTCACAAGTTAGCGGAAATTGATATGTATTGTTTTTTTTTTTCACAAAGTGTCATTTTCCGCTAACTTGTGACAAAAAAAAAATCTTCTATGAACTCACCATACTCCTAACAGAATACCTTGGGGTGTCTTCTTTCTAAAATGGGGTCACTTGTGGGGTTCCTATACTGCCCTGGCATTGTAGGGGCCCTAAACCGTGAGCAGTAGTCTAGAATCCAAAGGCCTCAAAATGACCTGTGAATAGGACGTTAGGCCCCTTAGCGCACCTAGGTTGCAAAAAAGTGTCACACATGTGGTATCGCCGTACTCAGAAGAAGTAGTATATTGTGTTTTGGGGTGTATTTTTACACATACCCATGCTGGGTGGGAGAAATATCTCTGTAAAAGGACAATTGTGTGTAAAAAAAATCAAACAATTGTCATTTACAGAGATATTTCTCCCACCCAGCATGGGTATGTGTAAAAATACACCCCAAAACACATTATACTACTTCTCCTGAGTACGGCGGTACCACATGTGTGGCACTTTTTTGCACCCTTAAGTGCGCTAAGAGGCCCAAAGTCCAATGAGTACCTTTAGGATTTCACAGGTCATTTTGCGACATTTGGTTTCAAGACTACTCCTCACGGTTTAGGGCCCCTAAAATGCCAGGGCAGTATAGGAACCCCACAAATGACCCCATTTTAGAAAGAAGACACCCCAAGGTATTCCGTTAGGAGTATGGTGAGTTCATAGAAGATTTTATTTTTTGTCACAAGTTAGCGGAAAATGACACTTTGTGAAAAAAAACAATTAAAATCAATTCCCGCTAACTTGTGACAAAAAAAAAAAATCTTCTATGAACTCACCATCCTCCTAACGGAATACCTTGGGGTGTCTTCTTTCTAAAATGGGGTAATTTGTGGGGTTCCTATACTGTCCTGGCATTTTAGGGGCCCTAAACCGTGAGGAGTAGTCTTGAAACGAAATTTCTCAAAATGACCTGTGAAATCCTAAAGGTACTCATTGAACTTTGGGCCCCTTAGCGCAGTTAGGGTGCAAAAAAGTGCCACACATGTGGTATCGCCGTACTCAGGAGAAGTAGTATAATGTGTTTTGGGGTGTATTTTTCCACATACCCATTCTGAGTGGGAGAAATATCTCTATAAATAGACAATTGTGTGTAAAAAAAATAAAACAATTGTCATTTATGGAGATATTTCTCCCACCCAGCATGGGTATGTGTAAAAACTCCCCCCTAAAACACATTATACTACTTCTCCTGAGTACGGCAATACCACATGTGTGGCACTTTTTTGCAGCCTAACTGCGCTAAGGGGCCAAAAGTCCAATGAGCATCTTTAGGCTTTACAGGGGTGCTTACAATTAGGCACCCCCCAAAATGCCAGGACAGTGAACACACCCCACAAATGACCCCATTTTGGAAAGTAGACACTTCAAGGTATTCAGAGAGGAGCATAGTGAGTCCGTGGCAGATTTCATTTTTTTTTGTCGCAAGTTAGAAGAAATGGAAACTTTTTTTTTTTCTTTTTTTTGTCAGAAAGTGTCATTTTCCGCTAACTTGTGACAAAAAATAAAATCTTCTATGAACTCACCATGCCTCTCACTGAATACTTTGGGATGTCTTCTTTCCAAAATGGGGTCATTTGGGGGGTATTTGTACTATCCTGGAATTTTAGCCCCTCATGAAACCTGACAGGTGCGCAGAAAAGTCAGAGATGCTTGAAAATGGGAAAATTCACTTTTTGCACCATAGTTTGTAAACGCTATAACTTTTACCCAAACCAATAAATATACACTGAATGGGTTTTTTTTTTATCAAAAACATGTTTGTCCACATTTTTCGCGCTGCATGTATACAGAAATTTTACTTTATTTGAAAAATGTCAGCACAGAAAGTTAAAAAAATCATTTTTTTGCCAAAATTCATGTCTTTTTTGCTGAATATAATAAAAAGTAAAAATCGCAGGAGCAATCAAATAGCACCAAAAGAAAGCTGTATTAGTGACAAGAAAAGGAGGTAAAATTCATTTAGGTGGTAGGTTGTATGAGCGAGCAATAAACCGTGAAAGCTGCAGTGGTCTGAATGGAGAAAAAGGCTCTAGTCCTTAAGGGGCGAAAAGACTGTGGTCCTGAAGTGGTTAAACGGTGTAATAACCGGGACAAATGAGCAAATAAAAAACATGGGTTTTAATTATGGTATTTCAAACTATAATGGCCAAAATCTGAGAAATAATACATTTTTTCCATTTCTTTCTTAATCTTCCTGTTAAAATGGATTTAGAAAAAAAATTATTCTTAGCAAAATGTACCACCCAAAGAAAGCCTAATTAGTGGTGGAAAAACAAGATATAGATCAATTAATTGTGGTAATTAGTGATAAAGTTATTGGCGAATGAATGGCAGGTCAAAGTTGCTCAGATGCATAAAGTGAACAACACTGTAGGCTGAAGTGGTTGAATTAACAAGCAACAGAAAAATATTTTCTAAGCAGTGCACCAGCATACCTTACTGTAGCCATGCTCAAAACACTCTTAACCAGTACACCACTTAGGGGTTTTTCCCCTTATGGACCAGAGCAATTTTCACATTTCAGAGATCCTCCCTTTCATTTGCCAATAACTTTATCACTGCTTATAATGAAATTAACTTTATGTTGATTTCTCACGACCAAATTAGACTTTCTTTGGGTGGTGCGTTTTGCTAAGAATTATTTTATCCTAAATGCATTTTAACAGTAATAATAAGAAAAAAAAATAGAAAAAATAATTATTTCTCAGTTTTCAGCCATTATATTTTAAAACAATACATGCTACTGTAATTAAAACTCACATATTTGATAATTTTCCTGATTACTACACCATTTAAATTATGTCCCCATCACAATGCATGGACACTATATTTTATTTGGAAATAAAGGTGTATTTTTTCAGTTTTGCGTCCATCACTAATTACAAGCCTTTATTTGAAAAAATAACAGTAATATACCATCATGACATACATATAAAAATGTTGAGTCTAAATTTGCATCCTATGCTGTGCACGATCTGTTGATATTCCTGCTTATGTTATCTACTGTGCTTGATGGGGGTGGGGGCCGGGCGGGCTCGGGGTTAGACTATGGGGTTGTGTTGTTCTGTTATTTGTAACTTTGTTGAAAAATCTATAAAATTGTTTAAAAAAAAAAGTCAAGTCCCTAAGGTAGCTACGTATTTTTTTTAAATGTCACTTTTATTTTTTATTTGTATTTTTTTTTATAAAGGTGTTTTATTTTGGTAACTATGGGAGTGAAGGTAAGGAATTAATTAATGGGGTATTTTATATATTTGTATTTATTGGGATGTATGTAGGTGTAATTTCACTATTTGGCCACTAGATGTCCCCTCACTTTATTCCTCCTGTGTACTGCATACACACATTACAGGCAGTAACGCGTGTATGCTTTTCTTCCACTTTTGTCAATGACCACTGGCATCTCATTGATGCTAGTGATCATTGATCACAGGCACTAAGATCGGTGAATGGGAACTGTGCTCCCATTCACTGATCTGTGTACTAATGGCGAGGGTATGCATATCTACGCCCCTAATGCTAATATCAAGTTCTGTATGGCCTAGATATACTGTACCAAAATCTTTAAGTGGTTAAAGTGTACCTGAGACGAATGGAAAAAAAAAAGATTTTTACTTACCTGGGACTACTTCCAGCCCCCTGTGGTCCGTCTACTCCCTTGCCATCCTCCCGGTGGCCTGTAAAGTCCACGACTTGGCTCAGTCTGGACTACTGTGCATACGTGGTCTCAGAGGCATGCACCACCTGATTGTGATGTCGTTTCTGGGAGTTCATTAAGGCTGAAACTGCCTTTGCTCACAATGCTCCTGGCCCCTGGAGTGTGATGGAGGAGGTGCACTGTGGCCTGCAACCTAACTGGATCACAGACTTCACAGCGGCAAAATGTTATTTTTTTTCCAGCCATTGATAGATGGTTGCAAATCCTAATGAAATGATCATTATAATGATAAGAACACCGTTAGCTCGTGTAGCACTGATTTACATCAGAACACTTTGTTTAATGGAGGTGGAATTTAAAGTGGACTTCTGCTGTAAATTCCAATGTGAAAAAGAGCCAGAATGACACTTATTAGGACTGCTACTTACCTAGTGGTTTGGTTCACCCCAAGCTGCTTTTGGGTGTTCTGTTGTTCTGGTACAACCCCCTATGCCTTACGGGGACAGGCAAAAATGGCGCACAGCGCCAATAGTGTCAGAATGGCGCTGCACTTCAAACGATATTTATCGTTTTATATGTTTGTTTTTTTTTGCAGGGATCGGGATGGAGGAGAGGCAGCGGCCGGGCAGTGGGCTGGCAGCGGGGGTCGGGCTGGAGGAGAGGTAGCGGGCTGGCAGCGGGGGTCGGGCTGGAGGAGAGGCAGCGGGCAGTGGGCTGGCAGCGGGGGTCGGGCTGGAGGAGAGGTAGCGGGCTGGCAGCGGGGGTCGGGCTGGAGGAGAGGTAGCGGGCTGGCAGCGGGGGTCGGGCTGGAGGAGAGGCAGCGGGCAGGCAGCGGGCTGGCAGCGGGGGTCGGGCTGGAGAGGCAGCGGGGTGGAGGGAGTAGGATTAGGTAGCATGTGTATACATTACATTGTCCCGGCCCGGCGTTCGCTCCTCACTTCACAGCTTGCACGAGTCCTGCATCCAGCCAATCACCATGCGGCTTCAGTTTCCGCATGGTGATTGGCTGGATGCAGGACTCGTGCAAGCTGTGAAGTGAGGAGCGAACGCCGGGACAATGTAATGTATACACATGCTACCTAATCCTACTCCCTCCACCCCGCTGCCTCTCCAGCCCGACCCCCGCTGCCAGCCCGGCCCGCTGCCCGCTGCCTCTCCTCCAGCCCGACCCCCGCTGCCAGCCCGCTACCTCTCCTCCAGCCCGACCCCCGCTGCCAGCCCACTGCCCGCTGCCTCTCCTCCAGCCCGACCCCCGCTGCCAGCCCGCTACCTCTCCTCCAGCCCGACCCCCGCTGCCAGCCCACTGCCCGCTGCCTCTCCTCCAGCCCGACCCCCGCTGCCAGCCCGCTACCTCTCCTCCAGCCCGACCCCCGATGCCAGCCCACTGCCCGCTGCCTCTCCTCCAGCCCGACCCCCGCTGCCAGCCCGCTACCTCTCCTCCAGCCCGACCCCCGCTGCCAGCCCACTGCCCGCTGCCTCTCCTCCAGCCCGACCCCCGCTGCCAGCCCGCTACCTCTCCTCCAGCCCGACCCCCGCTGCCAGCCCACTGCCCGCTGCCTCTCCTCCAGCCCGACCCCCGCTGCCAGCCCGCTACCTCTCCTCCAGCCCGACCCCCGCTGCCAGCCTACTGCCCGCTGCCTCTCCTCCAGCCCGACCCCCGCCTCTCCTCCTCCAATTTTTCAATGGCGCACTGTTCTGTTTTATAAAACGCTATTTACCGTTTTAATGTATTTACATTAAAACGGTAAATAGCGTTTTATGATCGGCAGAACGGTGCGCCATTTTTTACTCTGCGCCATTTTTGACTGCATGCTGCCTTACAGCCATATAAATCCCTGCCATGCACTGAGGAGGACTAACAGTCCAAAACAGGCTGTCTGCATGTTGAGTTGATGTGGCTCTATAAAATGTATAAGCTATAGGCTTGCTATATGCCAGCTTTTCTGGATGCAAGCCTGGCTTCAGGGGCATAAAGAGATCATTTGCATATTCAGCAGTGTTGCATGTTGGGAAACCAAAGTTACACATTTTATTATTAACGCAAAATACCTTCTGTTCTAAGAAGGTAAGACTTTTTTTTTACCCAATGCAGCAATGGCTGACTACTTCATTAACCACTTGAGGACCGCAGTTTTAAACCCCTCTAAAGACCAGGCCAATTTTCACTAAATAGGCCACTGCAGCTTTAAGAGCTCGCTGCAGGGCCGCACAACTCACCACCCAAGTGATTACCCCCCTTTTCTCCCCACCAACAGAGCTTTCTGTTGGTGGGGTCTGATCACCCCCCAGATGTTTGTTTATTTTTTTATTTGCTTATAAATGTTTATTTTTAAAAAAAATTGAATTTTTTTTATTTTCCCCACTGTAGGCCCGCCCTCCCTCTCCCCGCCAGCCAATCACCGTGATCAGCTGTCATAGGCATCAACCTTTGACAGCCGATCACTATCCTGTCTCTCAGGGGGACAGCCATGTCACATGGCTGTCCCCAGTACAGCGCTGCTGTAGATCGCAGCGCTGTACTAAGTAAATAGACAATGGTTTTGCCATCTAATAGTGTCCTAGTGGCGATCGCCGCTGGGAGGCTGATGGCGGAGCTCAGCTCTGTCATTCATGCGGAGATGCGTGCGCACTGGGCGATCTCCTGCAATCCCTGCCCCGAGGTCCTTATGCCGATCGGGGCTGCCGCTGCGTCCACGCCCATCGGTGTGACATGGTCGGCAAAAGGTTAAGCAGCAGAGAATCATTGTGGCAGCTCTGGAACGTAACATACTGTGGCTGGAACAGCACTTCTTCTCTCTTCACCTCTCCTCTCTGTGATAGGCTGGCTTAGTGGCACAGGAAGATGCAGAGCACCTCTCAGGCCAATCGATGAAGCTCCTCCCACCTACAGAAGACTCAATCTTTGCAAAGGCAGAAAACTGCCATGGCAGTTTTTCAGAAAAGGGGCGTGGCTAACCAACAACACCTGTAATTTGTGTAAGACATCTTTTCCCTGCTACTTTGTTGTAACTTCTGCTGCCTGTGCTGATTGTGTGGGTTTAATTTTACACCGGAGGTCTGCTTTAATTTACCTGCCTACAAGTGTTTAGGTGGCCACACACGATACAATAAAATGATCCGATTTCACAGTAATTCGATAAATATGATCGGATCTCCTGAAAAAAATTGAAAGCTTTTTTGTTTAATTCGACTGAAAAATCTGATCGGATTTCCCGTTTTTATTTTTATTTTTATTATTATTATTAATCGATCTGGAATGCCTGAAATTTTCTTCAATTTTTCTAAAGATTGTATAGTGTGTGTTAGATTGTCAATTTATTAATATACACATCCTAGCAATTTTCTCAGAGTTTCCAATCATTTTCATCATAATTGGAGAAAAATTGAACATCGGTGTGTGGTACATTGGTCATATTTTTGAAATGTAACAATCAGTCAGAAAAATTGATTGCAGTTCTTGAATTGAAAAGATATTTTGAAAAAAATTGGATAGTGTGTGGCCACCTCTAGTTATGCTCTTACTTGTTGTTCACTGCTAATCCCATTTCAAAAACATCTCGAGCCCCACGGTGTTGAGTACAATTGAGTTCAAAATGGGCTTGAAGTAAATATAGCATGTTTCCCAATTCCCGCCCCAGAGAATTGTGACGAAGCTCTGCAGAACTGAGAAGCGGTTCACATTAATCGGTGACATTTCAAACTCGTCAGTTCCTGTCACCTCTCCATGTCTCCATGTGGCAGGTTGGAATTAAACTCTGCAAAGTAGTAGACTACGCCGGAATAACCACACCAGGTGCAAGCGTAATGGGCACCTTCATAAGCAGGATGATATTTCACTCACTGTTTATGAAGTAGCCGTTGTCTTTTGTTCCTCCTCGAATATGATTGAGAATGTAATGATACAGAGCAGGAGAGAAATGCCAACAGTGTAACTGAAGGCTAATGAGAAAATTAACTGCACAAATGGAATTCGCTGATAACAGAAATGTAACTTCAGGGACTTAAAGCAGACCAATCACAAATGGACATTGTTAGAATCTGAAGCTACCTCTGAAACTGATCAAGTCCTGGAGCTCAGAATAGCATACGGTATATACCCGAATACAAGTCAACCTCGTGTATAAGTCGACTCCAATATTGAACCCCCTTAAGCTGGATGTTTTATTGACTCAAGTATAAGTCTACCCAGCAAAGTTAATGGATGCACTTGGGGACTAGGAGGGGCTAATGACTGCACCGCATACAGTATTGCAGCCATTAACTCCTCCTGTCCCTTAAAAGACTTACGAGACGAGACACTGAAAAAAAGTTAAATACATGGCTGGCAGCTGAAGCCATAGGGGACGCCATCCGCGTCCTCCATTCCACTGTGGGTTGTTTTCAATTTACACTCTCTGTTATGGCCCTGACCCGAACCTCGGGGCGTCCTGATTTTCCCCAATAAAGATGGCCACCAGTCTCGCCGCATGTCTCGCCTCATAGATATGAGCAACAAAATTGATAGGTGGGATGGAAGGTCTCACTTACCAAGAAAGGTTAGATAAACTGGGTTTATTTAGTCTAGAGAAAAGACGCCTTAGAGGGGATCTAATTAACATGTATAAATACATCAGAGGGCAATATAATAGCTTAGCGGATGAGCTTTTTGTCCCTAGGCCTTCTCAAAGGACTAGAGGACATGATCTGCGCATGGAGGAAAAACATTTTAGCCATTTATTTAGGAAAGTAAGAGTGGTTAAGATGTGGAATGCATTTCCACAGGAAGTCGTTATGGCAAACTCTATACCTGCATTTAAAGGGGGCTTAGATGCTTTCCTTGCGTTGAATGACATCCATGGCTACAATTACTAGGTAATGCCCAATGATGTTGATCCAGGGATGTTATCTGATTGCCATCAGGAGTCGGGAAGGAATTTTTTTCCCTTTTGGGGCAATTGGACCATGCCTTGTAAGGGTTTTTTCATCTTCCTCTGGATTTACAGGGATATGTGAGGGAGCAGGCTGGTGTTGGTGTTGTACTTTGTTCTCTGGTTGAACTCGATGGATGTATGTCTTTTTTCAACCAAAATAACTATGTAACTATGTAACCTGTGCAGTCCATATAGCCGTGAGTGCTGCTGCACATCCCAAAGTCCTCCTCCAGTCCTGTCCTCACTCCTGGTGGTCTTGTGGAGGTGCAAGACCGCCGGGAGTGAGGACGGGACTGGAGGAGGACTTAGGGCTGCGCAGCCGCAGTCGCGGCCATACGGACTGCACAGGTGAGGAGCGACATGCGGCGAGACTGGCAGACATCTTTTTTGGGGAAAATCGGGACGACCCGAGGTTGGAACAGCGAGTACCCCAAGCGGAATGGAATGCAGGACGCAGATGGCTACAGCTGCCAGCCAGGTATTTAACTTTTTTTTCAGTGTCTCGCCTCGTAAGTCCTTTAAGTGCAGCCAATACTTCCTCCTTACAGGGATGCTCGGATAGCACTTTTTAAAATCCGAATTGATTCGGATCCGGAAATCCAGATATCCGGATCTGGTTCAGATATCTGAATCCGACCTTTTAGATATCCGCGTTCATGCGGATATCCGAACGCATTATCTGCGGATATCCGACCGATTCGGATATCCGGATAGAGAAACCGGAAGTGCCTTTTAAAATTCTTTAAAAACATTTCTAACCTTTAAAAACACCTTCTATCCTCTTACCCTCCACCTCCTTCCCTCCTCCCCTTCTCCCTCCCTCCTCCCCTCCTTTCCTCCTCCCTCCTTCCCTCCTCCTTCTCCTCCTCCCCTCCTTCCCTCCTCCCCTCCTTCCCTCCTCCCTCCTTCCTTCCTTCCCTCCTTTCCTCCTTCCCTCCTCCCTCTTCCCCTCCTCCCTTCCTTCCCTCCTTCCTCCTCCCTCCTTCCCTCCTCCCTCCTTCCCTCCTCCCTCCTCCCTTATAAACGGATTTTAGGGTCTAAAAGCGGTGCGATTTTTTTCATAGATAGATCTGCGGCAGCCACTGCACATTACTCACCTCCCCTGGATCCAGCGCTGCAATTCTTCCCCTGTCCTCCGGATGGCACTTTACCCCTATAGTGAGATCACCATCTGCCGTCATGTGACAAACAGAAATCTCACCCAAGGGATCGAGAACCTTCGAGGACCAGAAGAAGAATGGCTGCTGGTGTCTGGATTCAGGTGAAAGGGAGTTAGAAACTCTGCCATGCTGCACTGTCTCTCCGTACCTCCCCGTGGCTACCCCGAGTCAGGCT
The DNA here is from genome assembly GCF_040937935.1 of Hyperolius riggenbachi. Classification (NCBI taxonomy): domain Eukaryota; kingdom Metazoa; phylum Chordata; class Amphibia; order Anura; family Hyperoliidae; genus Hyperolius; species Hyperolius riggenbachi. Next base: position 632,824,212 of record NC_090646.1, read on the forward strand.
CGGGATTACCCCTCCTGGCTTCTTTTTTCCACCCTGAGCCTAACTCGAGGTTACCACCAAGGAGGTTAATGGCCCCCATCTCCCCTATACATATTCTATTCCTGATTTCTAGTGGCCCCCTCTCCCTCCCCAATACTGTTCTCTGGTGCCTATTGCCCCCCTCCTCTCCCTTACACAGGTACTTTGAGCCTAATGGCCCCCTCTCCCTCCCCTATACAGTTTTCTGGTGTCTAGTGCCCCCCCTCTCCCTTATACAGATCCCTAGTGTCTAGTTGTTCCTCTCCATCCCCTATACTGTTCCCTTGTGTCTAGTGCCCCTCCTCCCTCCCCTATACATTTCACTCGTGTTTAGTGGCCCTCTCCATCCCCTATACTGTTTCCTTGTGCCTAGTGCACCTCCTCTCTCCCCTATACAGTTCAATGGTGTTTAGTGGCCCCCTCCCTGCCCTATACAGTTCCCTGGTGTCTAGTGACTCCTCTTCTATACAGTTCCCTGGTGGCTTGCCCCCTCCCTTCCTATACAGTTACCTGGTGGCTTGTTCCCCCTTTCCTATACATTTTACCTGGTGTCTAGTTGCTCCTCTCTCCCTCCCCTATACAGTTCCCTGGTGTCTAGTGGCCTCCCTTACTCCCCTGTACAGTTCTCTGGTGTCTAGTGGCTCCTCTCCCTCCCCAGTACAATTCCCTGGTGTCTAGTGGCCTCCCTCACTCCCCTATACAGTTCCCTCTCCCGTCACCATGTGGCTTCATAGTTTCAGCTCTTCGTCATATAGGCTTAGTGCTCAGGTGCTCCTGGGCAAAATATAATGCAAAGTAGAGAAACCCCGTGCGGTGCGGGACAAATTTGATGGCACTGGGGGCCAGATTTGGCTCACGGGCCAGAATTTGACGTGTGCTGTAGTGGATCTCACTACGCGTCCATCTAAAAATGGCGCAGGGAGAAAAATGGCCCAACGTTCTGCTGATAAATGTATCATAAAATGCTATTTACCGTTTTAATGTAAATACATTAAAACGGTAAATAGCGTTTTATGATACATTTATTTCAGAACGGTGCGGCATTAAAAAATGCAGGGGGCTGCTAGTATAGGCAGCGGGGGTTGGGGGGAGAGAGGCAGCGGGACACTGGAGGGAATAGGTATCGGGGGACTGGAGGATGTGTGTAATAGGCATACATTACCTTGTCCTGGCTGGCGATTGCTCCTTCCCTCTGCTCCTTCACTTCCTAGTTTGTTTGTTATAGTCCGGCAGCCAGCCAATCACCATGTGGGGACTGAAACCACATAGTGATTGGCCCGGGTGCAGGACTACAGCAAACGAATGGAAGAAGTGAAGGAGCGGAGGGAAGAAGTGATCGGCGGCCGGGACAAGGTAATGTATGCATATTGCACACATCTTCCACCGATGCCTATTCCCTCCAGTGTCCCGCTGCCTCTCTCCCCCCGACCGCCTATGCCCTCTGAATTTTTTAAGATTTATAACGCTATTTAGCGTTATAAGTGTAAGGCACACTGCCTGTGCCATTTTTTAACATTTATAACACTAAATAGCGTTATATAATGTAAGTCTATGCGGCACTGTTTTATCTCCCTGGCGCTGTGCGACATTTTTAACTGTCATGCTCACTACATGGCAGTAAAGCTGTTTGGCTAGGATAGAAGACACAGGCAGAAATCTACTCCTGGGCAGGGCCGGATTTCTGGAAGGGCCACAAAGGCCTGGGACTTGGGCGGCTGCAGCCTAAGGAGGCACCTGGACATGAAATAGGGGTTGCTACATATTAAAGAGAAGGCTGAAAATGAGGGAAACATATGAAAATGGAAGCTGATGCCCAAGCTGTGCATGAAAGAGAGGAGCTGCAGTACATGGATGACACACATGGAAGATGGGGCTGCACATGGAATGGGAGAGGAGCTGCAGTACATGGATGATACACATGGAAGAGGGGGCTGCACATGGAATGGGAGGGGCTACAGTACATGGATGATACACATGGAAGAGGGGGCTGCACATGGAATGGGAGGGGCTACAGTACATGGATGATACACATGGAAGAGGGGGCTGCACATGGAATGGGAGGGGCTACAGTACATGGATGATACACATGGAAGAGGGGGCTGCACATGGAATGGGAGAGGAGCTGCAGTACATGGATGACACACATGGATGAGGGGGCTGCACATGGAATGGGAGGGGCTACAGTACATGGATGATACACATGGAAGAGGGGGCTGCACATGGAATGGGAGAGGAGCTGCAGTACATGGATGACACACATGGAAGAGGGGGCTGCACATGGAATGGGAGAGGAGCTGCTGCACATGGAAGGGGAGCCCCAACATACTTGGCCTAAGGGCGGAAAAAGTATAAATCCGGCCTTGCTCCTGGTGTACAGGCCGGCAAAAAAGTACAGAGACTAAAACATTTGACCGAGATTTTTTTTAATTTTGTTAAAGTGGACCTGAGCTCAGAACGTCCTCTCTGTTCTAAAAGATACACAACAGCATAATAACCTTAAAAAAATAAAAATGTCTTTGTTGCAGCTGATACAAATCCTAAAATAAATCTGCAGTGTTTCTACTTCCTGTTTTCAAGGAAGCAGACATATTGTTAACATCCTATGTTTTCAAATGAGCTTACTTCCCGTCTCTGCCATAGGCAGTCATGTGACACAGGGGAGAGATCAGATTACAACTAGTGATTAGACACAAATGAGAGGGAATTAGACCGGCTGAACTCTCTAAGTAAATACAGGGTGCATTCCTCTAGGTATTCCTTTTGTCCTGTACAAGAGGTCTACTTTAATATTATTTTGCGAGTGGTCTTCTTGCCTTTGGACACATCATCCGTGCAATATAACAAGGGCAGTGCTTGTTACTGGTTAGGCGACTGAGCTCCTGCTGCCGTGTTAATAAGACCACCACTGTCAATCTTCAGCATCCTAGGAGAGGATATCTTATAAGAAGATTAAGTGAAAAGGCCAGACACCTGCTGGGAGATAAAGTCACACCTTTACACATGATATCTATCTAATTACACTCAGCAGGAAATGGAGAAAATGGTAGCAGGAAAAAAGGGTGCCGACAGCTAGTGGACGAAAAGGGCTCCGCCACAGACTCTAATGCTATTATCATTAATACAGCGAAAAAAAAGCAGAAAAAAGGGCACCGGATAAATATTGTTAACAACATTAGAACATTACAGTTTTTTAATTATGTTATCGTTTTCGAAACTTGTAACGTTATAGTTTTTGTCATATTATTTCGTTTGTATGTATAGATTTTACGTTATCAAAGATATTATTGTTTCTATGTGTAAAAGGGTGTTTCTGCAGAGGGAGTGGTTAGGGTGAGGCACCACCCAGGCGGCGGTTAATTTTAGGCAACGGGGGGGGGGGGGGGGGGGAGGGGGGCGGTTTAGGCACAAATAGGGGAGGTGGTTAGGCACAATCGGAGGGGTTAGGCACCACGGGGGTGGTTAGGGTTAGGCACCACGGGGAGTGGTTAGTCGCCACCAGGGGAGTGGTTAGTTTTAGGCACCACCAGTGGAGGGTTCTGTGTGAGAGGAGGGTTGGGTTAAGCTGTATTGTTGAATTACGTAACGATTTTAAATATCTTTACATTATTATCTCCCATCTGTTTTTAAAACGATATTTATCGATATAAGATAAGATAACGATATAAGATATCGATATAAGATCGACAATGATGTTTATCGTTATCAAAATTTCAGCAAGGCAAAGAAGGGAGATTCCGCTACACCAGTGGCTGGGTGAAAAACGTCTCCATTTTATTGTCACATCAGTGAATACAAAGATAAAAAATAGCTTTTTTATCTTTGTATTCACTGATGTGACAATAAAATGGAGATTGGAGACTTTTTCACCCAGCCACTGGTGTAGCGGAATCTCCCTTTTTTGCCTTGCTTGAGTTTCATGGATTCCTGACTCCCTTTGGACTGTTTATGGGTGGTTGTAGCGGTCCTATCTTTGTTCTACTGTTATTAAAATTTCGTTATACACCGGCGCCATTTTGTTATCCAGCCGGGCCCTTTTTTCCTGGCGTCCTTTTTTTTTAATGCACGCGAGAAATCATGGTTTAAGATAGGAACTCAGGTGGACATTTGAACCTGAAAAGGAAAAACTTTTTAAATAAGGAAGTAGCGTCAGTCACTAGAGCGAGAAGCATCCGGACGCACGGAAGGTATGTTTGCCTGCCGCTGCCTGCTGCACATATATAGCTATTGAAGCTGGAGGGGAGCGCAGAGGGGAAAGCCTGAGGTAAGGGATAGGGGGGGGGGACCGACCCCTCTCCCCGCCGAGTGTGGCCATAGCTTTCCCCTCATGCTGTGTCCCCTCCAGCCCCCCAAAATGGCCACGAGCGGGCAGAGGCGAAGCTAGGGCTTTCAGCGCCCGGGGACAAAGACTATTAATGCGCCCCCTAAGGTGAAGGCTGCGGCGAGGCAAAAAGGGGCGTGACCATATAATAAATGTGGGCGTGGTTATGGGTGGAGCCAAATGTACAGGAAGTTAGCAGGCTCACGCTCACCCACCCTCCCTCAGTATGTACCTTCCAGCATGTTCCAAGACAAATTCAGCAATCATGAGCCCCCCCCCCCCATCAAGACAAATTCAGCAATCAGGAGGCCCCCAACATGACCAACTCAGCAATCATGAGGCCTCCAACAAGAAAAATTTAGCAATCATGAGGCCCCCAACAAGACAAATTCAGCAATCATGAGGCCCCCAACAAGACAAATTTAGCGATCTTGAGGCCCCCAACAAGACAAATTTCAGCGATCTTGAGGCCCCCAACAAGACAAATTCAGTAACCATGAGGCCCCCAACAAGACAAATTCAGCAGTCATGAGGCACATAAATAGACAGCATTTCACATAAATAGGCAGAATGCCCCCTCTCACCTGACAGCAGTTCCCCAAAATACACTCAATCCGACAGCAGTGGTTCCCCAAAAATAGGTAGCCCCAGGTCTATAGGTGTCCCCAGAATAGGTGGCCAGCAGTATAGATGTCCCCAGAATAGGTGGCCAGCGGTATAGATGTCCCCAGAACAGGTAGCCAGGGGTAGAGATGTCCACAGAACAGGTAGCCAGGGGTATATGTGCCCAGTATATGTAGCCAGGTGTATATGTGTCCAGTATGTGTAGTCAGGGGGTATATGTGCCCAGTATATGTAGGCAGGGGGTATATGTCCCCAGCATATATAGTCAGGGATATATGTGCCCAGTTTGTGTAGCCAGGGGTATATGTGCCCAGTATATGTAGCCAGGGGTATACGTCCCCAGTATATGTAGCCAGGGGTATATGTCCCCAGTATATGCAGTCAGGGGGTATATGTGCCCAATATATGTAGTCAGGGGGTATATGTGCCCAGTATATGTAGTCAGGGAGTATATGTGCCCAGTACATGTAGTCAGGGGGTATATTTTGCCCAGTATATGTAGTCAGGGGGTATATGTGCCCAGTATATGTAGGCAGGGGGTATATGTCCCCAGTATATGTAGCCAGGGGTATATGTGCCCAGTATATGTAGCCAGAGGTATATGTGCCCAGTAGGGGGGTATATGTGCCCAGTATATGTAGTCAGGGATATATGCCCCCAGTATATGTAGTCATGGGGTATATGTGCCCAGTATATGTAGTCAGGGGGTATATGTGCCCAGTATATGTAGTCAGGGGGTATATGTGCACAGTATATGTAGGCAGGGGGTATATTTCCCCAGTATATGTAGTCAGGGGGTATATGTGCCCAGTATATGTAGTCAGGGGGTATATGCGCCCAGTATATGTAGTCAGGGGGTATATATGCGCCCAGTATATGTAGTCAGGGGGTATATGCGCCCAGTATATGTAGTCAGGGGGTATATGCGCCCAGAATATGTAATCAGGTGTCCCCCAGCATGAAGGGAGCAGCGCAGTGGAGGGAGAGCTGTGAGCAGCGGTGGAGAAGGGGGGCCATCTTCTCCCCCCTCCTTCTCTCACCTTAGGGGGCTCTCCCTACCTCGCTGTCCCCTCCACAACTAATGTCCGGGTGGCTGGCAGCGGCGGGCGGGACTTGCCTGCGTCTCGTCGCAGCGCCGGATGGATTTGCCGCTACTCTGGTCTAGACCAGAGCAGCAGCTGCAGGACCCGAACTTCCGGCGCAGGAGCGAGACGGAGGTAAGTCCCGCCGGCCGCTGCCAGCCACCCGGACATTAGTTGTGAAGGGGACAGCGAGGGAGGGAGAGCCCCCTAAAGTGAGGGAAGGTGGGAGAATTCCGCCCTTCCCCACTGTGCCCATAGCTCTCCCTCTTCTCTGCGCAACTCCCCTCCCCAAAAAAACCAAAACCCTGCAGCTCAGCTGGGCGCCCTTGGGGACCTAGCGCCCGGGGGCACCTGTCCTACCCCGACCCCCCCTAGCTCCGCGTCTGCGAGCGGGCCCCAGGGGGAGAGGGGGGGGGGCGCTCAGAATTTTTGCACGGGGGCCCGGTGGCTCTTAGTTACGCCCCCGGTACCTAAGCCAAAGCTGGGGTACAAAATGAGATACTAACCTAAATAGAGGGAAACCTCAGGATGCAATTGAAGCTTCCCTCTGTATTCTGATGTCCCATGTCGCTGAGCGCGGTCCCCCGGAAGACTAGGGACAAGGTTTTGTCGCCAACAGGGGCATTGCTAGCCCCAAAGATCAGTGGCAAGTGCCCTGGATCAATTCTGGGATGTCCCCCAGGCACAGCCAGGCAGCAGTACTCACCAACGGCCGCTTGGAGGTGAGTACTGATGCCCGCTACAGAGGATGTCTCCAGACTTGGAGAGTGGATGGGGGAGATGAGTAGTTCCTCCTGCTGTGCTACTCTGCTGGGGGAGTCGGGGAACAGTGAGGACACACAGGACGATGCATGCTCCCTATGGAGGCTCCAGGCACCACAACACCCAGCATGCCCCATAGAGATACCACATCGCCCAGAATGGTACCAAACAGCACCCAACATGCCCCATATGTTTAAGTGACACTGCCTATTTATGTGATATGCTGCAGTTATTTTACATTTTTTTTGTATTAATGGAGAGGGATGCTTCATCCAACATTTTTCTGGGCAGGCCTACTTACATCGCTAATACGTTTGTGTCAATTTGGCCACGCTCACATTCTGGTAAATGGAAACACCCATTTTTCTACTGGAGTTCCCACAAGTGCCCTGGATCTCATAGGATCCTAGCAATGCCCCTGGTTGCCAATCATATCTGTGCTACAGCCAGGGCAAGATTTAGGCCAAGGCCATCTAGGCCATGGCCAGGGGCGTAACTAGAAATCACTGGGCCCCCCTGCGAATATTTGGATGGGCCCCCCCCCATAGGTGCCAAATAATCGTAATGGGGCAGCGTTTCACTGTAAATTAATTGTAAAGTGGGCAGCATTTTACCAGACAATCGTAATGTGGGCCAGAAAATCGTAATGTGGGCAGAGTTCACCAGAAAATCGTAATGTGGGCCTTTAGAAAATCATAATGTGGGCAGAGTTCACCAGAAAATCGTAATGTGGGCAGAGTTCACCAGAAAATCGTAATGTGGGCACCAGTCACCAGAAAATCGTAACGTGAGCAGCAGTCACCAGAAAATTGTAACGTGGACAGCATACACCAGACAATCGTAATGTGGGCAGCGTTCACCAGAATATCGTAATGTGGGACAGAAAATCGTAATGTGGGCAGAGTTCACCAGAAAATCGTAATGTGGGCAGCGTTCACCAGAAAATTGTAACATGGACAGCATTCACCAGACAATCGTAACGTGGGCAGTGTTCAACAGAAAATCGTAATGTGGGCCAGAAAATCGTAATGTGGGCAGCAGTCAGCCACCAGAATATCATAATGTGGGCAGCACACACCAGAAAATCCTAATGTGGGCAGCGGTCACCAGAAAATCCTTATGTGGGCAGCAGTCACCAGAAAATCCTTATGTGGGCAGCATACACCAGAAAATCATAATGTGGGCAGCAGACACCAGAAAATCGCAATGTGGGCAGCAGACACCTGAAAATCGCAATGTGGGCAGCAGACACCTGAAAATCGCAATGTGGGCAGCAGACACCTGAAAATCGCAATGTGGGCAGCAGACACCTGAAAATCGCAATGTGGGCAGCAGACACCTGAAAATCGTAATGTGGGCAGCAGACACCTGAAAATCGTAATGTGGGCAGCAGACACCTGAAAATCGCAATGTGGGCAGCAGTGACCAGAAAATCGCAATGTGGGCAGCAGTGACCAGAAAATCGTAATGTGGGCAGCAGACACCAGAAAATCGTAATGTGGGCAGCAGACACCAGAAAATCGCAATGTGGGCAGCAGACACCAGAAAATCGCAATGTGGGCAGCAGACACCTGAAAATCGTAATGTGGGCAGCAGGCACCTGAAAATCGTAATATGGGCAGCAGACACCAGAAAATCGTAATGTGGGCAGCAGACACCTGAAAATCGTAATGTGGGCAGCAGACACCAGAAAATCGCAATGTGGGCAGCCGTGACCAGAAAATCGCAATGAGGGCAGCAGTGACCAGAAAATCGTAATGTGGGCAGCAGACACCTGAAAATCGTAATGTGGGCATCAGACACCTGAAAATCGTAATGTGGGCAGCAGACACCTGAAAATCGCAATGTGGGCAGCAGACACCTGAAAATCGCAATGTGGGCAGCAGTGACCAGAAAATCGCAATGTGGGCAGCAGTGACCAGAAAATCGTAATGTGGGCAGCAGACACCTGAAAATCGCAATGTGGGCAGCAGACATCAGAAAATCGTAATGTGGGCAGCAGACACCAGAAAATCGCAATGTGGGCAGCAGACACCAGAAAATCATAATGTGGGCAGCAGACACCTGAAAATCGTAATGTGGGCAGCAGACACCTGAAAATCGTAATGTGGGCAGCAGACACCTGAAAATCGTAATGTGGGCAGCAGACACCAGAAAATCGCAATGTGGGCAGCAGTGACCAGAAAATCGCAATGTGGGCAGCAGTGACCAGAAAATCGCAATGTGGGCAGCAGTGACCAGAAAATCGCAATGAGGGCAGCAGTGACCAGAAAATCGTAATGTGGGCAGCAGACACCAGAAAATCGCAATGTGGGCAGCAGACACCAGAAAATCGTAATGTGGGCAGCAGACACCAGAAAATCGCAATGAGGGCAGCAGTGACCAGAAAATCGTAATGTGGGCAGCAGACACCTGAAAATCGTAATGTGGGCAGCAGACACCAGAAAATCGCAATGTGGGCAGCAGTGACCAGAAAATCGCAATGTGGGCAGCAGTGACCAGAAAATCGCAATGTGGGCAGCAGTGACCAGAAAATCGCAATGAGGGCAGCAGTGACCAGAAAATCGTAATGTGGGCAGCAGGCACCTGAAAATCGTAATGTGGGCAGCAGTGACCAGAAAATCGTAATGTGTGCAGCAGACACCTGAAAATCACAATGTAGGCAGCAGACACTAGAAAAAAAAATGCACCTGTTAAAAAAAACAAAAACAATTCACTTACCTGACAGAAGTCTTCTCCTCTCCCGGCATCTGGCTCGCAGCTCCCCGAGTCCTCCTGCAGCACATCTCCCGCGCTGACAGGCAGAGTGCAGGGCTACGGCAAGATGGCTGCCGAAGCCCTGTACTAGAGACACAAATAGTCTCCAGTGCAGGGCTTCTTCGGCGGCCATCTTGCCGTAGCCCTGCTCTGCCTGCCGGAGACTATGCAGGCTACTGGAGCGGGGCTGCGGGGAATGAACTGGCGCAGCGTCTATTAGACGCTGCGACCAGTTGAGCACCTTGCTGGGGGGTCCAGAGCAGCGCTCCCCCCACGCACAGTGAGCGGGCCCCAGAGCAGCCCCGGGCCCCCCTGCGGCTGAGGGGGTCGCATCCCCGGTAGGTACGCCGGTGGCCATGGCCTAGGGCTCCGCAGGAGCAAGGGAACCAAAGCCGCAGGCTAAACTGGTGCAGCATTTGCAAGCTTGCAAATGCTGCAAATGAATGCAAGGAGATCAGGCGAGTATTCTGCTGCCAGCCGCCTGTGCAGCAGCCACCTTGCTCTCTGTGCATGTTTGCATTGTGGCGGGCCGCTATGGACTTGGGCAGCAATAGAGATGAAAAGGAAGAGGAAGCTTTTGCACTGGAGACGAGCTTAGAAATTAGTGACACAGATGCTGCTGCGGTGTGAAGGCGAGCTGGCTATGTATACCAAAAGGGAGGTGGGAAAAGGAGGGATTAAGGGAGTCATCTGGCTACCTATACCAGAGGGAAAGGGAGGAGGGGTCATCTAGCTACCTATACTGGGGGGAAGGGGGGGTCATCTGGCTACCTAAACTGGAGGGAAGGGGGAGGGATCATCTCGCTACCTATACTGAAGGGGGTGGGTGGTGACAGTGACCTTGGGTGGTAAAGAGTACAAATCTGGCCCTAGCTGCAGCGCATGTGCTGTTAGCAGGAGCTGCTTGTGTATGAGCAGCAGCTCTGTGCTATTGCGCATGCACGGCTGTGCTCGCGCTGCTACTGCACGGCCGTGCTCGTAACAGAGGAGGAGCACGGCCCCGATCTGGAGGGGAGGCGCACTCAGCAACTGGGGACATCAGCTCAGGATCACTTTAATGGTTACATCTTTCTTGAGTGCACAAAGTTTCAGCAAATACATTCCTCCTAGACTAGCAGGTGTGACTCTATCCAGCCTAGGAGAGAATGACCTGTTGGGTGGCTTGTTATGTTTCTCTATACAGTTAGAATTATAATGAGTGACCCTTGGCTGCAGAGACACCAGTGCCTCATCACACATGCAGAGGGCGCTACAGGCTGGACCCTGCAGACGGAGTGGTGGGGGGAAACTGTGGCCTCAATTCACAGAGCTTTATCAAACACTTTATCAAACGTTTGATAATTTACCTCATGGGTAAAATCTAATTTTGAATTCACTAAGGTGTTATAGATTTATTAATCATTTAATCGATAAAACATTAGATAAATCTATAACACCTTAGTGAATTCAAAATTAGATTTTACCCATAAGGTAAATTATCAAACGTTTGATAAAGTGTTTGATAAAGCTCCGTGAATTGAGGCCTGTGTGTCCGCAGACAGGCCGTTTCTAGCCTTCTAGTCAATCCAGACAAGAAGTCCTGTGTCATCCCCCACTACGCACACACTAAGGGCTTGTTTCCACTGTTGCGACGCGATTTCGGCCGCATTCCGACGCTTGTAAAAACGCATGCGGATGCGTTTCCACATGCGTTTTTACCCGCGATTTCGCCTGCGATTTCGCATGGCAGGGTGCCATGCGAAATTAACCATGACACTGCCAGGGCTAAATAAAATTGAAAAAGGTGCGAAATCGCACGCGAAATCGCGGGTAAAAACGCATGTAACAAACGCATGCGTTTTTACTATTAAATACATTAGCGGCGATTCGCACTGATTCCCGACGCAGGCGAAATCGTTGGCTCTTTTGTGCGTTTTTTTCACGCTGAAAAAAACGCACCTCAACAACGCTACAGTGGAAACAGGCCCATCCACTTGTATTACATGTGCGGATCTGCATGCGTTGGACGCATGCAGATTCGCGATAGTGGAAACGAAGAAGATGAACCATGTGGGTGATGCATGCACAGAGGGACACAGTGGCAATTACCTACCTGCAACAACACTATCTGGATGCAGCAGAAGCAGATGATAGAACAGCTATGGGGGCTTAGTCATGGGATGGGGCTTCGTTCGGGGACGGGACTTAAAGAGGAGCTATACATTACTTTTCTCCTGTGTTGCTGTCACTTACAGTAGGCAGTAGAAATCTGACATTACCAACAGGTTTTGGGCTAGTCCATCTCTTCGTAGGGGGGTTTCAGCATGGCCTTCATTATTTATAAAGACATTCTCTGAAATTGATTAATACAAAAATGCTAGCCAGCCTCCCTGCTCGCTGCACACTATTTTGGCAGTTGGACGGAGCAACTGCCATTTACTAAGTGCTTTTAAAAATAAAGAAAACCCTATGAGAAGATGGGCTAGTCCAACATCTGTCGGTAATGTCAGATTTCTACTACTTACTGTAAGTGACAGCAACATAGGAGAAAAGTAATTTATGGCTCATTTTACTCTGGAAGATACTGTATATACTTCTTATTTGTATGTGTTTTAAATTTTAAGATTTTCGCAACAGTTCCTCTTTAATTCAGGAGCATGGTGCCCCCAGGCAATGGCTTGGAACGCCCTGTCCACAGATGTTCCTCCAGCCTGTACATTGGGAAAATGACTGCCTGGAATTCATAAACTGTGAAGAATACAGAGAAAAGGAGTAAAGAAAGTCAAGTGAAAAAGTATCAAAGCTGGAGAAATGCAGAATCCATCATCATTTGAATGTGATATTTTACATAAATTGCTTTCTGTATCCTCCCACGGGATCCATGCGAACCTGCGCTTCCCATCTCTCTCTTCCTCGCTCATTTCCATTTCCATTGCTGACTTTTTTTTTTGCAGCGGATCTATGTAATTTCGGATTAGAAAGCCATCATTTACAGTTATCATTGCACACTATGCAGACAGGCTCATATCTATTCATCCATAACCTTGTCACCAGGTAATAATAACATATATATGTAGAGATGTGAAAAATGGAGCGTATCATTCATCAGCACCACATTGCTCGCTGCTGGAGCTTAACAGGTGATATCCCTTCTGTTTAAAAAAAAAAAAAAAAAATCCAGGATCTTTAACATGTGTGAACAGTCTCATTGCAATTTTCAACTTCTTTTTCCCAATGTGAATACATAGATACATAGGATGAATAGAGCACATTTAACCGATTAGCAGATTAGCAGATGTTATCTCCAGTGACGTAGCTAAGGAGCTGAGGGCCCGATGCAAGTTTTACAATGGGGCCCCCCAAGCACTCTGCACTTAACAATTGATACGATGCACCAAAATCTGCTAGTGGGAACTACAATGTCAAAGGTGCAAGAAGGGGATGGGGAAGAGCTTGTTAATGCTTACCACTATTCATGGTATCTATAGAAGTGATTATTATGAGCACAAGACCAATAGAGAGCTAATACTGTAGTTGAGGAAGGGCCCTTCGGGGGCCCTCTGGCCAAAGGGCCCTGATGCGGTCGCAACCTCTGCAACCCCTATTGCTACGTCCCTGATTGTCTCATTTGAGATAAATGCAAGGCTTTTGACTTCAGTCGGCAGAACTTGTGCTGTAAATTCTTTGGAATGCTTTGATCTCTCTCTCTGCTAGCAGAAAATACAGAAACTGAATTCAGAAGCCCTCTATTATTATCTCACACTGCCCCCTAGTGACAAGTGGCCGTAAATACACATTACAGCAATAGTCATTAGAAGCCAGGAAATGTAACAAGTAAGAAATAAAAAAAATGTGCTAAAATAAATTGGCCTGGGGCACTTGCAATCCTCTAAATAAACTGGCTGCTAAAAGGTTAAAGCACCTAAACTGAGAGGGTTATGGAGGCTGACATATTTATTTCCTTTTAAACAGTGCAAATTGCCTCGCTATCCTGAACCTCCCAATACCCTGCGGCCTTGTTCACAGTGGTGTGTTGAAGTACAGCACGGCAATACACCACCTATAGCGACGTTCACAGTGTGGCGGGTGCCTTGCGGTACAATGGCATGTGGTATGTTATTGTACTGCATGCAGTGTGTTACCGCAAATCTCACGCGTTAACAGGTACAGTGAAGCAGATTTTTCATTGGCTGTATGCTTCACTGTAATGTGACTTTTTCTGTTCCCCTGCATACCTGTTATACAGGGAATACATTGCAACGACCTTTTTCCGTCCCAGAAAGCAAAAAAAATTATGTGAGGTTAATATTTTCTTACTTACTTTTTGGTACTACTACTGATAGGTGCTAAAAATTAATTTTGAAGGTAAGAGGAGAAACCAACTCCCAAGAAAAATCTCAAGAGAAAAGTTAAGGTATCCAGGGACACAGAGATAGTTCAGTGCATGGCCAGCTTCAGTTTAAAGGGGCACTATGGCGAAAAATGTAAAATACGTGCAAACATAAACAAATAAGAAGTACATTTTTTCCAGAGTAAAATGGGCCATAAATTACTTTTCTCCTATGTTGCTGTCGCTTACAGCAGGTAGTAGAAATCTGACAAAAGTGACAGGTTTGGGTCTAGTCCATCTCTTCATGGGGGGATTCAAAGGGATTGATTTATTTTCAAAAGCACTTAATGAATGGCAGTTGCTCTGTCCAACTGCCAAAAAACTGTGTAGCAAGCAGGGAAGTTGACCTGTATAATTGTTTAAATCCTTTATGGGGAATATCTTTATAAAGAATAAAAGCCTTGCTGAGAATCCCCTATGAAGAGATGGACTAGTCCAAAACCTGTCGCTTCTGTCAGATTTCTACAACCTACTGTAAGTGACAGCAACATAGGAGAAAAGTGATTTATGGCTCATTTTATTCTGGAAAAAAACATATTTCTCATGTTTGCTCATATTTTAAATGTAAATTTTTTTTGCCATAGTGCCCCTTTAAGTGAGTTGTGATGTGTTTTGGTGAAAGAAAGTGTTGTGGGATTCTTTTTTTTTAAGGCTGGTTTCACACTGGGGCGGTGTGGTGCGGTAACTTTATTGCATCACTCCACAGGTCAATGAAAGTCTTCAGGGGATTTCACACTGAGCTGGTGCAGTGCAATGCAATGGAAGTGACGTAATCACCGCATCCCAGAAGCCCGGAAGTTATGTAAGTTGATGGCGACGCAGGTTTGTTAAAAAAAGCACATTTGCGAAAGTGTATTTTTACAATACGCTTCCGCGCACTTCCGTATTTCCGAAATAGGAAGTGAGCGCAAGCCAGTGTCACTTCCTGTTTGGACGTCGGCCAGAATGGGATTATCACAGATTAATGCGGTAATCCCCGAAGGCCTGTTTTTGGCGGTGCAGTGCGGTCCAAGTCTGAAACCAGCATAAGGACAACTGAAATGAGAGAGATATGGAGGCTGTCATATTTATTTTAAACAATACTTTTAAACAATACCAGTTGCCGGGCTGTCTTACTAACCCTCTGCATCTAAAACTTTAAGTCATAGACCGTGAACAAACATGCAGATCAGGTGCTCTGACTGGGTTAGCCGCATGTTTGATTTCAGTTGTGTGACTCTACTGATGCCGGAATGATCAGCAGGACTGCTGATAGTGCCAAGCAGCTGGTATTGTTTAAAAGGAAATAAATATGTTAGCTGTAACGCTCGGTGAAGCACAGAGAGGTCTGATTACCGGTGAACTGCAGTATCACGGGAAATACAGACGTATATCAGACTATATGTGATCTGCAGTATCACCGATAATCCAATATACTAGCTAACCTCTGGCCACCTGAGTAGAGTGTAGTGATTGGTGCAACAGTAATATGGAGGACAAGCCTCAGTGCAGCAAGGAGAACTGCACAGATTCCTTCCACAGGTCTGAGCTCTCCGAGACGGGAGGAGTCAGACTTACAGTGGGAAGGAAAGTCCGAAAGTGACACTCAGGCGTAAGTGTCACTAACGGGACAAGGAACCGCCTCCAATCGTGAGGTCGGTTCTCGAGGTCGGGCAAGCCAAGTCGTAAACACACTGACAGATAAGGTACAGATACAGCAGGCAGAGGCGGAGTCTAGGCGCAGGCAGGGTTTGGCAACAGGTATCAGAAATATCGGAGTACAAAATCAGGAGGCAGAGGCGGAGTCTAGGTACAGGCAGGGTTCGGCAACAGGTATCAGAATAACGAGGTACAAGGTCAGAGTTCAGAAGGATAGTCGAGGCAGGCAAAGGTCATAACATATAATCACAATCAAACTAGTACTTTAAGCTATCAACAAAATCTAGCTTAGTGTAGGATTACAGCTCCAGCTGGTCCCGGCACACTAACGGATCTGACTAACGGATCTGGGTGCTCCCACGTATGTGAACGCAACGCCAGACAAGGAACAAATGAACAGCCGGCAATATATATACCTAAATGCCTTTCAGCACCTCCCTAAGTGCTGAACCAATAGGGAGAGGTGCTGGCGTCAGCTGACCAGCCTAGTCAGCTGACTCTCCTCAGGAAATCATAAATTATGTCTGAGTGCGCGCGCGCGCGTCACTCTTACTCCTGAGGGACTACATGTCCCAGCTCCAGCTGCCCCGCTCTGCGGAGTCTCCGCAGCGGGGTTATGGGCAGCAACCGCCGCGTCCCACGCGGCGGTTTCTGCGTGCCCTGCCGACGCTTGCCCGGAGAGAGCCGCCTCATGCAGAGGAGAGGCGGCAGCCTCTCCGTGTGTGGCAAGCGTCTGTACGCGGAAGGAGCCGCCTGCCGCCGGATCATGGCGGCGGCTCTTCCGCGTTCTCACAGTACCCCCCCCCCCCCCCCCCCCCCCGAGGAGTGGACTCCGGACAGCTCCTTCCAGGTTTCCTTGGATGTAAAGCATGAAATTCCCTAACCAAGTCATCCGCATGCATACGGTTCCCAGGTACCCATTGCCTTTCCTCAATGCCGTACCCCTTCCAATGTACGAGATACTGCACCGAGTTTTGTACAGTACGTGAGTCAATGATCTTCTCCACCTCATACTCGGGTTGGGCATCGACTAAGACAGGAGGAGGAGGAGTGGGGCCCACCTGGACTGCGGGTTTGAGAAGTGATACGTGAAAGGACCTCACTCCACGCATGCTGGTAGGAAGATTAATGGTATATGTGACATTGTTGATCTTCCTATTAACTGGGAATGGGCCCACGAACCTGGGACCAAGTTTGTCAGAGGGTTGTTTCAGGGTCAGGTGACGGGTTGACACCCAAACCAAATCTCCTGGTTGGAATTTCCACTCTAACGAGCGTCTCTTGTCAGCCTGACTTTTCTGACTCTGAAATGCTCTCACAAGGTTGTCTTTTATGGTCCTCCACATGACCCTAAATGTCCTCTGCCAGGCCTCCAAGGCTGGGAACGGACTGGACGCAACCGGCAGCGGGGAAAACTTAGGTAACTTCCCGGTCACTATCTGGAACGGACAGAACCCCGAGGAAGAACTCTTTAAGTTATTGTGCGCAAATTCTGCGTAAGGTAAGAATTTAACCCAATCATTCTGCGCTTCAGCCACGTAACATCGTAAGAATTGCTCTAAAGACTGGTTTACCCTCTCAGTTTGGCCATTAGTCTGTGGGTGGTAACCCGACGAAAATGACAGTCCCATGCCCATTTGGCGACAGAATGCCCTCCAAAATTTTGAGACAAACTGGACTCCCCGATCGGAAACTATGTCCTCCGGAATGCCATGCAACCGGAAAATATGAGTGATGAACAGGTCGGCCAATTCCTGGGCCGAGGGGAGTCCTTTCAAGGGCACGAAATGGGCCATTTTACTAAAGCGGTCGACTACCACCCAGATGACCGACATGCCCTCCGACCTCGGAAGCTCCCCCACAAAATCCATGGACAAGTGGGTCCATGGCTCACTCGGGGTGGGCAAAGGCTGTAAAGTACCAACAGACGCCAGCCGGGAGGGCTTGCTTTTTGCGCACACCGCACATTCCCTGACAAACTCCTTGCAGTCGGCTGCCAGAGAGGGCCACCACGCACACCTTGCCACGAGATCTTGTGTCCTAGACGCCCCAGGATGTCCCGCATTCTTGTGTGAGTGAACCAACTCCAAGATCTGGAGCCGAAAGGGCAGCGGGATAAACAAAACCCCCTCAGGTTTTCCTTCTGGGACATCCTGCTGGAAAGGACCCAAAGTTTCCTTCCAGTTCTCCCACGTCTCGGTAGCGGCTAGCACCAACTTCCGTGGAACAATGGTCTCAGGAACAGAGGGCTGTGCTGTTTCTGGTTCAAAACACCTAGAGAGTGCATCTGCCTTGGTATTTTTACTACCAGGAGTGTATGTAATCAAGAATGTGAACCTCAAAAAAAATAACGACCATCGAGCCTGTCGGGGGCTTAATCTTTTAGCCCCCTCGATGTACTCGAGATTCTTGTGGTCGGTATAAACCATGATCGTGTGCTCCGCTCCTTCCAGCCAATGACGCCACTCCTCGAAGGCTAATTTGATGGCAAGGAGCTCCCTATTACCTATATCATAGTTTTTCTCTGCCGGAGAGAACCTTCGGGAGAAATAGGCACACGGGTGTAATCTCCCCTGAAGACCTGAACGTTGAGACAGCACAGCCCCCACTCCAACTTCTGAGGCGTCTACCTCAACTATAAATGGAAAAGAAGTGTTCACATGCCTCAATATGGGTGCCGAACAGAACAATCTTTTTAGAACGGTGAATGCCTGTACGGCCTCGGGAGACCAGTGAGTGGTGTCTGCCCCCTTCTTAGTAAGACTGGTGAGGGGTGCAACTACTGTAGAGTACCCCTTAATAAACCTTCTATAGTAGTTTGCAAACCCCAAGAAACGTTGTAAAGACTTTAACCCCACCGGCTGCGGCCACTCCAAGACTGCGGAGACCTTAGCAGGGTCCATAGACAGGCCCGAGGTAGAGATTATATATCCCAGGAAAGCTACCGACGTGACCTCGAAGATGCATTTTTCCAACTTAGCATATAATAAATTCTGCCTCAGCTTGTTCAATACCCATCTGACATGAGTTCTGTGATCAGAAAGATTGTTAGAAAATATAAGAATGTCGTCAAGGTAAACCAGAACGAACTTCCCCAACACTTCTCTAAAGACCTCATTAATAAGTTCCTGAAAAACGGCCGGGGCATTACATAACCCAAAGGGCATCACCAGGTACTCGTAATGCCCGTCCGGAGTATTGAAGGCCGTTTTCCATTCGTCACCCTTTCTGATCCGTACAAGATTGTATGCCCCCCTTAAATCCAGTTTCGAGAATATCCTAGCCTCCGTGACCTGTGTAAAAAGGTCATCTATTAAGGGCAACGGGTAGCGATTCTTTACTGTGATCTTATTAAGCCCCCGGTAGTCGATACATGGCCGTAACCCCCCATCTTTTTTCTTAACAAAGAAGAACCCTGCCCCGGCGGGTGACCGAGATGGCCGAATGAAGCCCTTGGCTAGGTTCTCACGAATATATTCTCCCATGGCCACTTTCTCGGGTCCCGACAAATTATACAGATGGCCCCGGGGAGGAACACAACCTGAACGGAGGTCGATGGGACAGTCGAATGGCCGATGTGGGGGCAGTTTGTCAGCTGCCTTGGGACAAAATACGTCGGCATATTCAGAGTACTGATCTGGCACACCTCCCACCTGAACTTGGGTTTGTCCCAATGTCAATTTTCCCAAACACTGTTGGAAACAATGCGGTGACCAGGAGGTTAACTGCCCCGTGGCCCAGTCTATTTGCGGCGAATGGGTTTGCAACCACGGCATGCCTAGGATAATAGTGGAGGTGGACATGTGTAACACAAAAAAACGTAATAGTTCCCCATGCAGTACCCCTATGGTGACTTTCACCTCCGGAGTCTGTGACAGTGGGCGTTCCCGTTGCAGCGGGGAATCGTCCACTGCCGTGACCTGAATGGGGGGATTCACTGGAATGAGGGGAATACCCAACTCCTGAGCAAATGCAAGATTCATAAAATTAGCCGCTGAGCCGGAATCAATAAATGCTTCAGTGGCTACTGACTTATTCTCCCATGTAATCGTACAGGGGAGAAGCAGTTTTTTCTCCTTAAGGGGTGAAAATTGTGTGCCTAGGGTGTCACCCCCCACTACTCCTAGGCAGACCCGTTTCCCGACCTGTTAGGACAGTTTCGCACCCTATGCCCTGCCTCTGCACAGTATAGGCACAGTTGTTCCGTCATTCTCCTCCTCCGCTCCACCTGGGTCAGCTTAGATCGACCAATTTGCATTGGCTCTGGTGGAGGCAAGGCCGGAGAGGTCGAGACAGACGGAGTTGTTGTTACTGGGGATGCAACAGCCGGTACTGTGTACGAAGTCACCCTGACCCGGTGACTACTCCTAGCCTGCCTCTGATGGCGTAGCCTGCGATCTACTCGAATGGCTGACGATATGGCTTCGTCAACTGTTTTGGGCTCGGGCACAGTCAACATTAGGTCGGAAACCTCTTCCGACAACCCAGACAGGAAGTAGTACATGAGGGCAAAATTATCAAATCTCGAGGTGACCGACCACCTACGGAACTCTGCCGCATAATCCTCGACCGACCCTCTGCCTTGCCGTAAGAGTTTGAGCTTCCGCTCTGAGGACGCAGCAAGATCAGGGTCGTCATAGATTATGGCCATGGCCTTAAAGAATTCCTCCACTGAGGTCAAGGCAGTATCGGTAGCGGGCAGGTTGTATGCCCACGACTGGGAGTCCCCAGTCAACAAAGTTTTAACGAAAATGACCCGTTGGGTCTCAGTCCCCGAGGATCGGGGCCTTAACTCAAAATATGACAACACTCTACTCCTGAAATTCCGGAAGTCAGACTTGTGGCCGGAAAATTTATCAGGGACAGGCATACGGATGTCATCACTAGGAGGGGATCGCACTGAATCAACTGATGTCTGGAGGGTTCTTACAGAGCCTGATAAGGCATCAATTAAGGCTTTGTGCTGGCCTAGTGCTTGATGAATGCTATCCACCGAAGTGGCAAGCACAGTCAGAGGATCAGTGCGTTCCATCAGTATTTTTGGTCTGGCGTTCTGTAACGCTCGGTGAAGCACAGAGAGGTCTGATTACCGGTGAACTGCAGTATCACGGGAAATACAGACGTATATCAGACTATATGTGATCTGCAGTATCACCGATAATCCAATATACTAGCTAACCTCTGGCCACCTGAGTAGAGTGTAGTGATTGGTGCAACAGTAATATGGAGGACAAGCCTCAGTGCAGCAAGGAGAACTGCACAGATTCCTTCCACAGGTCTGAGCTCTCCGAGACGGGAGGAGTCAGACTTACAGTGGGAAGGAAAGTCCGAAAGTGACACTCAGGCGTAAGTGTCACTAACGGGACAAGGAACCGCCTCCAATCGTGAGGTCGGTTCTCGAGGTCGGGCAAGCCAAGTCGTAAACACACTGACAGATAAGGTACAGATACAGCAGGCAGAGGCGGAGTCTAGGCGCAGGCAGGGTTTGGCAACAGGTATCAGAAATATCGGAGTACAAAATCAGGAGGCAGAGGCGGAGTCTAGGTACAGGCAGGGTTCGGCAACAGGTATCAGAATAACGAGGTACAAGGTCAGAGTTCAGAAGGATAGTCGAGGCAGGCAAAGGTCATAACATATAATCACAATCAAACTAGTACTTTAAGCTATCAACAAAATCTAGCTTAGTGTAGGATTACAGCTCCAGCTGGTCCCGGCACACTAACGGATCTGACTAACGGATCTGGGTGCTCCCACGTATGTGAACGCAACGCCAGACAAGGAACAAATGAACAGCCGGCAATATATATACCTAAATGCCTTTCAGCACCTCCCTAAGTGCTGAACCAATAGGGAGAGGTGCTGGCGTCAGCTGACCAGCCTGGTCAGCTGACTCTCCTCAGGAAATCATAAATTATGTCTGAGTGCGCGCGCGCGCGCGCGCGCGCGCGCGCGCGCGCGCGTCACTCTTACTCCTGAGGGACTACATGTCCCAGCTCCAGCTGCCCCGCTCTGCGGAGTCTCCGCAGCGGGGTTATGGCCAGCAACCGCCGCGTCCCACGCGGCGGTTTCTGCGTGCCCTGCCGACGCTTGCCCGGAGAGAGCCGCCTCATGCAGAGGAGAGGCGGCAGCCTCTCCGTGTGTGGCAAGCGTCTGTACGCGGAAGGAGCCGCCTGCCGCCGGATCATGGCGGCGGCTCTTCCGCGTTCTCACATTAGCCTCCATATCACTCTCGCTTCCCTTTAAAGGATGACTGTAGGGGGGAAAAGGCTTGCCTGGGGCTTCTAATGGTCCCCCGCAGATGTCCTGTGCCCGCGCAGCCGCTCACTGATGCTCCAGCCCCGCCTCTGGTTCACTTCTGGAATTTCCGACTTTAAAGTTGTAAAACCACTGCACCTGCGTGGCCACGCCCTCGCTGACATCACCAGGAGTGTATTGTGCAGGCCCAGTACGGTCTGCGTCTTGGCCTGCACAATCTGCGGAAGAACTGTATGCTCTTTGGCCTTTGGCCTTTCCTAAAGATATATTGTGACGGAGAGACAAGAATAATAAATGGTTAAATAAGAGAATTGTATGTGCTCTAGAGGAATCCCGCTTTGCCCTTCAGTATGACCACAAGAAAGATGGCTGAGATGAAGTGGGCGGAAACTGCCAGCGGAGGATGGTGTAGCTATAAAGGATGGAGAGCTACAGGAAAAGCCAACCCCTATTCACTTTGAGAAAGCCCCGTGGGCGGGGCGAAACGCGTCAGTGGGCGGGGACTGACCAGCACACGTGAGCGCTCACGAAGCCCGGGACGCCGGGCCACACCATGCAACTTCACGGCGGAAGATGATGGCAGCAGCAGGAAGCGGATTGGAGTGAGGTGACGCGGAATCGCGTCGGGCATTCATTGGAGCCCTGAGCTTTGCTCCCTCATGTATGCTGAGAAGCCAGAGATGTGTCCGTGAGTAGTGGGATGTTATCCCAGCCAGTATCAATGCAACCCTTGAAAGCGGAAGAACTGTATGCTCTTAGCCAGGCAAAGTGGCAGTTTGGACAGACATCCAACAAACGGGCAGCGATATAGCAAGTAATGAAGAAAATGTCCATCTGTTAAGTGGAGAGAGGGTTAGAAACTCGTGCTATACCCCCATTACAGTGTGCCCAATCGGGTGTCAGTAAGTGGATAACACTACATGCAATTAGGGATAAGCCGGCCAACATTGAGCGACAGGACGCTGCAGCAGGGGGGTGCATGTTGAGGCCTCATGGTGTGCGCCTGGTGGTGGGCCCACTATTGTCACAATGTGAGTGTTAACCGATTGGCATGCATAGGCTGAGGCTGGGCGGCCAATTTGGTATTATATTATCACAGTGACAGTGGGATTCAAGTAAGAGGCAGTTCAAGTGCAGGTCTTTAATGTTTTTAGGATGTTTTAAAAATGTTTTTGTGATTCACCTTTTTATGACGTTTTTGCAAGTTGAAATTAAACAAATTTAAGCACATGAAGACTATCTGGTTTACTAGATTGGTAGGGACTAGAATACACACCTAGCTTCACTTCAGGCAAAGTTCAGACATATGACATCTGCTACACAAAAACGCACCCAAAACCGCTAGGTATGTTTAGAAAACCTCTCTAAACATACCTAGAATCGCTCTGAAATCAGCTCCCAAAACCACTAGCGTATTGCGGATCTGCTAGCGGTTTTGGTGTGCACTGGGCCTCACTCAAACTAGCTGTTTTTATTTTGTGTATGTGTGTGGTAGTCAGACATATAAGAACTAAGAAACCAGCCATATACTTTACCTTAGAAAACACCTATAATTTAGTTTATGGAACAGACTTTTCTTTTCTTGAATTCCTTTGCAATTTATATTTCACTTTTCACCACCCTTTCCTGGCAAGATCTTCCTGTTTTTGATTTAGCTGGTACAGTAACGGCATTCTTCCTTATTAAAATGGTAATTTATGTAAATTCCCCTAGAACGGCAGGTGTTCAGAAAGCTCTTGTTCTTTCTGTTCTTAACTTTTAGATATTTTGGTAATAATTAGCCGCTTTTTGTTCTTACAAAATATTTTACGTACTTTTTTTGAAAAGGCTGAGCCGTGATGTTTTCCTTTTGTTTCCCGTATTTTATTCACTGTACTATTGTGTTCATTGTGAATGAATGTTCAATTAAAGCCTTTCTGTTTTTGCATTTCAAAGGGAAAAATGTTAGACGACGATAGCGTGTTACGGTACTTGAAACGGCAAACAAAATAAAAATCCTGGCAGACTAATTAAAGCTAAAACCCTGGCAGACAAATAGACAGATGAAAATCAGCGTATTAAAAAGTTCTACCTGAGAAAAGATTTGTATTTCACTCCAGCCAGTCTGGCAAGTCAGATGGCTGTAGACACTTAAAGGATACCACGGCCCACAGGCTGTGGTAAAATAAATGCTGCAATGTGTAGGGAAAAAAAGGACATACTGATACTCACCGCTTCCCTTGCTCCCTGCCGTCGGCCCCCACTCGGTTCTCACAGCTGCCGGTACCGGCCGACTCTCCTGACCCTAGACCCGGACATACTGCGCTGCGCATGCGCAGTATGTCCTATAATCTTCGCTTCTGCAGTCGCATCATGACGGCAGAAGAACGGACACTCCCCCGCCTCCTCCCTTCCCAGCATGTGCGCTCCTCTATAAAGCTAGCGTGACATGCTAGATGGAGTTGCGCTGGGAGCGGCGATTTGGAGAGAGAACGGAGAGGAAGTAAGTTGTTATTGAAAGTGCCCGCTTCCCCCGCCCATCCCAACTTACTCCCCCTCCGCTCTCTCTCCTAATTGCCGCTCCCAGCGCAACTCCAGCTAGCATGTCACGCTAGCTTTATAGAGGAGCGCACACGCTGGAAAGGGAGGAGGCGGGGGAGTGTCCGTTCTTCTGCCGTCATGATGCAACGGCAGAAGGGAAGATTATAGGACATACTGTGCATGCGCAGCGCAGTATGTACGGGTCAAGGGTCAGGAGAGTCGGCCGATACCGGCAGCTGTGGGAACCGAGCGGGGGCCGACGGCAGGGAACAAAGGCGCTCCTGGATAGTGCTAATGTAGCATGAACTAATTCCCGCAGGGCAACTGCTTTGCGGTATTGTTTTTTGACCCTGCATAGTTTGGCATGCGAAAGCAAATGCATATTTGCATGAGCTATGCCTCATGATAAGCCAATTAGGCCAGATTTGCAAAGCCAGAATTGTTAGGGTTAAACTTGGTGTTTGAGCACGCATACATTTTCTTGTTCCAAGCCGATCAGTAATGGATCAGGACATGCGGATTGGCTCGGGTAGTGCTCATTGGTAAACTCAAGGTATATACACATGCACAATTACTGTCACCCACAGACATCAAGGCTCAATCCCTCACTCGACAGTGTGGGGTTGAGTGCTATAGAGACACATCAATAGCCTAGTGACACATTCTGTTGCGGCTGGAATGTGTATTTAGCAACAACAGTCTATTATGTTTATATCTGTTTGGTAAAATGCATTAAATACCAGCTACAACTACAGGGTGGCAGTGTTATAGAAGCTAAGGTCTCTTATTACATCCTGTGTCTGTGTGTAGCATAGCCATGCATAGCCAAACGCGACTTGTCGCAGTTCTCTACCTCTGGTTAACCCCACTGCGTTGTGTTACAAAGTCTGCCTTTCGACTGCATTTTAATTTCACCTGAATGGTGCTTGTGGCTTGCAGCCAGGAGGCTAAACTGCTTCACAAGCATGTTGTCATGATTCTGTTGCATTGGTATACAATGCAAGGGAATCGCAAGGAAGATTGCTCTGTCAGTATGCAAGAAACACTGAGACTGGAATTAAAGGAATAAACATAAAGATTTATTGTAATCAGCATAAATGTTGCACATTAAGTTCATGCACAGAGTTATGCAACTAAACAGTTACACAGCTTACAAACAAACAATCAGCATTAAGATCATGCAGAGAGTCAAACAAACAGGACGCATAAACAAGATTAAGTTTATGCAGAGAATCTGACCATCAGAATGCATACACCATTAGCATTAAGTTTATGCAGAGAATTACTCTATCAGGATGCATAAACAATCAGTATTAAGTTTATGCAGAAAATCATGCAGACATCAGGCAAGTAATATAAGTAATGGAGAAACTGGAAACTAACACATAATCAAAATATCTCAGGTATTGCAGATGCTATGGACCCCCTGCATATAGGATAATATGCAAAGGTATCCAAGCATAACAATATAGTGTGCACACTGAACCCCAAACCTGACTAATATATACACATGAGAATCATATACATTATATACAGAGACAAAGCATCAGAATTATAATCGGCAGGCAACGGAACGTCAAACATGCAGGGTCAAACCAGAGATACAAACAAGATACAAATCGCTTAGGCAAAGGGTTAGTCAAAAACAGAAAACAGGTCAAACACGATAATTACAAATACAAAGCTGAGCAAGACAGGAAGGCTAGGACTCAGGATCAGGAACTGACTTTGATGAGCTAGCACAGAGTGGTCTGTAAAGACAGCTTAAATAGTGTCCAAATAAGTCAGATGACAGAGTCCAGGTGATCACAGAGCTGCCCTCATTAAATCTGCAATAACAGTTCTTGCGAGTGAGACCTCTGCTGGTGGCAGAGGATACTTCCAGCAGTTTCAAACTCTGAGGACACAGATGACATCTGCTGGCGAAATGGAGGAAGTTCATCAATCGTTCAGGAAAAGCGCCAGCAGATGCATTTTGTGACATTACCCCCTCCTCAAGGAGCGGTCTCCGAACGCTCCATATGAACTCACGTCCACCAGGATCCCAGGACATACTGGGCAGAAAGGCAAGGCCAAGGAGGGCATGGGCGAAAAAGTGTACAAACATAAACAAGGTAACAGGCAAAATGATGGGCTGAGTAGATTCAGGGTCATCAGGTAACAAATAATGGTGAAGATCAAACTGGAGACCTTTAGGCAATGCAACAGCCCATGATCCATGTGCCAAAGCAATAGGCAAGACATCCATAGGACTCCAGGATGTGCAAACTTCAGGTAGCATAGTAGACTGAACATCGGCAGGAACACCAGACTCGGGAGCAGCAGCAGGAACAACAGGCTTGGGGGCCACAACAGGATCAACAGCAGACTTGGAAGTGGTAGCAGGAACAACAGAGTTGAAGGCCGTAACAGGAACAACAGCAGACTTGGAGGCCACCGGAGGAACAGCAGCAGTCTTGGGAACCACTGAAAGGACATCAGCAGACTTGGAAGTCACTGCGGAAACATCAGATTGGGGAGCAGCCACAGGAACCCACGACTTGACAGGAACAGTAGGATCAAACGGCTTGGCAGGATCAGGCTGAGCAGGAGACCTGGCACCATCAGGCGGGATACTATCAGAGGTAGCAAACAGGATGCCCACGGAAGAAGCAGCAGGCAGGATGCCCTCAGGAGCGGCAACAGGCAGGATGCCCTCAGGAGCGGCAACAGGCAGGATGCCCTCAGGAGCGGCAACAGGCAGGATGCCCTCAGGAGCGGCAACAGGCAGGATGCCCTCAGGAGCGGCAACAGGCAGGATGCCCTCAGGAGCGGCAACAGGCAGGATGCCCTCAGGAGCGGCAACAGGCAGAATGCCCTCAGGAGCAGCAACAGGCAGAATGCCCTCAGGAGCAGCAACAGGCAGAATGCCCTCAGGAGCGGCACCAGACAGGAACTCATCCGGAACAGCAAACTTGGAAACAGCAGCTGGAACAGTGGAGTCGGAGGCAATAGCTGAATCAGCAGTCTTTGAGGCAACAACAGAATCATCGGACTGGAGAGCAGCCATAGGGATACCGGATTCAGGAGCAGCAACAATATCACCAACCTTGGAAACAGCAGCAGAGTCCCCAGACTTGGAAGCGACAGCAGAGTCCCCAGACTTGGAAGCAACAACTGGAACAGCAGACTGGATACCCTCAGAAGCGGCAGCAGACTGGATACCCTCAGAAGCGGCAGCAGACTGGATATCCTCAGAAGCGGCAGCAGACTGGATATCCTCAGAAGCGGCAGCAGACTGGATATCCTCAGAAGCGGCAGCAGACTGGGTACCCTCAGAAGCAGCAACAGAGTCACCAGACTTGGAAGCAGCAGCAGAGGTCTGTGATATCTGAGCAGTAAACTGGAAAACTTCAGGTAGTGCTGCAGGCGGATTAGCGACAGACTGAATAGTCTCGGACAGGGTAGCAACAAAAGTCTGTGAAGGCTGGGCAGCAGCTTGCATAACCTCAAGCAAAACAGAAGACGGGATAACTTTAGGCAAGTTAACCGGTTGGGACGCTTCAGACAGGACAGCAGACTCAGTAGTCTCAGACAGGACAGCAGACTGTGTAACCTCATGGATCTGGACCTTTGGTTGAGCACTTGGCTGGGCCGTTGGCTGAGCGCTTGGCTGGACCGTTGGCTGAGCGCTTGGCTGGACCGTTGGCTGAGCGCTTGGCTGGACCGTTGGCTGAGCGCTTGGCTGGACCGTTGGCTGAGCGCTTGGCTGGACCGTTGGCTGAGCGCTTGGCTGGACCGTTGGCTGAGATCCCAATACAGTCTGTGCGGACTGGCACTGAAACTGTGTGAACTGAGCCTGTGCGGACTGAGAGCAAAGTTCTGCAGGACTGGATACTGCAGGATGAACATGCTGGGGCTCTTCAGGCCTGCCAGGCTGACCCACTGTCAGCAAATCTAGTCCATGAAAGAGTCCACAGAGAAAGGCGAGGGACTGCTCAGGACTGAAATCGGCTGGAGGCTGCACACGACTGGAATCGGCTGGAGGCTGCACACGACTGGAATCGGCTGGAGGCTGCACACGACTGGAATCGGCTGGAGGCTGCACACGACTGGAATCGGCTGGAGGCTGCACACGACTGGAATCGGCTGGAGGCTGCACACGACTGGAATCGGCTGGAGGCTGCACACGACTGGAATCGGCTGGAGGCTGCACACGACTGGAATCGGCTGGAGGCTGCACACGACTGGAATCGGAGTTGGTAGGAAATAATTTTCTCTTCTTTTTCTTTTTGGATGATGACTTATTTTCTAATGATCTTTGCCAGGACCAAGGTGTAGTTCTGACTGCAGTTTGCAAGGAAGTAGGTCTCCTTTGACGGTTGGAACCTGACAAGACAGAGTCTTTATAACTGGTTGCTAAGGGCAACGGACACGTTGGGTCTCCCTTAGTAACAGGTGTGACTTTAACTGCTGCGGATTGTGAGTTCTGGCCAGAGGTGAGTACAGAGTTAACAGAGGAAGGAGAAACATGAAAATGAGAAGACAGAACCCTTTGCCAAGCGATTATTAAGGCAGAAGCAGCTTCAGGCTTACAAAGTCCATTCGCACACATGGATTTAACACTTAGCAAACACTTGGTTACCAATTCCTCACTTTGTTTGCAATAAAATTCCATAAAACTTGTCCTGTCATCATTTAAATACCAGTAATAAGCATCAATCTCTTCAGCAGTCATATCAAAACAGGCTTGACTTTTGCAGATACCTTGATCAATGGAGTCATTCAAACCACTCAGGTATGCATCAGCATGCGGTTTAACAGGCTTAGAGGAAAAATTAAGAACACAATCCCTGTCACTTTTAACACTAGAAAATTTACTGGATCTGACTGAACTATGATTGATTACGGAGTACGGCATAAACTGACTGCCAGAATCATCAGAAGGAGGGAAATTTTCACGCAATAGATCTTTCCAGATATCAATTAAGGGAGCCACAAAGTCATTCATACAAACCCCCATATCAACTAAAGTGGATGCAGAATCTATGCATTCATTCAAAAAGTTTTCACTGGTATCAAAGTAATAATCAATAAAGTATTCCTCATCACATTCCATCTCAAAAACTAAGGCCTCTATTTCCCATTTTTCAAAAGGAGGATCCCATGAACTCTTGTCATAGGCAGATTCATTATCCAGAGCATAAGTTTTAGGGTGAACGGTCTGCATGGAGGTGGCTGGAACATTATTTGGTTTGCTCTGGTTTAATACTGCTGTGGGAATTTTGCAGGGAAGAGGAACTGGCAAGGATTTGTTTACAGAGGCTTGATAAATTTGGTAGGTGGTGGGAGACTTCATAAATTCAAGAGTGTGTAGAATTTTTAACAAAGGCTGAACATCAGATTCAAGGAATTCTCCCTGCTGGACATATGAATTGATCTGCCTAATACTTTGCACCAAATCATCATATGAATATTCATAAAACTTATCAAAACAGAAACTTTCATCATCCTCAGCCAAACAGCAATGATAATCGATATTTGCATAATTCCATTTAATTCCCATGGTGGCAAACCTACTCTCAGTATTTCCTGGTGACAGAATTTTTTTGGGCTAGCTCATCTGTCATGATTCTGTTGCATTGGTATACAATGCAAGGGAATCGCAAGGAAGATTGCTCTGTCAGTATGCAAGAAACACTGAGACTGGAATTAAAGGAATAAACATAAAGATTTATTGTAATCAGCATAAATGTTGCACATTAAGTTCATGCACAGAGTTATGCAACTAAACAGTTACACAGCTTACAAACAAACAATCAGCATTAAGATCATGCAGAGAGTCAAACAAACAGGACGCATAAACAAGATTAAGTTTATGCAGAGAATCTGACCATCAGAATGCATACACCATTAGCATTAAGTTTATGCAGAGAATTACTCTATCAGGATGCATAAACAATCAGTATTAAGTTTATGCAGAAAATCATGCAGACATCAGGCAAGTAATATAAGTAATGGAGAAACTGGAAACTAACACATAATCAAAATATCTCAGGTATTGCAGATGCTATGGACCCCCTGCATATAGGATAATATGCAAAGGTATCCAAGCATAACAATATAGTGTGCACACTGAACCCCAAACCTGACTAATATATACACATGAGAATCATATACATTATATACAGAGACAAAGCATCAGAATTATAATCGGCAGGCAACGGAACGTCAAACATGCAGGGTCAAACCAGAGATACAAACAAGATACAAATCGCTTAGGCAAAGGGTTAGTCAAAAACAGAAAACAGGTCAAACACGATAATTACAAATACAAAGCTGAGCAAGACAGGAAGGCTAGGACTCAGGATCAGGAACTGACTTTGATGAGCTAGCACAGAGTGGTCTGTAAAGACAGCTTAAATAGTGTCCAAATAAGTCAGATGACAGAGTCCAGGTGATCACAGAGCTGCCCTCATTAAATCTGCAATAACAGTTCTTGCGAGTGAGACCTCTGCTGGTGGCAGAGGATACTTCCAGCAGTTTCAAACTCTGAGGACACAGATGACATCTGCTGGCGAAATGGAGGAAGTTCATCAATCGTTCAGGAAAAGCACCAGCAGATGCATTTTGTGACACATGTATTTCAGCCTCCCGTGTACACATTTCTCGCGCTCGCATATTATTGACATGCGGTGGTGGAGAACCGGACATGTCACATCTTCCGACAATGCCAATTTATGATTCTGCAGAAATCTGAATTTCTTCTTTCCGATGTTCGCAAAATGATTTTTTTTCCATTTTTGTTAATATTTTTTTTTCTCATTTTTGTTAATAAAGTTAAGTAACTTATTTAAAAAGTAGTTTTTGCGGAATTTGCTACTTTATGCAGATGTAGACTATTATGCGTTCATCGATAGTACACTTCCAAATTCTCTGATTGGTCAAATACCTCCTAGTTGGAAGTAATGGACCAATCAGAGAATGTGTACTGCAGGAAATCGGAACACCGCAGAGATTTTAGACCAGTCACAAAACTGAGAAATACTCGGAGGTATTGGCCCAATCAGTGAATGCAAAACTGTGCTGCTAAATTGAGAATACCGTAATCACAAGTCTCAGATGTTTCTGAAACGTATGATTGGCCTAACATTTCTGCCGTATTCCAATTTCCATAGTACACTTCTGCATTCACTGATTGGTCCAATACTTCCCTGTCTTGTAATTGGCCTACAATTTCAGAGTCTTGGTAATGCAAATTTCTATGGGATGAAAGAGCCCTAGTTCACTTCTGTGGCTGATCATTGCATTTGCTAAACAGTACACATGTCAAACCTTGCTTCCCTTGGTTTGTTGCGCATCACTGATAAACTTCCCCCACTCCCACCCCTGACATCTACAGACCTGTCATGACTGAGAAAGTTCCACTGATCCTCCATAATCCGTGTCATTGATTTTCCAGCTAGCTGTCTGTTCTGGAAGAGCAGCTGCCAGTTAGTGTTGGGCGAACAGTGTTCGCCACTGTTCGGGTTCTGCAGAACATCACCCTGTTCGGGTGATGTTCGAGTTCGGCCGAACACCTGACGGTGCTCGGCCAAACCGTTCGGCCACATGGCCGAACTAAGAGCGCATGACCGAACGTTCCCCGAACGTTCGGCTAGCGCTGTGATTGGCCGAACGGGTCACGTGGTTCGGACCCGAACGCGCTCTGATTGGCCGAACGGTCACGTGGTTCGGGTAAATAAATACCCGAACCACGTCATATCTCCGCCATTTGTCTGTGGGTTTAGCTTTGGGTAGGCAGGCAGGGTAGTTCGCGCTCCAGCCACGCTAGCCAGGGTCCCCCCTGTCATTGTGTCACTGCTGGGAACAGTAGTACACCGCTTGCTCAGCCACACTATATAGCATTCTGTTTACTGCCACTCTGTGTACCTCGCTCAGCCACACTATATAGCATTCTGTTTACTGCCACTCTGTGTCTGCTGGGAATAGTAGTACACCGCTTGCTCAGCCACACTATA
The DNA here is from genome assembly GCF_040937935.1 of Hyperolius riggenbachi. Classification (NCBI taxonomy): domain Eukaryota; kingdom Metazoa; phylum Chordata; class Amphibia; order Anura; family Hyperoliidae; genus Hyperolius; species Hyperolius riggenbachi. Next base: position 632,856,555 of record NC_090646.1, read on the forward strand.
TAGCATTCTGTTTACTGCCACTCTGTGTACCTCGCTCAGCCACACTATATAGCATTCTGTTTACTGCCACTCTGTGTCTGCTGGGAATAGTGGTACACCGCTCGCTCAGCCACACTATATAGCATTCTGTTCACTGTTCTGTGTCTGTTTGGAATAGTGGTACACCGCTCGCTCAGCCACACTATATAGCATTCTGTTTACTGTTCTGTGTCTGCTGGGAATAGTGGTACACCGCTCGCTCAGCCACACTATATAGCATTCTGTTTACTGTTCTGTGTCTGCTGGGAATAGTGGTACACCGCTCGCTCAGCCACACTATATAGCATTCTGTTTACTGTTCTGTGTCTGCTGGGAACAGTAGTACACCGCTCGCTCAGCCAGAGTATATAGCATTGTGTTTACTGCCACTCTGTGTACACCGCTCAGCCAGACTATATACCATTGTTTACTGACACTCTGTGTACACCGCTCAGCCAGACTATATACCATTGTTTACTGACACTCTGTGTACACCGCTCAGCCAGACTATATACCATTGTTTACTGCCACTCTGATTCTGCTGGGAACAGTAGTACACCGCTCGCTCAGCCAGACTATATAGCATTGTGTTTACTGCCACTCTGTGTACACCGCTCAGCCAGACTATATACCATTGTTTACTGACACTCTGTGTACACCGCTCAGCCAGACTATATACCATTGTTTACTGAAACTCTGTGTACACCGCTCAGCCAGACTATATACCATTGTTTACTGCCACTCTGATTCTGCTGGGAACAGTAGTACACCGCTCGCTCAGCCAGACTATATACCATTGTTTACTGACACTATATAGCAGACTATATAGCATTGTGTGTACACCGCTCAGCCAGACTATATACCATTGTTTACTGACACTCTGTGTACACCGCTCAGCCAGACTATATACCATTGTTTACTGCCACTCTGATTCTGCTGGGAACAGTAGTACACCGCTCGCTCAGCCAGACTATATACCATTGTTTACTGACACTCTGTGTACACCGCTCAGCCAGACTATATACCATTGTTTACTGCCACTCTGATTCTGCTGGGAACAGTAGTACACCGCTCGCTCAGCCAGACTATATACCATTGTTTACTGCCACTCTGATTCTGCTGGGAACAGTAGTACACCGCTCGCTCAGCCAGACTATATACCATTGTTTACTGACACTCTGTGTACACCGCTCAGCCAGACTATATACCATTGTTTACTGCCACTCTGATTCTGCTGGGAACAGTAGTACACCGCTCGCTCAGCCAGACTATATAGCATTGTGTTTACTGCCACTCTGTGTACACCGCTCAGCCACACTATATAGCATTGCGTACTCTGCCAGTCAGTGTGTATATTGCTGGGATCAGTAATACTCCACTCACCGTCAACCACTATATGAGCTCAACATGAGTTCCCCAGAGACCTCCGCTGTGAGCAGCACTCCCAACAACAGCAACAGCCAACGCCCCACGCAAGCTATAACATCCACCCCAGCAGCCAGTGGTCAGCAGCAGCCCTCCCCGGAGGAGAACGTTGTGTCCATCAGTCCGTCGCCAGAGCGATTAATGAGGGCTGCCATTGAGGAGATGATGGGGCCTGATGTGGAGGAGGAGGTCTGGCTCAGGCCAGCATCCCAAGTTAATGTTGAGGACGATGAGGGGTCTGTGTCTGGGGATGTTGGGGTGGCAGAGGTGGTGGGTGGGTCAGACTCAGGAGAAGAGTTGTATGATGAGGATGATGATCGGGACCATCTGTATGTGCCTCAGAGTCCGACCCCGGAAAACATGTTGTATCGTGTGTTTAGGTACTAAAATCTGCGTTCCCTCCCAGTAGTGTTGGGCGAACAGTGTTTGCCACTGTTTGGGTTCTGCAGAACATCACCCTGTTCGGGGTGACTATATAGCAGACTATATAGCATTGTGTTTAATGCCACTCTGTGTACACGGCTCAGCCACACTATATAGCATTGTGTTTACTTCCACTCTGTGTCTGCTGGGAACAGTAGTACACCGCTCACCCGCCACTGTATAGCATTGTGCTCTGTGTCACTGCTGACAATAGTGGTACACCGCTCACCCACCACTGTATAGCATTTCTGTACTGCCACTGTACTGCTGCCAGTCAGCGTGTACTTTAAGGATAAGTGAAATGAGGAAGAAATCCGGTGAAAGAGGGAGGGGCAAGGGAAGAGGTGTTTCCCCTGACGGTTCACGTACAGGCCACAGGGGAGCACCCAAGAAAACCCACTCAATACTGCCCATGTTGTCCAGGACAACAACCCTCACAGATCCAAAAGAACAGGACCAGATAATTACTTGGATGACCTCTCAAGCGTCCAGCAGTGGGTTAAGCAGCACCAGCACATCACGCACGAGGTCCGAGTCCTCAGCCAGTTAAAGTCTGGGCTTTCTTTGAAGACTGCACTGAGGATGTTACCATGGCGATTTGCAAGGTGTGCAAGACCCGCCTGAGCAGGGGGAAAAGTATTAACAACCTCTCCACCACCAGCATGAGCCGCCACATTCTATCCAAACATCCCACTCTGTGGGCAAACGCGGCAGGACAGGGTACCACCAGCAACACTGCCTCCCTTGGGTTCACCAGACTCACCACCAGACCCGCCTCAGCAGCAGCAGTAGCCCAGCCATTGCGTGGTTCACAACATTCACAAACATCAGACGATGCTGACACTGTCACTTTCCGGACTAGTGCTCTTGAGGTCTCCCAGTGTTCATCAAACACAACAACCAACAGCCCTTCGGTGTGCAGCGCTACGGTTGAGTTGTCTGTCTCTGAGATGTTTGAGCACAAGAGGAAATTGCCAGCAAATGACCCCCGGGCCGTGGCAGTAACAGCCAGCCAGCATAGCCAAGCTTCTGGCCTGCGAAATGCTGCCATATCGAGTGGTGGAGACAAACAGCTTCAAGGGCATGATGTCAGTGGCCATCCCACGTTACGTGGTTCCCAGCCGCTACCACTTTGCGCGCTCTGCAGTGCCTGAGTTGCATGAGCACGTGGTCAGCTAAATAACCCGAAGCTTGAAGAATGCCGTTGCCTGCAAGGTTCACCTCACCACTGACACCTGGACGAGTGCGTTCGGCCAGGGTCGATACATCTCCCTTACCGCGCACTGGGTGAACCTTGTGGAGCCTGGCAGCGATTCCTCACCTGCTACGGCGCGGGTGTTGCCCACGCCGCAAACAGCTGGATAACAACAGCAGCACCTACCTCTCTGACTCCTTCTCCTCCAACGCATCTCAAAGCTGTACCTCATCCGGAAATGCTAACCCAGCACCAGCAGCAGTAGGATCGTGGAAGCAGTGCAGCACAGCTGTTGGCATGCGTCAGCAAGCGTTGCTGAAGCTGATCTGCCTTGGGGATAAGCAGCACACAGGGGAGGAAATTTGGAGGGGAATAAAGGAACAGACGGATTTGTGGCTGGCACCGCTGGACCTGAAACCGGGCATGAAGCTAGACACCTGGCACGAACTGGCAATGTACGCAATAGAGGTGCTGGCTTGCCCGGCAGCCAGCGTTATGTCGGAACGCTGTTTCAGTGCTGCCGGAGGCATCATCACAGATCGGCGTATCCGCCTCTCCACAGAAAATGCAGACCGTCTGACTCAAATTAAAATGAATCAATCCTGGATTGGAAACGACTACGCAACACTCCTGGACCCCAACCAAGTAACATGACCGATGAACATCTGGGATGGTTTAGCGTTTCCGGTCCCTGTTTATTGAACCTCTCATCTGTATTACATTTATGACTGCATGGCGGCAAAAAGCATTGCTGCTATATCCGCACGCTTTTTGTCCTCATGCAAGGCCTGGGTTGTTGTGTCTCACAAAGCGTGGCCTTCTCCTCCTGCGCCTCCTCCTGTTCCATCACGTGTGCTGCTGCTGCTGCTGCTGCTGGGTTACCGTTGCCGGTCCCTGTTTATGGAACCTCTTATCTTTATTACATTTATGACTACATGGCGGTACAAAGCATGCTATCCGCACGCTTTTTGTCCTCATGCAAGGCCTGGGTTGTTGTGTCTCACAAAGCGTGGCCTTCTCCTCCTGCGCCTCCTCCTGTTCCATCACGTGTGCTGCTGCTGCTGCTGCTGCTGCTGGGTTACCGTTGCCGGTCCCTGTTTATGGAACCTCTTATCTTTATTACATTTATGACTACATGGCGGTACAAAGCATGCTATCCGCACGCTTTTTGTCCTCATGCAAGGCCTGGGTTATTGTGTCTCACAAAGCGTGGCCTTCTCCTCCTGCGCCACCCTCCTCCTGTTCCATCACGTGTGCTGCTGCTGGGTTAGCATTACCGGTCCCTTTTCCTGGAACCTCTTATATGTATTACATTTATGACTGCATGCCGACAAAAAGCATGTTACCTGTGCAAAGAAAACAGACATTTCCCGCATTTAAAAGACAGTTTTCCCTTTGAAACTTTAAAATCGATTTTCTCAAAAACTATAAGCTCTTTTTGCTAAATTTTTTTTCCTCTTGTACCCACTCCCAAGGTGCACATACCCTGTAAATTTGGGGTATGTAGCATGTAAGGAGGCTTTACAAACCACAAAAGTTCGGGTCCCCATTGACTTCCATTATGTTCGGAGTTCGGGTCGAACACCCGAACATCGCGGCCATGTTCGGCCTGTTCGGCCCGAACCCGAACATCTAGATGTTCGCCCAACACTACTGCCAGTCTGCAGATAAATAGTCTTTTTATCTTAAAGCATCTCTCCATTGGTAAGATTAATTTTCCCATCGTCTTCCTCCAGAGAAGAATACATTTAACCCAAAAAAGTTCTATAACCTGAATCATGCAATCAGGGGCATGGCCCCTTTAAATTCCTGCACTGGCTCCCCATCCACTTCAGAGTAAGTTTCTAGATTGTATACCTAGCCTATAAATCTGTGCACAAAACCTGCCCCACCTACATCTCTGAGCCTGCTCACAGGTATACAGCAGGCCGCAAGGGCATTACTAGAAATCACTGGGCCCCTCTGCGAAACTTTGGCTGCCCAACCCGTAACTAGAAATCCCCCCAATCCCCCCCCTCCCCCAGCTTTCTGCACAGGTAAACTAAGAACCAATGTTATTCATTTGGCGAGTGCACACTTGAATGTGTTTTCCCCATGCAGATAAAAACAGACAGCAGTGAAGCACTGCACACATTTTCTCTATCAAATACATTAGCTTCTGTGATACATACAGACACACATTGGACCTGATTCACAAAGCGGTGCTAACAGTTAGCACGCTGGTGAAAAGCCCTTTATCACGCCTAAACCCAGTTTAGGCATGATAAGTTTAGGTGTGATAAGTTTAGGTGTGATAAGTTTAGGCATGATAAGTTTAGGTGTGATAAGTTTAGGCATGATAAGTTTAAGCACCAACTGCGTTAGCACCGCAGTGCACAGCTGATCAAAAGTTTTGTGCTAGCAAAGTCTGGTGCACTTCGCATAGAGTTTAATGGCGCTGCTTTGCGTGCGGGACTTTGCACGCTATCTACACTTATCTAAACTTAGCATGCCTAAACTTATCACACCTAAACTTATCACACCTAAACTTATCACGCCTAAACTGGCTTTTCACCAGCGTGGTGCAATGGTTATCATGCCTAAAGTCTCTAACTGGGTTAGCACCACTTTGTGAATCGAGCCCATGGTGTGCAGAAACTGCATACAGAAAACCGACAGACGAGTGTGCTCCCAGCCTCAGCTTATTACACCCACTCTGTCCATCTCTGATGGAGCAGAACTGGTTCTGCAGATTTCTCCAGCATCACTACAGTACACAGCACTTGGGGAGAGGTAGAGAGGTTGGGGGCTCGGCGCTATACAGAAGAGCCTGCTGCACACTGGATAGGGTCTGTCTACAAATCTTTGTTACATAGTTACATAGTTATTTTGGTTGAAAAAAGACATACGTCCATCGAGTTCAACCAGTACAAAGTACAACTCCAGCCTTGTCTACAAAACTTTCTATGATTAGTTATCAGTGGCTGAGCAGATGCAGTCATTAGTGTGCAAAGAGCAGAAAGTTTTAATTCTCGTAGCCCTTAGTTCTTAGTCTCTCAGGACGGGGCCACCTGTGTCTTCTGGGCCCCCCCGCGGCTGCATCTCTTGCAGGGTGTATTGTTATGCCCCTGCCAGGCTGCCCTCTCCGGTCCTCCCTTCACCTGACCATCTTGAGCATTTCCCACTTTCATGCAAGCCTGCAGGATTTCTCAAGATGTGCCACACCCTATGGAACGCCTTTCCACCACCCATCAGTCTCACCCTCTATTCTACACATTCAAGCAAGCCCTCAAGACAATCCTCTTCAAGATGGTTACCCCTCACCACCTCGCAGTAACTCTCTCTGCTGAATACTTATTCTACAGCCCTACCAAGTGTGTCCATCTCCCCTACCCTTAGATTGTAAGCCTGTGGGCGGTATCCACCCTACCCTAGTGTATTCTACATGATTGTGTGCTCCTTTCCTATGACCACCTCATATTTGAGTTACTGGAGCTACCTAACCAGCCCCAATTTGCAGGATCATGTACCTTGTAACCTGCTTGCCTTGTGTAACTTGGTCCCATGTTGTATAACCTTGTTACGTTACATCTGTCATCCTTTGTACAGTTGTATGTATTCACAGGGTACAAAGGCCCGGGCCTTGGGCAGCTGCAGCCCAAGGGGCACCTGGACATAATTAAGAGGTTGCTGCACATGAAAGAGAAGGCTGCAAATCAGGAGCGTAACTAGAAACCACTGGGCCCCCCTGCAAAACTTTGGATGGGGCCCCCTCCCCCTGCACACTGAATAGGGACGATCTACAAATCTTTGTCAACAAAACTTGTATGATTCCTTATCAGTGGCTGAGCAATGCAGTCATTAGAAAAATTGTACAGAGGTCAGAAAGTTTTTTTCTTTCCTTTCCCTTAGTTGTCAGTCTCTCAGGATGGGGCCCCTATGGTGACGGGGTCCCCCTGCAGCTGCATCCCCTGCAGGATCTATTGTTACGCCCCTGCTGCAAATGGGGAGCAAAACATGATAAAGGGAAGCAGCTCATGAAAGAAGTGCTGCAGTATATGGATGTTACCAAGCCCGGATTTACCTCACAGGAGCCTTTAGGCACAGATGTCCCGGCACCCTAGACTTCAACCTTCATGAACCTACAAATCCCTGCACACCACAAGTGTGCTGGCTGGCCCAGCTATCACCTGTCCCTTGCTTCCCTTGCCTGTCCTAGGTAGCTACAGGTGTCTCTGAGCATTAGGTAGCCAGAGGTACCCTCAGTATTAAATTGCCTCCGGCTGAAGGGAGGTCTCATCGGTGGAGTGCAGAGAGTCAGGTGAGTAACCTGTTATTTACACTCTGCTCGGGACTCAGAGAAGGAGGGAGGGAGGGAGGCACTCGAGGAGCAGAGTGAGCCGCCTTTCTATCATCAGGCGCCTGTAGGCACGTGCCTACAGTGCCTTATGGTAAATCCGGCCCTGGATGTTACACATGGAAGTGGTGTGGCAGAAAAAGTATAAATCCGGCCTTGTGTATTTATTGTACAGTGCTGTGTAATATGTTGGCATCTAGAAATTCAATTAATAATATTGACCGACACATCAGTAACCTGAGTGTCCCTTGTTTGAGAGGAGCAGTCACAACCCCTGCATCTCCTAGTGCCACACCACCTAACTCACCCAATTAACACTTAAACAGGTGAAAATAATTTAAATCAATCATTGTAAAATCTTTCCTCTCCCTGATGTACATTCTGACATTTATCACATGGTGACATTTTTACTGCGGGCAGGTGATGTCAGTGGAAGGAGATGCTGCTTGCTTTTTCGGCAGTTGGACCCAGCTGTAAACAGCTGTTATTTCCCACAATGCAATGAGGTTCACAGACAAGAAACTATCACTACCATGGGGTCCTGACATCACACTGTGGGAGGGGTTTCAGCACAATATCAGCTATACAGAGCCCCCTGATGATCCGTTTGTGAAAAGGGAAAGATTTATCATGGGAAAGGGGGTATCAGCTGCTGATTGGGATGAAGTTCAATTCTTGGTCTTGGTTTCTCTTTAATACAGTAAAATAACCCAGGATGTGAGAGATCGGAGCATCACACATCTATGAGGTTCCACGGGAGCAATCAGCAGCTAAAATGTGTGGTTTAGAAATAAATAATGCCTAGTTAAAAAACCACGGACTCAACACTTCAATATGATAATTAAATGCACACAACTTCCAGTCCATTCAAGCATATAAGATGCCACCATAAGCACAGATGTCTGTGAGCAGGGCCGGATTTAGGTCAAGGCCCCCATGGCCTAGGGCACCACAGAAACAAGGGCACCAAAGCAGCAGGCTAAACTGATGCAGCATTTGTAAGCCTGCAAATGCTGCAATGCAGGGAGATCAGGTGAGCGCCTGACCACGGTACTCTGCTGCTAGCCGCCTGTGCAGCAGCCACCTTGCTCTCTGTGCACGTTTGCATTGTGGCCGGTGGCTATGGACTTGGGCAGCATTGGAGACGGAAAGGAAGAGGAAGCTTTGGCACTGGAGGCAAGTGGAGAAATGAGTGACCCTGCTGCAATGGGATGGCGACCTGGCTACCTATACTGAAAGGGGGGTGGGAAAAGGGGGGATTAAAGGAGCTATCTGTACTGGGTGGGGGCGTCATCAGGCTACCGATACTAGAGGGAAGGGGGGAGGGGTCATCTAGCTACCTATACTGGAGGGAAAGGGGGAGGGGTCATCTAGCTACCTATACTGGAGGGAAGGGGGAGGGGTCATCTAGCTACCTATACTGGAGGGAAGGGGAGAGGGCCGGGTCATCTAGCTACCTATACTGAAGGGAAGGGGGGAGGGGTCATCTAGCTACCTATACTGGAGAGAAGGGGAGAGGGGTCATCTAGCTACCTATACTGGAGGAAAGGGGAGAGGGGTCATCTAGCTACCTATACTGGAGGGAAGGGGGAGGGGTCATCTAGCTACCTATACTGGAGGGAAGGGGAGAGGGGTCATCTAGCTACCTATACTGGAGGGAAGGGGGGAGGGGTCATCTAGCTACCTATACTGGAGGGAAGGGGAGAGGGGTCATCTAGCTACCTATACTGGAGGGAAGGGGGGAGGGGTCATCTAGCTACCTATACTGGAGGGAAGGGGAGAGGGGCCATCTCTCTACCTATACTGGAGGGAAGGGGGGAGGGGTCATCTAGCTACCTATACTGGATGGAAGGGGAGAGGGGTCATCTAGCTACCTATACTGGAGGAAAGGGGAGAGGGGTCATCTAGCTACCTATACTGGAGGGAAGGGGGGAGGGGTCATCTAGCTACCTATACTGGAGGGAAGGGGAGAGGGGTCATCTAGCTACCTATACTGGAGGGAAGGGGGGAGGGGTCATCTAGCTACCTATACTGGAGGGAAGGGGAGAGGGGTCATCTAGCTACCTATACTGGAGGGAAGGGGGGAGGGGTCATCTAGCTACCTATACTGGAGGGAAGGGGAGAGGGGCCATCTCTCTACCTATACTGGACGGAAGGGGGGAGGGGTCATCTAGCTACCTATACTGGAGGGAAGGGGAGAGGGGTCATCTCTCTACCTATATTGAAGGGGACAGCTGGTGACAGTGGCCTTGGGTGGTAAAGAGCACAAATCCGGCCCTGCCTGTGAGTAATACACCCATCAAAGCATCCCAAGGCAAATCCAGATAATAATGAATGATACACCTGACCTGATGCTTATTTCACAGAGCAGTGCTGCTTCATCACATTCTATAAATACAACAAAGTCCCCAATATTCGGCACTGGCGGGGATCACCTGATGCCGGATACATGTGGTTACATTTGGCCAGTTGCTCAAGTAAATCACCACCCCCCAGCAACATAAAATACTCACTGACCCTCCAATGCTGTTTTCAAATCTTAATGTAACTCTCGGCGCCTTTCTGGCATCCTTCGTGTACAGCTCCGGGCGTGTCACCTGACCTATGTCGGAGTCATGTCAGTGGCGTACCTACCATAGGGCTGAAGGTGCTTACAGCAGCGGGTGTAGCCATGGCTAGGGGTGCCACTGTGATGCTCAGTCACTGTGTTCTTCCTCCTGGGACCTTTTTTCATAGTTTGGTCAACATTCGGGAAAATAGCAGCAGGCAGTGCAGGGGACTGTACTACTTGCCAGGGGCGTCGCTAGCCCTGTTTTAGGGGGGCACGTGCCCCCAATCTTTCCTGGGGTGCCACGGATCTCCGCCCGGCCGCCCCCTCTGTCAGACTCAGACCTCAGGATCAGGCGGCGAGCCGGCGACCAATCGTGCGGGCGCTAGGACCCAGCGCCCGCACTGATATGCGGAAGTGACATCACTTCCGCATATCGAGCGGGTGCGTCCAGCGCCCGCTCGTACATCTGGTCGGGTCGCCGCTGATCCTGAGGTCTGCTGAGAGGTAGGGGGGGGAGCGGCGGCGGCGGCTAGAGAGGGGGCCTCCCTGTCACTCACTCACTCACTCACTCACTCACTCACTCACTCACTCACTCACTAAAGGGGCTCCCTGGCACGCACTCACTCCCTAAAGGGGCTCCCTGGCACTCACTCACTCCCTAAAGGGGCTCCCTGTCACTCACTCCCTAAAGGGGCTCCCTGTCACTCACTCACTCACTCCCTAAAGGGGCTACCTGTCACTCACTCACTCCCTAAAGGGGCTCCCTGTCACTCACTCACTCCCTAAAGGGGCTCCCTGGCACTCACTCCCTAAAGGAGCTCCCTGTCACTCACTCCCTAAAGGGGCTACCTGTCACTCACTCACTCACTCCCTAAAGGGGCTCCCTGTCACTCACTCACTCCCTAAAGGGGCTCCCCTGGCACTCACTCACTCCCTAAAGGGGCTCCCTGGCACTCACTCACTCCCTAAAGGGGCTCCCTGGCACGCACTCACTCCCTGAAGGGGCTCCCTGGCACTCACTCCCTAAAGGGGCTCCCTGGCACTCACTCACTCCCTAAAGGGGCTCCCTGTCACTCACTCACTCCCTAAAGGGGCTCCCTGGCACTCACTCCCTAAAGGGGCTCCCTGTCACTCACTCACTCCCTAAAGGGGCTACCTGTCACTCACTCACTCCCTAAAGGGGCTCCCTGTCACTCACTCACTCCCTAAAGGGGCTCCCCTGGCACTTACTCACTCCCTAAAGGGGCTCCCTGGCACTCACTCACTCCCTAAAGGGGCTCCCTGGCACGCACTCACTCCCTAAAGGGGCTCCCTGGCACTCACTCCCTAAAGGGGCTCCCTGGCACTCACTCACTCCCTAAAGGGGCTCCCTGTCACTCACTCACTCCCTAAAGGGGCTCCCTGGCACTCACTCCCTAAAGGGGCTCCCCTGGCACTCACTCACTCCCTAAAGGGGCTCCCCTGACACTTACTCACTCCCTAAAGGGGCTCCCCTGGCACTCACCCACTCCCTAAAGGGGCTCCCTGGCACGCACCCACTCCCTAAAGGGGCTCCCTGGCACGCACCCACTCCCTAAAGGGGCTCCCTGGCACGCACCCACTCCCTAAAGGGGCTCCCTGGCACGCACCCACTCCCTAAAGGGGCTCCCTGGCACACACCCACTCCCTAAAGGGGCTCCCTGGCACGCACCCACTCCCTAAAGGGGCTCCCTGTCACTCACTCACTCCCTAAAGGGGCTCCCTGTCACTCACTCCCTAAAGGGGCTCCCTGTCACTCACTCACTCCCTAAAGGGGCTCCCTGTCACTCACTCACTCCCTAAAGGGGCTCCCTGTCACTCACTCCCTAAAGGGGCTCCCTGTCACTCACTCACTTCCTAAAGGGGCTCCCTGTCACTCACTCCCTAAAGGGGCTCCCTGGCACGCACTCACTCACTAAAGGGGCTCCCTGGCACGCACTCACTCACTAAAGGGGCTCCCTGGCACGCACTCACTCACTAAAGGGGCTCCCTGGCACTCACTCACTCCCTAAAGGGGCTCCCTGGCACTCACTCACTCCCTAAAGGGCCTCCCTGTCACTCACTCACTCCCTAAAGGGGCTCCCTGTCACTCACTCACTCCCTAAAGGGGCTCCCTGTCACTCACTCACTGCCTAAAGGGGCTCCCTGTCACTCACTCACTGCCTAAAGGGGCTTCCTGTCACTCACTCACTGCCTAAAGGGGCTTCCTGTCACTCACTCACTGCCTAAAGGGGCTCCCTGGCACTCACTCACTGCCTAAAGGGGCTCCCCTGGCACTCACTCACTGCCTAAAGGGGCTCCCTGGCACTCACTCACTACCTAAAGGTGCTCCCTGTCACTCACTATCGGGGTCCCTGTCACTCACTACCTAACTGGAGGCGCCTGTCACTCACTAGCTAACCTGGGGGTCCCTGTCACTCACTACCTAACTTGGGGGGGCTACCATATTAAGGGGGCATTCTGCCTATTTATGTGAAATGCTGTCTATTTATGTGCCTCATGACTGCTGAATGTGTCTTGTTGGGAGCCTTATGATTTGTTGGGGGCCTCATGATTGCTGAATTTGTCTTGTTGGGGGCCTCATGATTTGTTGGGGGCCTCATGATTGCTGAATTTGTCTTGTTGGGGGCCTCATGATTGCTGAATTTGTCTTGTTGGGGGCCTCATGATTTGTTGGAGGCCTCATGATTGCTGAATTTGTCTTGTTGGGGGCCTCCTGATTTGTTGGGGGCCTCATGATTGCTGAATATGTCTTGTTGGGGGTCACATGATTGCTAACTGCGAGACTATGGGAAAAGCTGAATCCTTATCATATGAGACAATAGCATTAAACCTACTTTTTTAGCGTTTTAAAACAGAAAATAAAACTGGGAGGTTCTAAAAAATTGAATACATTTTTCAGGAGTAGGATGGATGAAATTGTTTATCTTCACAGTTTATTTTCAACTTGGATTTTCCATAATGTTCATGTATGAGTTAAAACGTTTGTACAGTATTTAGTTTAAATTGCTGTTGCCACTTTGCGATAGATACCGGTAAGTGACTTTTGGGTTGCAGTTTGGGCACTCGGCCTCCAAAAGGTTCGCCACCACTGTCCTAATCTGATGTCCCACCATTGCTAGGTTCATGTAAATTTGTCTCCACCCGTTACCACACCTATATTCTGGTCCATGGCCCACCCATTTTTTGGTGCGGCGCGATAAGCACGCCACACAACGTGATCGTCATATTTTTGGCACGCTAGCTGCAGTGTGCTGAATTCTGCTGCCTACAGTATGTACAGTATACGCTGTTCTCTAGTGCTTGCACTGTGTGCTGATTTACCTCCAGTGTGTACAGTGTAAGGTGTTACTCTGTGCCTTTATTGATTGTAAACCAGCTGTATTGTATGCTGATCCCTGCTACTTTCAGTATGTACAGTATTAGCTGTAAAGCCTGGTACACACATACAATTTTGATTAGCCAATTTTAGCTCTGTTCATAAAATTCATTGTCTGTTGGCCCACTTACTGCACGGGGGTGGGAAATTGGGGGTCAGTGATTGACCAATCAAAATTGTATGTGCGTATACATCTTTGATCTATGCCTATACTGATTGTAAATGATCGAAATAAAGGACAGGGGGCTCCGTCCAATATTTCGATGGGCAGGCCCGTTATCCGTAGCTTACACCGCTGCTAAGTTCATGTACATTTGGCCCCACCCATGGCCACGCCCACTCACCGCATGGCCACGCCCATTTTTTGCCTCCCCTCCTGGTGCCCACAGGTGCCACTGATCTCCAGGGACCCTAGAAACGCCCCTGCTACTTGCACTAGATGTAGCACCCCTCTCCCTTCCTGTCTCATGGGCAATGTGTCTACTCGCTCTCTACACACAGCCTGCAGTGAGTGAATGTGCAGCGCAGCAGGGTGAGTAGAGAGAATGATTGCTGTGCTGCAGCTGGGACTATAGCAGGGAGAGGTGGCAGGATGTGTTTAGTGTTTTAGAAGTTGCCTGTCATTAGTAGCCATGTGCACTGGCTGCTGTAATACCAGAGTGCCCTAGACTATTATTTATCCTGATCAGAGTAATCAACCAATAATGCAGGGCAGTCTGCTGTTGCAGAAGCCAGTGATACAGGTATTGAAAGCCGACTTCTGTAGTGAGAAGACAAGAAATCTCCAGGCAATTTAGATCAGCTTGATTGCAGGAAACCTTTAGTGTTGAGTGAACAGTGTTTGCCACTATTCGGGGTTCGGCAAAATTTGGGGTGTTCGGGTTCGCTGCGAACACCATCCGAACAACTCAGTGTCCATGATAAATGCTCGGCGCTCGGCTCGAACTTGCCCGTGATCGAACGCTCGGCAGAACGTGCCAGAACGTTCTGACGAACACGCGTCTCACGCTGTGATTGGCCGAGCGGGTCACGTGTTTGGGTGCATAAATACCCGAACGCGTGTGATCGGCGCCATTTGCTTTGGGGTTTAGCTTTGGGTAGGTAGGGAGTTTAGCGTAGCGTACTGTCTGCCAGTGCCAGCCACAGGGCCCCAGCCTCCACGCTGACAGCAGCACCCACAGAGCCTCACTGCTAGCCAGGCCAGACACAGGGCCCCAGCCTCACCGCTGACAGCAGCACCCACAGAGCCTCACTGCTAGCCAGGCCAGCCACAGGGCCCCAGCCTCCACGCTGACAGCAGCACCCACAGAGCCTCACTGCTAGCCAGGCCAGACACAGGGCCCCAGCCTCACCGCTGACAGCAGCACCCACAGAGCCTCACTGCTAGCCAGGCCAGCTACAGGACCCCAGCCTCACCGCTGACAGCAGCACCCACAGGGCCTCACTGCCAGCCTCAGGGCCCCAGCCTTACAGGTGACAGCAGCTGCAGCACCCACAGGGCTGTTAAAAATCCACACGTATTTTCAGTGACTTTTGCAGCATATTGTTTATTAAAAAAACACTTTCAGTGCCGCCAAGTGTGATCACTTGCGTACCACCAATCCACACGTATAGTCTGTGATTTTTGCTGTATATTGTTTATTAAAAAAAACTATCAGTGCCGCCAAGTGGGGTCACTTGCGTACCACCAATCCACACGTATATTCTGTGATTTTTGATGTGTATTGTTTATTAAAAAAACACTTTCAGTGCCGCCAAGTGTGATCACTTGCGTACCACCAATCCATACGTATATTCTGTGATTTTTGATGTGTATTGTTTATTTAAAAAACACTTTCAGTGCCACCAAGTGGGGTCACTTGCGTACCACCAATCCACACGTATATTCTGTGATTTTTGCTGTGTATTGTTTATTAAAAAGACACGTTCAGTGCCACCAAGTGGGGTCACTTGCGTACCACCAATCCACACGTATATTCTGTGATTTTTGCTGTGTATTGTTTATTAAAAAAACACGTTCAGTGCCGCCAAGTGTGATCACTTGCGTACCACCAATCCACACGTATAGTCTGTGATTTTTGCTGTATATTGTTTATTAAAAAAAACACTTTCAGTGCCGCCAAGTGTGATCACTTGCGTACCACCAATCCACACGTATATTCTGTGATTTTTGCTGCATATTGTTTAATAAAAAAATATTTCATCTTTGTGACAAGTAACGACATATGAGGACTCGGAGATGGAAAAGGAGGTTTTGGACGATGATCGCACAGACCCGGATTGGTCACCAGCAGCACGTGGCCGTCGGGAAGATAGCAGTACAGATGAGTCAGCTGAAGAACCCACTGCATCAAGAGTTGGCGTTGTGCCACAAAGGAGTCAGGGAACATCGGCCACAACAAGCGCACAAGTGAGACGCAAAAGGGGCACGCGCCAAACTCCCAAGCAAAGCAGTAGGTCCTCCAAAGTCTGGGATTTCTTTGAAGACAGCAGAGAGGATGTAACCATGGTGATTTGCAAGGTGTGCAGGAAGACACTAAGCAGGGGAAAAAATGTGAAAAACCTTAAAAGCTCAGCACCACCAGCGTGCGCCGGCACATGGAAGCCAAACATCCCACTCTGTGGTCAAACGCGCAAGGCCAGGGTACCGGCGGCTCGCTTCTAGACCCCAGCAACACTGCCTCCGGTGTGGACACCAAAGTTTCCTGACACCCAGGCAGCAGCCCACAGAACAGCATTCGCCCAGTTCCACCTACAACACCGATTGCCTGCAGAAGATGGTCAAGAACTACATGTCAGATGGCGTAGCCTTGTTCAACAATCCATCAGTCCCCTTTAACTATTGGGTCTCTAAGCTAGACACCTGGCACGAACTGACAATGTACGCAATAGAGGTGCTGGCTTGCCCTGCAGCCAGCGTTATCTCCGAACGCTGTTTCAGTGCTGCCAGAGGCATCGTTACAGATCGGCGTATCCGCTTCTCCACAGAAAATGCAGACCGTCTGACACATATTAAAATGAATAAATCGTGCATTGGAAACGACTTTGCAACATCCCACGACCCAGCACCATTAACATCTGTGTTGAGTTAGCGTTGCCGCTGTCTTGTTAAGGAATATCTCATTCTACTATATTTATCACTGCATGGCGACAAAATGCTTTGCTGTACGCATGCATTTTGTCGCCATGCCAGGCCTGGGTTGTGTCACAGCCGCTCTCTTTTTAAGGTTGTAGTACTACAACAGCTTTCCAGGATCTCATTTGCCCCCCCCCCCCCCACACACACACACACACACACACTATTCCCAAGCCATTTTGCAGAAGTTTCCCTCGTTTTTTAATGGTTTTTATGAGCTGCAAAGCATAAATATTCAGGTCCCTATTGACTTTCATTGGGTTCGGGATTCGGCACGAACACCCCGAACATCTGCACGATTTCCGCCGAACCGCCCCGAACCCGAACATTTTGATGTTCGATCAACACTAGTAACCTTAACTCTTTTCCCAGCTCCCCCTTCTACCCTGTTGTCTTCCCCCATGACTCTTTCCTCTTTTCAGATTTTAGTGGCTTCTTTTTAGGGATGGGACGACGAATCCGGCGAATCCACGAATCCCTCGAATATTGGGAAATATTCGAGATTCGTGGATTCGAATCCCGACGCCATTTTCCACTTTACGAATCCGCCGAATCCCGACCCTGCATCGCCGCGCATCCGCCGCTCGCACTCGTCCTCCTCCGACCCCCCCCCCGCGTCTCCTCCGCCCGCCCTGCGCCTCCTCCGCCCGCCCGCATACTTTGTATCAACTCACCTGTCCAGTGGAGCGCAGAGCGGCAGACCTCTCGCTGACTTCCTGGTTCCCTCTAGTGACGGCTTTTACAATGACGTCATCAGTAAAAGCCGGTCCGGCCACTAGAGGGAACCGAGAAGTAACGACGAGGTCTGCCGCTCTGCGCTCCACTGGACAGGTGAGATGATACTTATGCAGGGGTGAGCGAAGGAGGCACGGGGGACAGAGGAGGCCGTGGGGGTGAGCGGAGGAGGCGCGGGGGGGGGGGGGGGGGGGGGGAGCGACGCCTACCTACCTACCTACCTACCACTATACCTACCTACCTACAGGCCCCTATACCTACCTAAAGGCCCCCTATACGTACCTACCTACCTACCGGCCACTATACCTACCTACCTACAGGCCCCTATACCTACCTAAAGGCCCCCTATACGTACCTACCTACCGGCCACTATACCTACTTACAGGCCCCTATACCTACCTAAAGGCCCCCTATACGTACCTACCTACCTACCTAAAGGCCCCTATACCTACCTACAGGGCTCTATACCTACCTACCGACATACCTACCTATACTTAAGGCCCTATACCCTGCTACCTATACTGAAGGTCCCTTTAACTACCTACCTACCTAGAGGACACTATACCTACCTACCTACCGGCCACTATACCTACCTACCTACCTACAGGCCACTATACCTACCTAAAGGCCCCCTATACGAACCTACCTACCTAAAGGCCCCTATACCTACCTACCTACCTAAAGGCCCCTATACGTACCTACCTACCTACCTAAAGGCCCCTATACCTACCTACAGGCCTCTATACCTACCTACCTACCTAAAGGCCCCCTATACGTGCCTACCTACCTAAAGGCCCCTATACCTACCTACCTAAAGGCCCCTATACCTACCTACCTACATACCTACCTATACTTAAGGCCCTATACCCTGCTACCTATACTGAAGGTCCCTTTAACTACCTACCTACCTACCGGCCACTATACCTACCTACCTACCTACAGGCCACTATAGCTACCTAAAGGCCCCCTATACGTACCTACCTACCTACCTAAAAGCCCCTATACCTACCTACCTAAAGGCCCCTATACCTACCTACATACCTACCTATACTTAAGGCCCTATACCCTGCAACCTATACTGAAGGTCCCTTTACCTACCTAAAGGCCCCTATACCTACCTACATACCTACCTATACTTAAGGCCTCTATATACCCTGTTACCTATACTGAAGGCCCATATACCCTGCTACCTATACTGAAGGCCCATATACCCTGCTACCTATACTGAAGGCCCCTATACCTTGCTACCTATACTGAAAGCTACCAATATTGAAGGCACCCATACCTAGCTAGCTATACTGAAGGCACCTTTACCTCGCTACCTATACTGCGGGCAACTATACCACGGATCGCACAATTCGTATGTGCAGGATTCGTTAGATTCGGGATTCGAAAGGTTCGAGATATTCGAGAACCTTTTTAGATTCGGATTCGGATTCGAAGAAATTGTGGATTCGTCCCATCCCTACTTCTTTTAATAGAATGTCTCTGCCAAACAGCACTGGTGATGTCTGCAGTCCTGGTGAGAGATCTTCCTGCCATTTCTCCTCTCCCACCAGGCTCTCTATCTTGTGCCTCTTTACCCCTCCCCCCCTTTGCATCTACCTCTATCGTATGTCCCTCATTTCTGAGTGTCCTCAGAGGAGCTCACAATCTAATCGTACCATAGTCATAGTGTAATGTCCTACCATATTATTGTTGTGTATTTATATAGCACTGACATCTTCTGCAGCACTGTATGGAGTACAGAGTTTCATATTGGTTAGCTCTGTCCACATCCTAATGACTCCTTTCCCCCCAAATCCCGCAAAATTTGCAATGACACACTTAGTGCCCCAACCCATCAACCTTCTCATCAAAAGAATTGTTTGTTGGATAGGGGAGGTGTCTTTAAATAATCAGCACCAGGTGTCAATTTCCTTAGGTACGCCACTGGGTCACGTGACATGCTGGGATGCCTGACAGCTGCTAGGAGGTACAGGAAGGTTAGAAGATGACACTGGAGGCTTGGTGAGTATTTTATGCCCTGCAAAATCCCCCCAATTAGACTGTGACTATGGTAGGGATTAGATATAACCACGGATAAAACGGTCTAACGATGCACCTAGTATTAACAAGGGCTTTGTGGTAAACTGGGAGGCCTTGTCGCCCCTCTCTTCCAGTGGTCCCCACATCATGGACCATGCAGGCTGGTATAGCTCAGGGCAGAGCCAGGACAAGGTCCTCCAGCACCCAAGGCTGAGACACCAAAGTGCGCCCCTCCATCCCTCCCACCCCAGCAGTCACACACTGATTGCTATTACACTAAGAGGCGCCCCAGGGCTTCCAACCCACCTCCCCCCAACACCATAATGTCTAGTTATCTGGCTTGCAGTCACTGCCATGTATCCCCTTTTATTATTTCTTTCTGCTTCAAACACAATAGGGGAATGATAGCTGAGTGAGTTATGCGCCCTTCCTACACTGCGCCCTGAGGCTGGAGCCTCTCTCCCCTCTGCATCGGTCCGACCCTGGCTCAGGGTGTGGAGCCCCACACGGTCTGGGCTCTGCCTTCTGGCTATACCAGGCTGCATGGGTAGAAAATGGTTAAAGAAGGGGGGGGGACCCCACACTTTTCATTTTCTTAAAATGTATAAATTTATATATATGACCTGGTCAGCAGATATACACCTGGCCGCCCACTTCGCTCCTCCAACGACCTCCTCTTAACCACCCCACGCATCTTGCACTCCCATGCCAGACTGCAGGACTTCACTAGAGCTGCCCCTATCCTGTGGAACTCTCTCCCGCTGCCCATCAGGCTCGCTCCCACCTTCAACACCTTCAAAAAAGCACTCAAAACTCACTTCTTCAAGGAGGCCTACATCAACTCAACACTACCCTAATCCTTTCTGCCAATAACTTCTTGATGCACCCCCTCCTTTTGTGTCACCAGCCCCTCCCTCTAGATTGTAAGCCTTTGGCAGGGCCCTCTTCCCTTGTGTATCATACTTGACTGTGTGCACTTTACCCAGAATTTGGAACTGGTAATTTTTTACCACTACCATTCCAGTTTATGATCTGGCATTGAACTATTATCTGCATTGTGTTGTGTATCTTATTGCTATTACCTGTATTGTTGTATCTATGGTCTGTTACCTGTATTGTTCTGTCACCCCAGTTATCATTGTCTGTAATCCTACTTATTGTACAGCGCTGCGTAATATGTTGGCGCTATATAAATCTAATAAATAATAATAATAATAATATACACCCTCCCTCTACCGATGCCTAACACAGAACCCTCCCTCTACCGATGCCTAACACAGAGCCCTACCTCTACCAATGCCTAACACAGAACCCTCCCTCTACCGACACCTAACACAGAACCCTCCCTCTACCGATGCCTAACACAGAACCCTCCCTCTACCGATGCCTAATACAGAACCCTCCCTCCACCGATGTCTAACACAGAACCCTACCTCTACCAATGCCTAACACAGAACCCTCCCTTTACTGACGCCTAACACAGAACCCTCCCTCTGCTTAACCCCTCTATGCCTCCTCTAATCCCTCTATGCTTAACCCTTAACCATCACCCCCTGGTGGTGCCTAAACCCTAACCTCCCCCACGATTTGTGGCAAGATGGGTGCAGGGCAGCGCCTGAATAAATAGTGCTGAGTCTTCCCACACCCGATATTTTATCGGGTGCCTCACTGCGCCAAACTTTACTCTTATTGCCGTGGCTCTGTGCCTTAAGTAGTGTTGGGCGAACACCTAGATGTTCGGGTTCGCGAACGTTCGCCGAACATCGCCGCGATGTTAGGGTGTTCGCGCCGAACTCCGAACATAATGGAAGTCAATGGGGACCCGAACTTTCGTGCTTTGTAAAGCTTTCTTACATGCTACATACCCCAAATTTGCAGGGTATGTGCACCTTGGGAGTGGGTACAAGAGGAAAAAAAATATTTGAAAAAGAGCTTATAGTTTTTGAGAAAATTGATTGTAAAGTTTCAAAGGAAAAACTGTCTTTTAAATGTGGAAAATGTCATGTTTCTTTGCACAGGTAACGTGCTTTTTGTCGCCATGCAGTCATAAATGTAATACAGAGAAGAGGTTCCAGGAAAAGGGACCGGTAACGCTAACCCAGCACAAGCAGCAGAACACGTGATGGAACAGGAGGAGGCGCAGGAGGAGAAGGCCACGCTTTTTGAGACACAACATCCCAGGCCTTGCATGAGGATAAATAGCGTGCGGATATAGCAATGCTTTTTGCCGCCATGCAGTCATAAATGTAATAAAGATGAGAGGTTCAATAAACAGGGACCGGAAACGCTAACCCAGCAGCAGCAGCAGCAGCACACGTGAGGGAACAGGAGGAGGCGCAGGAGGAGAAGGCCACGCTTTTTGAGACACAACATCCCAGGCCTTGCATGAGGACAAATAGCGTGCGGATATAGCAATGCTTTTTGCCGCCATGCAGTCATAAATGTAATAAAGATGAGAGGTTCAATAAACAGGGACCGGAAACGCTAACCCAGCAGCAGCAGCACACGTGAGGGAACAGGAGGAGCCGCAGGAGGAGAAGGCCACGCTTTTTGAGACACAACATCCCAGGCCTTGCATGAGGACAAATAGCGTGCGGATATAGCAATGCTTTTTGCCGCCATGCAGTCATAAATGTAATAAAGATGAGAGGTTCAATAAACAGGGACCGGAAACGCTAACCCAGCAGCAACAGCACACGTGAGGGAACAGGAGGAGCCGCAGGAGGAGAAGGCCACGCTTTTTGAGACACAACATCCCAGGCCTTGCATGAGGACAAATAGTGTGCGGATATAGCAATGCTTTTTGCCGCCATGCAGTCATAAATGTAATAAAGATGAGAGGTTCAATAAACAGGGACCGGAAACGCTAACCCAGCAGCAGCAGCAGCAGCACACGTGAGGGAGCAGGAGGAGCCGCAGGAGGAGAAGGCCACGCTTTTTGAGACACAACATCCCAGGCCTTGCATGAGGACAAATAGCGTGCGGATATAGCAATGCTTTTTGCCGCCATGCAGTCATAAATGTAATAAAGATGAGAGGTTCAATAAACAGGGACCGGAAACGCTAACCCAGCAGCAGCAGCAGCAGCACACGTGATGGAACAGGAGGAGGCGCAGGAGGAGAATGCCAAGCTTTTTGAGACACAACATCCCAGGCCTTGCATGAGGACAAATGCTATACAGTGGCGGGTGAGCGGTGTACCACTATTCCCAGCAGCGACACAGAGCACAATGCTATACAGTGGCGGGTGAGCGGTGTGCTACTATTCCCAGCAGACACAGAGTGGCAGTAAACAGAATGCTATATAGTGTGGCTGAGCGAGCGGTGTACTACTATTCCCAGCAGACACAGAACAGTAAACAGAATGCTATATAGTGTGGCTGAGCGGTGTACCACTATTCCCAGCAGCGACACAGAGCACAATGCTATAGAGTGGCGGGTGAGCGGTGTACCACTATTCCCAGCAGCGACACAGAGCACAATGCTATACAGTGGCGGGTGAGCGGTGTACTACTATTCCCAGCAGACACAGAGTGGCAGTAAACAGAATGCTATATAGTGTGGCTGAGCGAGGTACACAGAGTGGCAGTAAACAGAATGCTATATAGTGTGGCTGAGCGAGCGGTGTACTACTATTCCCAGCAGACACAGAACAGTAAACAGAATGCTATATAGTGTGGCTGAGCGAGGTACACAGAGTGGCAGTAAACAGAATGCTATATAGTGTGGCTGAGCGAGGTACACAGAGTGGCAGTAAACAGAATGCTATATAGTGTGGCTGAGCGAGCGGTGTACTACTATTCCCAGCAGCGACACAATGACTGGGGGGACCCTGGCTAGCGTGGCTGGAGCGCGAACTACCCTGCCTGCCTACCCAAAGCTAAACCCACAGACAAATGGCGGAAATATGACGTGGTTCGGGTATTTATTTACCCGAACCACGTGACAGTTCGGCCAATCAGAGCGCGTTCGAGTCCGAACCACGTGACCCGTTCGGCCAATCACAGCGCTAGCCGAACGTTCGGGGAACGTTCGGCCATGCGCTCTTAGTTCGGCCATGTGGCCGAACGGTTTGGCCGAACACCATCAGGTGTTCGGCCGAACTCGAACATCACCCGAACAGGGTGATGTTCTGCAGAACCCGAACAGTGGCAAACACTGTTCGCCCAACACTAGCCTTAAGTCGCGGCTTTTGGTGCCTAACCCTAAACACCCCACCTTGGTGTCACCTATGCAAAGCCACAATTTGCATTGCAGGAAGACTTGGCAGTTGGCACCTGCTTTTTTCATATTGGACACCTTGCTGCGCCCAAAGTTCCTCTCATTGCTGCAAATTGTGGCTTTTATAATGGAAGTCTATGGCAACTCTCACTTTTCCAAGGTACACCGGCGCCTTTTTTTCCTGTTTCAGCCAAACCCCTCCCCATCCCCTATACTATGCCTGGTATTAAACTACTGATGTCCTCTAAATACTGTCACTGTAATAAAGAACTGCACACTTCGAGATAAATGACACAACCAGACATGTGTAGGAGGAGATGAAAGCAGTCTTTTCTCTGTGGTTACACAAGGGATCATTCTATGGGGACAGGTGGCTGTGTTATCACTTCTGTCTTGTCTATAGACATATTCCTTTGATGTACAATGTATTTCTTCTGCACTAACATATTAAAAAGCATTGACACAAGCTCTGTTAGAAGAAAAGCATTTAACTTTAATGTATCACTGGAAGGAAATTATTGTCTTTCTCTGTAAATAATTATACATTCTTTATAATGAAGTCCTGCAATCAGTTTCTGAAATGCCTCCTATTGCTAAATGGAAGCTAATGTACATAGCCAGTTCTGAATCGCAGAGGGAGTGCTACTTTACAAAGTGGACCTGTGGTGGAGGAAGTGTTTTACATCACTGAGGCTAGAGACAAGGTGGATGCAACATATACTGTATACTCGAATGTAAGCCAATCAGAGTATAAACTGAATGGGAAACCCCAAAGGTGCATTTAAAGAACATATTTGACAAAATAAAAGGTAGAATTACAGAAGTAGTGATGCTCAAATACCCCTTTTTAAAATTCGAGTTTGGTCGAATTCGAATAGTAAATTATTCGAGGTCAGTCGAATATTCGAGTCGAATAATTTTTACTATTCGATTCGACCTCGGACTTCGAGCTCACTATTCGAGTCGGTATTCGAGCTCACTATTTGAGCTGACTATTCGAATTGGCCTTAAATAGCTTCCAACACTTGTTTTGAGGGTGAATGATGCAAGAAACATCTTTTTTTCCAAGTAACAACAGCAAGTG
The DNA here is from genome assembly GCF_040937935.1 of Hyperolius riggenbachi. Classification (NCBI taxonomy): domain Eukaryota; kingdom Metazoa; phylum Chordata; class Amphibia; order Anura; family Hyperoliidae; genus Hyperolius; species Hyperolius riggenbachi. The sequence goes on from NC_090646.1 coordinate 632,881,104, forward strand.
ATTATGTGGGGATGTTCCTTTAAAAAAAAATGTGGAAAGAGAAGTTGTGTCCTAAATTTTGTTCAGTAGTGTTACTGTATATACTTGTTCTTCTTCTTCTTTATCTTTCTTCTTCTTCTAGATCTTCTTCTTCTTCTTCTTCTTCATCATCTTCTTCTTCTTTTTCTTCATCATCTTCTTCTTCTTCTTCTTCTTCATCATCTTCTTCTTCATCTTCTTCTTCATCTTCATCTTCTTCTTCTTCTTCATCTTCATCTTCTTCATCTTCTTCTTCTTCATCTTCTTCTTCTTCTTCTTCTTCATCTTCTTCTTCTTCATCTTCTTCTTCTTCATCTTCTTCTTCTTCATCTTCTTCATCTTCTTCTTCTTCATCTTCTTCATCTTCTTCTTCTTCTTCTTCATCGTCTTCTTCTTCATCTTCTTCTTCTTCATCTTCTTCATCTTCTTCTTCTTTTTCATCTTCTTTTTCATCCCTGCCATCCTGCTTGGGAACGTCTGCTCACTCCCCAACAAGGTCGACGAACTGCTCCTACTACTTGGCAGTAAGCCCTCGTTAGCCAGCTGCACCCCGGTTCTCTGCTTCACCGAGACCTGGCTGAATGACGGTATTCCTGACAACTCCATTGGGGTGCCAGGCTATGACCTCCTCCGCGCAGACCGCGACCAAGCACTGTCTGGGAAGACAAAAGGCGGAGGCGTATGCTTCTACGTTAACTCCACCTGGTGCTCCAATACCACCACTCTCAGTATATCATGCTCCCCTGATGTGGAGTATATAGCCATAAACTGCAGGCCTCAGTATTCCCCCAGGGAGTTCACCTCAATCGTATTGTTTGGAGTCTATATCCCTCCGGACGCAAACACAAAGAATGCCCTGAGTGCACTCAGTGACAGCATCATCAAGTGGGAAACTGCCTTGCCAGAGGCCCTTTTCATCATCCTGGGAGACTTTAATAGTGCAAACCTGCGTCAGGAGTTGCCCCGCTTCAAGCAACACATATCGTGCCCCACCAGGAACAGCAACACCCTGGATCATTGTTACACGACCATTAAGAATGCGTACAAGGCCACCCAAGGTGCTGCACTGGGGAACTCGGACCACAACCTAATCCACCTGATCCCCACCTACAGAAGGCACCTGGAAACTACAAAGCCCGCCGTAAAGATCGTAAAAAGGTGGACAGCCGAGGCTAAGACGGAGCTACAGGCCTGCTTCGATTGCACTGACTGGGCGGCCCTAGAGGCACCCTCCCTGGAGGAATGGGCAGAGAACATCATCTCCTACATCAGTTTCTGCGAGGAGATGTGCGTTCCTTCAAAGACCTTCAAGATCTTCCCAAACAGCAAGCCGTGGTTTAACAGCAAGCTGCGCCACCTTCGGAAAGTCAAGGAGGAGGCACACAAGCACGGAACCCCAGACGAGTTCAGGGATGCAAGGAACGCTCTGAATCGGGAACTGCGGGTTGCGAAGAGGGCCTACTCCGACAAGCTGGGCCACTTCCTCCAGTCAAATAACCCACGCGAGGTGTGGAAAGGCCTGAGAGCAGCCACGAACTTTAAACCACCCCCCCAGCATGCGACCCCCAGCACCCCGCTGGCTGAGGAACTAAACAAGTTTTACTGTCGATTTGAGCACCATCCCAAGCAGCTGGCCATCCCGACACCCTTGTCAAAGCCCTTCCCGCAGGTCAAGGGTGACCTAGGGCAAATTGAGGTCCAGGAAGCAGAAGTACTTCGTCATCTCCGCAGTCTCAATGCCAGGAAAGCAGCCGGCCCAGACGGGGTGTCGCCAACTTGCCTGAGAACCTGCGCGGACCAGCTGGCCCCCACGCTCACCTCCCTTTTTAATAGGTCCCTGGCGGAAGGCAGTGTCCCCTCCTGTCTCAAAAGGGCCACAATCATACCGGTCCCAAAAAAGCCAGGCAACACAGAGCTCAACAACTTCAGACCTGTGGCCCTCACCCCCATAGTCATGAAGATCCTCGAACGTCTGGTCCTTGCCCACCTGAAGCGCCTTGCCAGCCCCCTCCTCGATCCACATCAGTTCGCATACAGGGCCAACAGATCCGTGGACGATGCCATCAACATCAGTCTGGCGTACATCACGGAACACCTTGAAAGACCAAACTCCTACGTAAGAATCCTGTTTTTGGACTTCAGCTCGGCATTCAATACAATCTGCCCAAACATATTGATCGACAACCTGGCACATCTTGGAGCCGGCACCACACTCTGTGCGTGGGTAAAGGACTTCCTCTCAAATAGGACACAACAGGTGAAGCTCGGCAACTGCTTCTCCAGTGTGAGTATGACCAACACAGGGGCTCCGCAGGGGTGTGTTTTGTCACCTCTCCTGTTCTCGCTGTACACCAACAACTGTACCTCCTCCGCGGACTCCGTAAAGGTCATCAAATTTGCGGACGATACCACTATCATTGGGCTCATAGGGGAGACAGGGGAACACGAGTATCGCAGCGAGACTGAGAGAATCTGCAGATGGTGCGAAGACAACAAGCTCGTCCTGAATGCAGCCAAAACAGTGGAATTGATCTTGGACTTTAGGAGACACCCCCCCACACAACAACCAATCTTCATCAACGAGATCGAAGTGTCCAGGGTCCCCAGCGTTAGGTTCCTGGGCACAACCTTAACGAGCGACCTAAGGTGGGCGCAGAACACCACCAAAATCCAGAAGAAGGCTCAGCAGAGAATATTCTTCTTGCGCCAATTGAAAAAATTTGGTATGCCTCAGAAGCTGCTGACCAGCTTCTACACTGCCACTATTGAAGCTACCCTTTGCTCTGCCATTATCGTGTGGTATGCAAGAGCAACCGCCAGTGACAAGTACAAGCTTCAAAGAGTTATCAGCTCAGCAGAAAGGATCATCGGCTCTCCCCTGCCGCCGCTAGACATCCTCTACACCACCAGAATGAAAACAAGAGCTAGTAGGATCTCCCAGGATCCATCCCACCCAGGTTGCGGCTTCTTTAAGCTCCTCCCATCGGGCCGACGCTACAGGACCACCCGCCCTAAGACTAACAGGCGTAGGGACACCTTTTTTCCCCAAGCAGCCCTCCTGCTGAACTCCTGCCTCCCGTCAGCACGCCAGTCGCTCAGGCCAACTTAACAAATCCGCCTGGTCAAGGCACTCTGGAGCCCGGGCCTGTAGAGAACCTAACTACTACCCTGGTGCTCTTCTTGGCAGAGCTGTACTCAAGGTGCGGACTCTTAAATTAACTTACTTATCCATGAGCTGCACATTACCCAAACACGGAAGATTTCTGCTCGAAGCAAACCGTATATTGCACTGCATAGACCGTTAAAAATGTGTAGGCACTGACTGTCTCGTTGTACTATTGCCTGTCTTGTCTGTATTATTGTTGTATTGCTGTATTATTGCTATTTTTTACGACTGTCCCGCTTGTTATGTTCATTATGTTTATGTCACTGTCTATTGTCTGTTGCCATTGCCATGTGAACCACAACCAATTCCGGGTTCGACCTCGGTCGCACTTGGCGAAATAAATGATTCTGATTCTGATTCTGATCTTCTTCTTCATCTTCTTCTTCATCTTCTTCTTCATCTTCTTCTTCTTCATCTTCTTCATCTTCTTCTTCTTTATCTTCTTCTTCTTTTTCATCTTCTTCTTCATCATCTTCACGTATTTCTCTTTTCAATTTTTTTTTAAAGAAATGCAGCTATTTTTGAGCGTAACAAATAGCTGGTGGGCGCACGCATGTTGGAAGCGCCATTGTATGTGCTCCCTGGCAGTGGAAACACAAAGACAGCAGGAGGTAAATTCAGCAGCAGGAGGAGGAGGATGAGTGTGTGGCAGCAGGCAGTCAATGAGGCAGGCAGCTCGCCGTGACATAATAGCCCTGGTACCTAGCGGTGATACCAGGGCTGTAAATAAACACAACAGGAGGTCCCAGACAGCGGTCGTGCAGCCCACATTGTGTCCAATACACAACTGGGACAACACAGTTTTCAACCCGGGCACCTCAGAAAAATTAAACCTTTTTTTTTTTTTTAATGGTTTGTTTGGTTTTGGTTTTGCAACCAATATAGCTATTGTTTGACGTAATAGCTGGTGGCAGAGTGGCAGCAGAAGAAGGTAATTCTGTGTACCCTGGCAGTGGGAAACACAGACAGACAGCAGCAGCAGGAGGAGGAATGGAGGAGTAGGCGAGCAGCTATTGTTTGACGTAATAGCTGGTGGCAGAGTGGCAGCAGAAGGTAAATCATCTGTGTACCCTGGCAGTGGGAAACACAGACAGACAGCAGCAGCAGCAGCAGGAGGAGGTATGGAGGAGCAGTGTGAGTGTGGCAGCAGGTAGGCAGCGTGACATAATAGCCCTGGTACCTAGCGGTGATACCAGGGCTGTAAATAAACACAACAGGAGGTCCCAGACAGCGGTCGTGCAGCCCACATTGTGTCCAATACACAACTGGGACAACACAGTTTTCAACCCGGGCACCTCAGAAAAATTAAACCTTTTTTTTTTTTTAATGGTTTTTTGGTTTTTGGTTTTACAACCAATATAGCTATTGTTTGACGTAATAGCTGGTGGCAGAGTGGCAGCAGAAGAAGGTAATTCTGTGTACCCTGGCAGTGGGAAACACAGACAGACAGCAGCAGCAGGAGGAGGAATGGAGGAGTAGGCGAGCAGCTATTGTTTGACGTAATAGCTGGTGGCAGAGTGGCAGCAGAAGGTAAATCATCTGTGTACCCTGGCAGTGGGAAACACAGACAGACAGCAGCAGCAGCAGCAGGAGGAGGTGTGGAGGAGCAGTGTGAGTGTGGCAGCAGGTAGGCAGCGTGACATAATAGCCCTGGTACCTAGCGGTGATACCAGGGCTGTAAATAAACACAACAGGAGGTCCCAGACAGCGGTCGTGCAGCCCACATTGTGTCCAATACACAACTGGGACAACACAGTTTTCAACCCGGGCACCTCAGAAAAATTAAACCTTTTTTTTTTTTTTTAATGGTTTGTTTGGTTTTGGTTTTGCAACCAATATAGCTATTGTTTGACGTAATAGCTGGTGGCAGAGTGGCAGCAGAAGAAGGTAATTCTGTGTACCCTGGCAGTGGGAAACACAGACAGACAGCAGCAGCAGGAGGAGGAATGGAGGAGTAGGCGAGCAGCTATTGTTTGACGTAATAGCTGGTGGCAGAGTGGCAGCAGAAGGTAAATCATCTGTGTACCCTGGCAGTGGGAAACACAGACAGACAGCAGCAGCAGCAGCAGGAGGAGGTATGGAGGAGCAGTGTGAGTGTGGCAGCAGGTAGGCAGCGTGACATAATAGCCCTGGTACCTAGCGGTGATACCAGGGCTGTAAATAAACACAACAGGAGGTCCCAGACAGCGGTCGTGCAGCCCACATTGTGTCCAATACACAACTGGGACAACACAGTTTTCAACCCGGGCACCTCAGAAAAATTAAACCTTTTTTTTTTTTTAATGGTTTTTTGGTTTTTGGTTTTACAACCAATATAGCTATTGTTTGACGTAATAGCTGGTGGCAGAGTGGCAGCAGAAGAAGGTAATTCTGTGTACCCTGGCAGTGGGAAACACAGACAGACAGCAGCAGCAGGAGGAGGAATGGAGGAGTAGGCGAGCAGCTATTGTTTGACGTAATAGCTGGTGGCAGAGTGGCAGCAGAAGGTAAATCATCTGTGTACCCTGGCAGTGGGAAACACAGACAGACAGCAGCAGCAGCAGCAGGAGGAGGTGTGGAGGAGCAGTGTGAGTGTGGCAGCAGGTAGGCAGCGTGACATAATAGCCCTGGTACCTAGCGGTGATACCAGGGCTGTAAATAAACACAACAGGAGGTCCCAGACAGCGGTCGTGCAGCCCACATTGTGTCCAATACACAACTGGGACAACACAGTTTTCAACCCGGGCACCTCAGAAAAATTAAACCTTTTTTTTTTTTTTTAATGGTTTGTTTGGTTTTGGTTTTGCAACCAATATAGCTATTGTTTGACGTAATAGCTGGTGGCAGAGTGGCAGCAGAAGAAGGTAATTCTGTGTACCCTGGCAGTGGGAAACACAGACAGACAGCAGCAGCAGGAGGAGGAATGGAGGAGTAGGCGAGCAGCTATTGTTTGACGTAATAGCTGGTGGCAGAGTGGCAGCAGAAGGTAAATCATCTGTGTACCCTGGCAGTGGGAAACACAGACAGACAGCAGCAGCAGCAGCAGGAGGAGGTATGGAGGAGCAGTGTGAGTGTGGCAGCAGGTAGGCAGCGTGACATAATAGCCCTGGTACCTAGCGGTGATACCAGGGCTGTAAATAAACACAACAGGAGGTCCCAGACAGCGGTCGTGCAGCCCACATTGTGTCCAATACACAACTGGGACAACACAGTTTTCAACCCGGGCACCTCAGAAAAATTAAACCTTTTTTTTTTTTTTTTTAATGGTTTTTTGGTTTTTGGTTTTACAACCAATATAGCTATTGTTTGACGTAATAGCTGGTGGCAGAGTGGCAGCAGAAGAAGGTAATTCTGTGTACCCTGGCAGTGGGAAACACAGACAGACAGCAGAAGGGCAGTACACAGCAGCCCACTGTAGGTGTAAAATGTGTGGCTGCAGGCGACGTAATAGTCAAAGTGAACCAGGCTGGCTTAGTGAGCAGGAGCCAGGAGGTGGTAAAGGGTGGTAAGGCACATTAACGATGGTTCCGGCAGCCAGTTCATGTCCCCCTCTCGCCGACAACAGGGGCCAGGAACTCGCCTTCCACCCACGCCTGGTTCATCTTGAGAAACGTCAGTCTGTCCACAGACTTGTGAGACAGACGTGAGCGTTTCTCGGTGACCACGCCACCAGCTGCACTGAAGCAGCGCTCGGACAGCACGCTGGAAGGGGGGCAGGACAGCACTTCCAGGGCGTACTGCGCCAGCTCGCTCCAGATCTCCATGCGCTTGACCCAATACTCCATGGGATCAACAGGGGCATCGCTGTCAAGCCCGCTGTACGACCCCATGTAGTCAGCCACCATGCGGGTCAGGCGCTGGCTGTGACCGGAGGAGGATGCTGCTGCATGCATCTCCTCTCTAGTCACTGCTGCCGGAGCCTCTACAGTCCTGTAGAGCTCGTGGCTGAGAGACAGCAGGTCTGTGGGGCGCTTGCTGCTGCTGGATGCAGGCACCTGCTGCTGCCTCTGTGCTGGCTGCTGGACAGTGGGGGTGGAAGGCTGGGGGAAGGCTTCCTCCAAGCGCTCAACAAGGGCCTGCTGCAAGCTCCTTATTTGTTGCGCTGGGTCTCCTCCTGCAGGCGGCAGGAACTGGCTCAACTTCCCCTTGAGGCGTGGGTCCAACATCATGCTGATCCAGATCTCCTCCCTCTGCTTCATCTGGATCACCCTGGGGTCCCTGCGCAGGCACGTCAGCATGTGCGCTGCCATTGGGAAGAGGCGGGCCACGTCTGCTGGCACATCGACGTCAGTGCTGTCCTCATCCTCCTCCTCTGCCGCCTCATCCTCTCTCCACCCCCGCACCAACTCAGCTGCGCTGTGCTGATCCCCCTCATCAGCAGCCAGGTCAGGGACCTCCACCAAGTCCTCCTCCCCCTCAGAGGTGGACTGCGCAGCTGGTTGCCGCTCCTGCTGGTCCAAGGCTGCCGCTCCCTGTTCCAGCAAAGCATCGAGGGCCCTGTTCAGCAGAGAAACCAGGGGCACCCACTCGCAGACCATAGCATGGTCCCTGCTCACCATGTTTGTGGCCTGCAGGAAGGGAGCCAGCACAAAGCACACCTGCTGCATGTGCCTCCAGTCATCATCGGGGACGATGGACGGGATGTTGCTGGTCTTGTCCCTTCTCTGAGCTGCGGAAACAGTGGCCAGGGCAAGGTACTGTTTGACAGCGTGCCTCTGTTCAACCAGACGCTCCAACATCGCCAGGGTGGAGTTCCAGCGAGTCGGAACGTCAAGGATCAGCCGATGGCGTGGCAGATCCAGCTCCTTTTGCACGTCTTCCAGGCTCGCACAGGCTGCAGCCGAGCGCCGGAAGTGACGCACAACATTCCTTGCCGTTTCCAGCAGTTCGCCCATCCCCTGGTAGGTGCGCAGGAACTTCTGCACCACCAGGTTCAGCACGTGGGCAAGACAGGGGATGTGGGTCAGGTTTCCCCTGTCTATTGCGGCAACCAGATTGGCCCCATTGTCGGCCACCACCTCTCCGACTCTGAGGCCTCTGGGGGTCAGCCAAATCCTCTCCTGCTCCTGGAGTTTGGCCAACACATGGGTTGCCGTCAGCTTGGTCTTCCCAAGGCTGACCAAGTGCAGCAGCGCTTGGCAGTGGCGGGCCTTCACGCTGCTGCTGAGGCGGGGGGTTTGGCCAGGTGTGCCGGAGGATGGCAGAGGATCGGAGGAACCTGCTGCAGTTCCCCTGACCCTGCGGGGTGGCACCACCCACTGTGTTGCTGCTGCTGCTGTGCCCGCTGCTGCTCTCCCATCCTCACCCCCTTCCACCAAGCTGACCCAGTGGACAGTGAAGGACAGGTAGCGGCCTGTCCCGAAGCGGCTGCTCCAGGAGTCCATGGTGACGTGGACCCTTTCACCAACCGCGTGCTCCAGCCCTCGCTCCACATTGGCCATCACAAAGCGGTGCAGTGCAGGAATGGCCTTGCGGGCAAAGAAGTGTCTGCTGGGGAGCTGCCAGTCTGGGGCTGCGCAAGCAAGCAGCGCACGAATGTCGCTCCCCTCCTGCACGAGCGTGTACGGCAGAAGTTGGGAGCACATGGCCCGTGCCAGCAAGCCGTTCAGCTGCCGCACGCGACGGCTGCTGGGAGGCAGAGCCCTAACCACCCCCTGGAAGGACTCGCTCAAAAGGCTCTGGCGTGGCCTTTTGCTGACACGGGAATCAGCAGACACAGCAGAGGAGGCCACTGAGGACTGGCTGCCAGAACAGGCCTCAGTGTCGGCGGCAGGAGTTGCAGAGGGGGGAGGAGCAGTGCGTTTCCGCACTCCTGCTGGTGCTGCTGGAGGAGCAGGAGGGCGGGTGGCTGCTGTTGCTGCTGCTGCTGCTGAAGGCTGTGCAGTGATGGGTGTGGTGCCACTGCCAGCACCAGATGCCTTCAGCCTCTGGAACTCCTCATGCTGGTGGAAATGTTTAGCCGCAAGGTGGTTGATGAGCGAGCTGGTGCAGAACTTTAAGGGGTCTGCACCTCTGCTCAACTTCCGCTGACAGTGGTTGCAAGTGGCGTACTTGCTGTACACAGTGGGCATGGTGAAATATCGCCAGATTGGTGACTTAAACATCCCCCTACGGCATGGAAGCGCTGCTGCCTGTCTCCCTGTGGTGGTTGGGGGGGGGGCTTGGGGGGCTTGGGTGCGGCTGGTGGTGGTACTGGCAGATGCTGCTGCTGCTGCTGCTGAGCCTGAGACACCAGCAGGCTGTGGGACCTGCCTACTGCTGCTGCCAATGCTTGCAATGATGCGCCTCCTTGCAAGGCCCACAAGAGCATCCTCCTCCTCCTCCTCAGAGCTGCTGAGGACGACATCCCCTGGAGGTGGTGGCACCCAGTCTCTGTCTGTCACCGGGTCATCATCATCCTCCCCCTCCTGAAACATGTCCTGCTGGGATGAGGACCCCCCAAACTCCTCTCCTGATGCATGGATGGGCTGCTTGACTGTCGCCACAGTCTTGCTGTCCAATCCCTCATCCCCCAAAGTGCCCATCAGCATCTCCTCCTCAAGATCGCCAACAACAGCAGACAATTTACTCATGATGCCTGGGGTCAAAAGACTGCTGAATGACAGGTCGGCGAGTGACGGTGAACTGGCCTACTCCCCAGACCCTGCTGGGCGGCTGCTGCGAACAGGGGTGGTGGTGGTGGTGGTGGTGAGGGTGGAGGCCTCGGATGCAGAGCTGATGGCGGGCTGCTCATCCTCCGTCATGAGTTGCACCACAGTGTCTGCATCCTTTTCCTCAATGGGACGTTTCCGACCCGGCTGGAGGAAAATGGGAGCAGGTGCTACACGCTGCTGCTGCTGTGTCTCTGCAGCGTGAGTTGCAGATGCTCCTGCTGGGCGGCGCCCAAGGCGTCCACGGCCAGTGGCTATGGGAGGAATGTTAGCCACTGACGCTGCTGCTGCTGCTGCGGAACTGTGCATGGTGGCGCGCCCGCGGCCGCGGCTTGCCACAATGCTGCTCCCTCTCCTCCTGATTCCCTTGCTGCCCTTCCCCTTGCCCAAACCGCGCTGGCTGCCACTTCCAGACATCTTCAATGTTTTGGGCGTATAGAGAAAAGTTTTTTAAAAGGGCGGCTGAAAAGTGGGGTACTTTAATGGAGTGGGTTGGTTGGTGAGGTGACTGAGTGAGTGTCCCCTAGTACAGTAAGTAAGTAGTAACAGTCAGGAAGTACAACTAGCAGTTACAATAATCAGTAGTAATCACAAGTAAATTTAGTGTGTGTACACTCAGACAGTGAGTGCACGCACGCAGGAGCTAGTAGCCTATGGACAGTGACTGAGTGTCCTAGACTCCTAGTACAGTAAGAGTAAGTAGTAACAGTAAGTAGAACTAACTAATTACGATAATCAATCAGCGATCAGAAGGAAATAGAGTGTGTGTTGTGTGTGTACACTCAGACAGTGAGTGCACGCACGCAGGAGCTAGTAGCCTATGAACACAGTGACTGAGTGTCCTAGACTCCTAGTACAGTAAGAGTAAGTAGTAACAGTAAGTAGAACTAACTAATTACAATAATCAATCAGCGATCAGAAGGAAATGGAGTGTGGGTGCGTGTACACTCAGACAGTGAGTGCACGCACGCAGGAGCTAGTAGCCTATGAACACAGTGACTGAGTGTCCTAGACTCCTAGTACAGTAAGAGTAAGTAGTAACAGTAAGAAGAACTAACTAATTACAATAATCAATCAGCGATCAGAAGGAAATGGAGTGTGGGTGTGTGTACACTCAGACAGTGAGTGCACGCACGCAGGAGCTAGTAGCCTATCAACACAGTGACTGAGTGTCCTAGACTCCTAGTACAGTAAGAGTAAGTAGTAACAGTAAGTAGAACTAACTAATTACAATAATCAATCAGCGATCAGAAGGAAATGGAGTGTGGGTGTGTGTACACTCAGACAGTGAGTGCACGCACGCAGGAGCTAGTAGCCTATGAACACAGTGACTGAGTGTCCTAGACTCCTAGTACAGTAAGAGTAAGTAGTAACAGTAAGTAGAACTAACTAATTACAATAATCAATCAGCGATCAGAAGGAAATGGAGTGTGGGTGTGTGTACACTCAGACAGTGAGTGCACGCACGCAGGAGCTAGTAGCCTATGAACACAGTGACTGAGTGTCCTAGACTCCTAGTACAGTAAGAGTAAGTAGTAACAGTAAGAAGAACTAACTAATTACAATAATCAATCAGCGATCAGAAGGAAATGGAGTGTGGGTGTGTGTACACTCAGACAGTGAGTGCACGCACGCAGGAGCTAGTAGCCTATGAACACAGTGACTGAGTGTCCTAGACTCCTAGTACAGTAAGAGTAAGTAGTAACAGTAAGTAGAACTAACTAATTACAATAATCAATCAGCGATCAGAAGGAAATGGAGTGTGGGTGTGTGTACACTCAGACAGTGAGTGCACGCACGCAGGAGCTAGTAGCCTATGAACACAGTGACTGAGTGTCCTAGACTCCTAGTACAGTAAGAGTAAGTAGTAACAGTAAGTAGAACTAACTAATTACAATAATCAATCAGCGATCAGAAGGAAATGGAGTGTGGGTGTGTGTACACTCAGACAGTGAGTGCACGCACGCAGGAGCTAGTAGCCTATGAACACAGTGACTGAGTGTCCTAGACTCCTAGTACAGTAAGAGTAAGTAGTAACAGTAAGTAGAACTAACTAATTACAATAATCAATCAGCGATCAGAAGGAAATGGAGTGTGGGTGTGTGTACACTCAGACAGTGAGTGCACGCACGCAGGAGCTAGTAGCCTATGAACACAGTGACTGAGTGTCCTAGACTCCTAGTACAGTAAGAGTAAGTAGTAACAGTAAGAAGAACTAACTAATTACAATAATCAATCAGCGATCAGAAGGAAATGGAGTGTGGGTGTGTGTACACTCAGACAGTGAGTGCACGCACGCAGGAGCTAGTAGCCTATCAACACAGTGACTGAGTGTCCTAGACTCCTAGTACAGTAAGAGTAAGTAGTAACAGTAAGTAGAACTAACTAATTACAATAATCAATCAGCGATCAGAAGGAAATGGAGTGTGGGTGTGTGTACACTCAGACAGTGAGTGCACGCACGCAGGAGCTAGTAGCCTATGAACACAGTGACTGAGTGTCCTAGACTCCTAGTACAGTAAGAGTAAGTAGTAACAGTAAGTAGAACTAACTAATTACAATAATCAATCAGCGATCAGAAGGAAATGGAGTGTGGGTGTGTGTACACTCAGACAGTGAGTGCACGCACGCAGGAGCTAGTAGCCTATGAACACAGTGACTGAGTGTCCTAGACTCCTAGTACAGTAAGAGTAAGTAGTAACAGTAAGTAGAACTAACTAATTACAATAATCAATCAGCGATCAGAAGGAAATGGAGTGTGGGTGTGTGTACACTCAGACAGTGAGTGACCGCACGCAGGAGCTAGTAGCCTATGGACAGTGACTGAGTGTCCTAGACTCCTAGTACAGTAAGAGTAACTAGTAACAGTAAGTAGAACTAACTAATTACAATAATCAATCAGCGATCAGAAGGAAATGGAGTGTGGGTGTGTGTACACTCAGACAGTGAGTGCACGCACGCAGGAGCTAGTAGCCTATGAACACAGTGACTGAGTGTCCTAGACTCCTAGTACAGTAAGAGTAAGTAGTAACAGTAAGTAGAACTAACTAATTACAATAATCAATCAGCGATCAGAAGGAAATAGAGTGTGGGTGGTGTGTGTACACTCAGACAGTGAGTGACCGCACGCAGGAGCTAGTAGCCTATGAACACAGTGACTGAGTGTCCTAGACTCCTAGTACAGTAAGAGTAAGTAGTAACAGTAAGTAGAACTAACTAATTACAATAATCAATCAGCGATCAGAAGGAAATGGAGTGTGGGTGCGTGTACACTCAGACAGTGAGTGCACGCACGCAGGAGCTAGTAGCCTATGAACACAGTGACTGAGTGTCCTAGACTCCTAGTACAGTAAGAGTAAGTAGTAACAGTAAGAAGAACTAACTAATTACAATAATCAATCAGCGATCAGAAGGAAATGGAGTGTGGGTGTGTGTACACTCAGACAGTGAGTGCACGCACGCAGGAGCTAGTAGCCTATCAACACAGTGACTGAGTGTCCTAGACTCCTAGTACAGTAAGAGTAAGTAGTAACAGTAAGTAGAACTAACTAATTACAATAATCAATCAGCGATCAGAAGGAAATGGAGTGTGGGTGTGTGTACACTCAGACAGTGAGTGCACGCACGCAGGAGCTAGTAGCCTATGAACACAGTGACTGAGTGTCCTAGACTCCTAGTACAGTAAGAGTAAGTAGTAACAGTAAGTAGAACTAACTAATTACAATAATCAATCAGCGATCAGAAGGAAATGGAGTGTGGGTGTGTGTACACTCAGACAGTGAGTGCACGCACGCAGGAGCTAGTAGCCTATGAACACAGTGACTGAGTGTCCTAGACTCCTAGTACAGTAAGAGTAAGTAGTAACAGTAAGAAGAACTAACTAATTACAATAATCAATCAGCGATCAGAAGGAAATGGAGTGTGGGTGTGTGTACACTCAGACAGTGAGTGCACGCACGCAGGAGCTAGTAGCCTATCAACACAGTGACTGAGTGTCCTAGACTCCTAGTACAGTAAGAGTAAGTAGTAACAGTAAGTAGAACTAACTAATTACAATAATCAATCAGCGATCAGAAGGAAATGGAGTGTGGGTGTGTGTACACTCAGACAGTGAGTGCACGCACGCAGGAGCTAGTAGCCTATGAACACAGTGACTGAGTGTCCTAGACTCCTAGTACAGTAAGAGTAAGTAGTAACAGTAAGTAGAACTAACTAATTACAATAATCAATCAGCGATCAGAAGGAAATGGAGTGTGGGTGTGTGTACACTCAGACAGTGAGTGCACGCACGCAGGAGCTAGTAGCCTATGAACACAGTGACTGAGTGTCCTAGACTCCTAGTACAGTAAGAGTAAGTAGTAACAGTAAGTAGAACTAACTAATTACAATAATCAATCAGCGATCAGAAGGAAATGGAGTGTGGGTGTGTGTACACTCAGACAGTGAGTGCACGCACGCAGGAGCTAGTAGCCTATGAACACAGTGACTGAGTGTCCTAGACTCCTAGTACAGTAAGAGTAAGTAGTAACAGTAAGAAGAACTAACTAATTACAATAATCAATCAGCGATCAGAAGGAAATGGAGTGTGGGTGTGTGTACACTCAGACAGTGAGTGCACGCACGCAGGAGCTAGTAGCCTATCAACACAGTGACTGAGTGTCCTAGACTCCTAGTACAGTAAGAGTAAGTAGTAACAGTAAGTAGAACTAACTAATTACAATAATCAATCAGCGATCAGAAGGAAATGGAGTGTGGGTGTGTGTACACTCAGACAGTGAGTGCACGCACGCAGGAGCTAGTAGCCTATGAACACAGTGACTGAGTGTCCTAGACTCCTAGTACAGTAAGAGTAAGTAGTAACAGTAAGTAGAACTAACTAATTACAATAATCAATCAGCGATCAGAAGGAAATGGAGTGTGGGTGTGTGTACACTCAGACAGTGAGTGCACGCACGCAGGAGCTAGTAGCCTATGAACACAGTGACTGAGTGTCCTAGACTCCTAGTACAGTAAGAGTAAGTAGTAACAGTAAGTAGAACTAACTAATTACAATAATCAATCAGCGATCAGAAGGAAATGGAGTGTGGGTGTGTGTACACTCAGACAGTGAGTGACCGCACGCAGGAGCTAGTAGCCTATGGACAGTGACTGAGTGTCCTAGACTCCTAGTACAGTAAGAGTAACTAGTAACAGTAAGTAGAACTAACTAATTACAATAATCAATCAGCGATCAGAAGGAAATGGAGTGTGGGTGTGTGTACACTCAGACAGTGAGTGCACGCACGCAGGAGCTAGTAGCCTATGAACACAGTGACTGAGTGTCCTAGACTCCTAGTACAGTAAGAGTAAGTAGTAACAGTAAGTAGAACTAACTAATTACAATAATCAATCAGCGATCAGAAGGAAATAGAGTGTGGGTGGTGTGTGTACACTCAGACAGTGAGTGACCGCACGCAGGAGCTAGTAGCCTATGAACACAGTGACTGAGTGTCCTAGACTCCTAGTACAGTAAGAGTAAGTAGTAACAGTAAGTAGAACTAACTAATTACAATAATCAATCAGCGAACAGAAGGAAATGGAGTGTGGGTGCGTGTACACTCAGACAGTGAGTGCACGCACGCAGGAGCTAGTAGCCTATGAACACAGTGACTGAGTGTCCTAGACTCCTAGTACAGTAAGAGTAAGTAGTAACAGTAAGTAGAACTAACTAATTACAATAATCAATCAGCGATCAGAAGGAAATGGAGTGTGGGTGTGTGTACACTCAGACAGTGAGTGCACGCACGCAGGAGCTAGAAGCCTATGAACACAGTGACTGAGTGTCCTAGACTCCTAGTACAGTAAGAGTAAGTAGTAACAGTAAGTAGAACTAACTAATTACAATAATCAATCAGCGATCAGAAGGAAATAGAGTGTGGGTGGTGTGTGTACACTCAGACAGTGAGTGACCGCACGCAGGAGCTAGTAGCCTATGGACAGTGACTGAGTGTCCTAGACTCCTAGTACAGTAAGAGTAAGTATTAACAGTAAGTACAACTAACTAATTACGATAATCAATCAGCGATCAGAAGGAAATGGAGTGTGGGTGTGTGTACACTCAGACAGTGAGTGCACGCACGCAGGAGCTAGTAGCCTATGAACACAGTGACTGAGTGTCCTAGACTCCTAGTACAGTAAGAGTAAGTAGTAACAGTAAGTAGAACTAACTAATTACGATAATCAATCAGCGATCAGAAGGAAATGGAGTGTGGGTGTGTGTACACTCAGACAGTGAGTGCACGCACGCAGGAGCTAGTAGCCTATGGACAGTGACTGAGTGTCCTAGACTCCTAGTACAGTAAGAGTAAGTAGTAACAGTAAGTACAACTAACTAATTACGATAATCAATCAGCGATCAGAAGGAAATAGAGTGTGTGTTGTGTGTGTACACTCAGACAGTGAGTGCAGTGCGCACACGCAGGAGCTAGTAGCCTATATGAACAGTGACAGTGAGTGTCCCTACGGGTACAGTAAGAGTAAGTAGTAAGTAAGTACAACTAAATAACAATAATCTATCAGTAATCAGAAGGAAATAGAGTGTGTGTACACACAGACAGTGAGTGAGTGCACACACGCAGGAGCTAGCTAGTAGCCTATAAACAGTGACAGTCAGTGAGTGTCCTACTCCTAGTACAGTATAACTACAATACTATTAGTAAAGGACAGCAGAAATACTGGTATAGATGAGAGAAATAAACAGAGGACAGCTGCCCACAGAGGCAAGGCCCCCCTGAGGCCTAAACCTGTAAGCTTGCAGCAGCTGCCTGTCTCTAATGTAACACACAAGCTACTAACTAAAATACAATGTCTATCTAACTAACAACAATATAGGTGTATATGGCAGGTGTAGGTGAGCAAAAACGCTAGGTAAATGATCACAATAGAGCACTTGCTAAGCCAAAGCACAAAGGAGCAACTCTCTCTCTGTACAAGTCTCAGGCAAGCATGGAGAAACGGAACATGGCGGCCGCTATTTATAGGGTAGGGGCTGGCCAGGGTCCCCCTCTGTGATTGGCTGCCGTCAGAGGGCCTGGGAGCCCTCTGATTGGCTCTAAGGACATCAATCTGGGCTATGACGCTATTCGAGCTCGGTACCGAGCTCGAATAGCGCCGGGTTGCTCGAATAGCTCGAATAGTGAATGGGCTATTCGAGTGTACTCGGATAGCCCATTCGAATAGCTCCAGCTATTCGGAGCTCGAATACCGAGCTCGAATAGCTGGAAAAGAGCTCGAATATTCGAGCTACTCGAATATTCGAGCTCTGCTGAGCACCACTGTACAGAAGTCATACAAAATAGACCACTTATTTAAAAATGCCATATACTATGTGAAGTGATTAGCCATAGAGATAAACTTTCCAATTCGGAATTGCCAACTAAAGTGCAAGGCCGACACTGCCATTAAGGAAAAGGGGGCAATTGCCCCAGGGCACCTGATAGCTGCCGGCCCCCCTACTTCACCAGAACTCCAGATGGTTACCCCCCAGACTGCTCCTGGGTATATGAGGCTGGCTGCAGTGCACAGCTTTGCAGTGCAGCATAGCGGATGCATAGGCCACATGCGTCCACACTACTTCCCCCACAATCCCTTGCATCGCCTTCTGCTCATACCAGGTGGCTGCTCATTGGCTAGAAGCTGTCACCTGGTATGAGCAGTAAACGATGCAAGGGATTGTGGGGGCTGTTGTGCAGCGCATGTGGCCTCCCTACATAGGGCTGCAAGTGGATCGCAACTGGCGTGAGCGGGATGGACATGCGGTGGCCAGATCAGGGCTATCGTGAGGCTTAAACCGACCCTGCTGCAGTGGACTGCGGCAAAATCGCAAACGCAGGACATGCAGCATTTTGTTAGCGTTTGCGCTTCAATTTAAAGTATATAATCGTTGGTGTAATTGCTCATCAAAACTTGCATGGAGCGATTTTTCTAGCGTTTTGAAGTTACTGCACACTGTAACAAAATTAAAATTAATTGGAAGAACCAATCAGACTTTAAAACGCTAATCGCTACACAACCGCTGGCAAATTGATACACTTTTTAAAATCACTCAGGAAATCGCTTACACGCTGCTCATACAAAACGCTAGCGATTGCGATTAGCGATAGAGTTTTGTAGTGGGTTCCAGGCCTCAAGGTCTGTGCAAATAAATGCATGATTTAATAAATGCATGTCCTTATACATTTCATTCAACCATCATTGCTTATTTTACAGCATTCTGTGTTTGCTTATTATTCTTTTGTTCTCATTGCAACAGCTTTGAAATGATGAAAAATGTATTTTTCCGTATTAATTCACCACGATCCTCATCACTGCTGCTTTTACATATTTTGCACTAAAAAGTATCCATCGTTAGCATTAGAAAAAGTTGGAAGGTAATGTGGTGGTTTTATGGTAAGAAGTTAGGAACAGGAAGTAAATGGCATGCTACTGGTAATTAAAAGGAGTGGAGTTTTTTAGGGATTTTAACTGGCCATTTACGTAATAATCGCAACATTAGTATAGCGCTTTTCTCCTGTTGGACTCAAAGTGCTCAAGAGCTGCAGCCACTAATGGCGTGCTCAAGGGGCCATCCTGCAGTGTTAGGAAGTCTCCTAGGCATTCTGAGTCCCATGTAGCAAATGCTCATGGGAGCTCAGTCTGGGGAGGAGTAGCTTTTTCCTAAAGGAGGAGGCGTTACCAGCCAGAGATTTCAGAGGCAAGGGGGCGGAGAGGGGAGGAGAGGGGAGTGGAGTCTTCACAGGCTGAGCGGTGGAGATGCAGAGCAGCTTGCCTGTGTAATGATGACAAGCAGAATATGGCTGCTCTCATTGAATCACAGGAAGAAATATTCATATACTGTTGCAGCTGTTTGTAGGTGGATTTGCTGTGAAAACTCCCTAAACTTTAGATAAGATATATAGACAATCTACTTGTTATAGTTAGTTTTTCATCTCGGATCCACTTTAACCAGTACACTATCCACACTTGAGGCCCCTTTAACACTTTCATTGTAAACTTTGGTTGCATTACCCTGTTGTACTACAGGGTAATGGCAATGCAAGGCAATGAGGCCTAGCTAGTGTCCGATCCACCACCGAGCTGCCCCAAACTCGACAGTGCATTACTGTCTGACTTCCGCAGTGATGCAATCAGGGGTGCAGCTAAGGTTTTTGCGGCCCCAAGCGGACTGTAATAGGAGGCCCTATCCCAAAAAATGGGTGTGGCTATCCCGCATAAGTGTGCGTGGCCAGGACATGTGGGTGGAGCAGGAGGGCGGATTGGGGCGGGGCTGTTTGCGGGGAAAAATGGATGTGGGGGTGATTGAGGCGCGCCCAGCGCGCCGCACCAAAATATGGGCGTGGCCATGACATTGTATGGGCGGAGCTTAACCGTAGCACAGCAAATATAGCCAACTATGACCATTAAATAATAAATGCAGCAACAGTTACCCCAGACACCAGAAAATAAAAACGCAATTTGGGCCACATTTCAGCCGAAATCAAACGCAATTTGGCCCACATTTCAGCCGAAATCAAACGCAATTTGGGCCACATTTCAGGAGAAATCAAACACAATTTGGGCCACATTTCAGAAGAAATCAAACGCAATTTGGGCCACATTTTCAGCAGAAATCAAACGCAATTTGGGCCACATTTTCAGCAGAAATCAAACGCAATTTGGGCACATTTTCAGCAGAAATCAAATGCAATTAGGGCACATTTTCAGCAGAAATCAAAGGCAATTAGGGCACATTTTCAGCAGAAATCAAACGCAATTAGGGCACATTTTATACAGAAATCAAAAGCAATTAGGGCACAGTTCAGCAGAAATCAAACGCAATTAGGGCACAGTTCAGCAGAAATCAAACGCAATTAGGGCACAGTTCAGCAGAAATCAAACGCAATTAGGGCACATTTTCAGCAGAAATCAAACGCAATTAGGGCACATTTTCAGCAGAAATCAAACGCAATTAGGGCACATTTTCAGCAGAAATCAAACGCAATTAGGGCACATTTTCTGCAGAAATCAAACGCAATTAGGGCACATTTTCTGCAGAAATCAAACGCAATTAGGGCACATTTTCTGCAGAAATCAAACGCAATTAGGGCACATTTTCAGCAGATATCAAACGCAATTAGGGCACATTTTCAGGAGATATCAAACACAATTAGGGCACATTTTCAGCAGAAATCAAACGCAATTAGGGAACAGTTCAGCAGAAATCAAACGCAATTAGGGCCACATTTTCAGCAGAAATCAAACGCAATTAGGGCACATTTTCAGCAGAAATCAAACGCAATTAGGGCACATTTTCAGCAGATATCAAACGCAATTAGGGCACATTTTCAGCAGATATCAAACGCAATTAGGGCACATTTTCAGCAGAAATCAAACGCAATTAGGGAACAGTTCAGCAGAAATCAAACGCAATTAGGGCACAGTTCAGCAGAAATCAAATGCAATTAGGGCACATTTTCAGCAGATATCAAACGCAATTAGGGCTGCAAAAAAGAAAATAATTTACTCACCTGGCACTGGCAGAAGTCTTCTCTCCCCATCTCTTTGCCGGCTCCTCAGGCGCGCAGTTCCCACGGAGCTCCCTCCCTCCTGCACTCTCCCGCGCTGATTAAATGCAGGGCTACGGGAAGATGGCCACCCGAAGCCCTGTACTGGAGACATAAATAGTCCCCAGAGCAGGGCTTCGGCGGCGGCCATCTTTCCGTAGCCCTGCTCTGCCATCCCACGCGGGGCTGCAGGAAAACAGTGACGTCACGACGACGTCACGGAGCCACCGAGGCCCCTAAGACCTTGAGGCCCCAAGCGGCCGCGTGGTCTGCTTGGTGCCTCGCGGCGCCCCTGAATGGAAGTAATGTAGGTCAATGGACAACGCCTACATTTTAAAAATGTTTGCGGTGTCTGTGCAGTGCGCATGCACAGCTCAACGGGTATATGACAGGGAAACCTCATAGTTCCAGTGATGTACTCAAGCACGGTGTACGTCACTGGATGAGGGGCAGTGAGGGGCGTGCGGGGGTCGACGCTATGCATATGACTAGGAATGCTCTTCTGAGTAGCTACTCGGAATCAAAAAGTTAATTACAGC
Organism: Hyperolius riggenbachi; assembly: GCF_040937935.1. Classification (NCBI taxonomy): domain Eukaryota; kingdom Metazoa; phylum Chordata; class Amphibia; order Anura; family Hyperoliidae; genus Hyperolius; species Hyperolius riggenbachi. The sequence goes on from NC_090646.1 coordinate 632,902,036, forward strand.
AGCTGTGGGGTGGGTGAGATAGGGTTAACTTACCCATGCTGCCGTCTGTTCCAAAGCGATCCAATCGCATCACGCATTGCGTTGCAAGTCATGTTCCAGTCATTACCACACTTCCTCCTTCACACCAGAAGGAGGAAGCATGCTAGTGATGTGGAACGCGACTTTGTTCAGCACGATTGGATCGCTTTGGAACAGACGGCACCACGGGTAAGTTAACCCTCCCCCCACCTCCACAGCTGCTGTAATTAACTTTTTGATTCCGAGTAGCTAGGAGTAGGTCACTGCTCGGAAGAGCATCCCTACATATGCCCCTGTCAGTGCACTCTGCCTCAGGGTCATATGTCTGTGGTCTTGTGCACCGCATCACAAACGCACACCTAAAGTGTAAAACCGGCTAATGCAGTTGGCGGATGGTGTAATGGTTAAGGGCTCTGCCTCTGACACAGGAGACCAGGGTTCGAATCTCGGCTCTGCCTGTTCAGTAAGCCAGCACTAATTCAGTAGGAGACCTTTGGCAAATCTCCCTTACACTGCTACTGCCAATAGAGCGCGCCCTAGTGGCTGCTGCTCTGCTCTGGCGCTTTGAGTCCGCAAGGAGAAAAGCGCAATATAAATGTTATTTGTCTTGTCTTTAAAGGGAACCAGAAGTGATAGATATATGGAGGCTGCCATATTTATTTTCTTTTAAACAATTCACATTGCCTGGTTATCCTGGTTATCCATGTCTATAAGAAGGTTCATATAAAAAAAAAAAAGCCAAAGACTTATATCACGCTTTTTTCCTGCAGACTCAAAGCGCCAGAGCTGCAGCCACTAGGGCGCGCTCTATAGGCAGTAGCAGTGTCAGGGAGACTTGCCCAAGATCTCCTTGCTCAATAGGTGCTGGCTTACTGAACAAGCAGAGCCAAGATTCAAACCCTGTCACCTATATCAGAGGTAAAGCCCTTAACCATTACACTATCCAGCCACATTTGAACTGGACTTTATCTGAGGAAATATTCCACGGACTGCATTTAGCTAAGTAGAACTTTTCACAGTTTTCCCTTTCATTTATGCTTTGTGTTTATATGTTAATTGGTGTATGTAAATGTGTGTAATGCATTTTTGTTATTAAAACATTTAAAAATCGTTTAGCGGTTATGACCTGTTGCTGAACATACACAATCGTACTTACTCCTCTGAAAACTTTAACTTGTGTTCTATCTAGAGTATCTTGTATTTATAACCCGTATGCTTGAATCGGGCACAGATAGATAGATCTGGTGCCGATCCCTGCATACAGCTAAGGGTTAACTTACAGTGTTCGCAGTGTGCTAATATAGTTACAGTCATGTGCTGACTCACATGTGGTGGCAAGCATTTGAATCGTACATGTGTGGTGAATCCTTTGGAGTCAGGACGCTCCTCTCGGCTAGTCGGTTCATAGATTGCGAATCCACATATAGGCATCTATGCACAAAGTGCTAGCGAGACCGAGTTTCTGACTCTGAGCGATTGGCCCAATCAAGGACCGGCTCTTGCAGGCCGTTCGCGGTGCGGCTATGAAAGCGGTGCGTGTTCCATTTTCGGGGCGATTCCACGTCAATGGATAGTATAGGAAAATCACTGAACACGTACAAAAATACACATTAAGGCGATTGTGCTCGCAGTGTTAAAAATAAATACAAAGTATTTATTCTTTTCCGGGACAAAGAGGAGTTCACTTCCTGACTTGCATCAGGGAGTGATTTACAAAACCGCTCAGAAAAAAACGCTTAGAAAACCGTTAAGCACAAAAACGAATCTCCCACTCAAGCGCCGGGAATTGGAAAAAAAAGAAGCCTCAAAAAAAAAAACAACGCGGACAGACACGTGAACGGAATGCAATGTGAACAAGGCCTTAGCGTAAACAAGCATGCAGATCAGAGGTTTCTGACAAAAATCTGCCAAGATGAGCTGCATGCTTGTTTCAGGTGTGTGATTCAGACACTACTGATGCAGGACTGCCAGGCAACTGGTATTGATTGAGGCTGCTCTCACAGTAAGATGTTACAGGTGCACGTTAGTGCAGCCTGTAACGCAGCCCAACTCACAGCAATGAAAACTAAATGGGCTGTTCACAGTGCCCACATTGGGTTACATTGTAAGGTAGCACGTTTAAACAAAGTGCTGCATGCTGTACGTTATAGTGGGCTAAGCCACATTAGACTGTTTGCACATGCTCAGTAATGTTGGAGGAGGAGGTCTCCCCTCCTCCTCCGTGGCCAGCCACATGGCTAATTAATATTCACTGCACGGTGTGACGTGCAGTGTTTACTTCCTGGAGCATCCGCTCTGTGCGGCGATTGGCTGGCGGGACCACGTGATGCCGCAGCATCCAAAAGTACGCATCACGGCATCACGCACGTTATACGACCTTAAAGTGGCATCTAACGCAACCTCTTAGTGGGAAAGAAGCCTAAAAGGAAACAAATATGGCGGCCTCCATATACATTTTACAGGTTTTCTTTAAGAAGTACTGTCCAATGAGATGATAAAGCAAACCTGTGAGGAGAAAATGTTTTTTCAGCCGGGTTCACACTTATTACATATTTGCACAAAAACGTGTTAGCCCCATAGCTAATGAAAGTCCATGGAGAATCACACTTCTGCCAAAATTTGCAAAATTGTCTTCGCACAGCCCTATTATCGCACTTCCGTTCATCAACCCCATGGTCACCCAGCAGCTGCATCCAGAGAAGAGAGATTGTAAGTTGTTAAGTTCCAAGCACCTTTGAAACAGCTCTATCTGTCTACCTCTTTGCTTCTATCCATTATTCATATTCACTTATGCTTCTGATTGGAGATAGAATCCGCTTTTATCCATTCTAGGCCAAGTTGGGATGTAAGGGCGCTGGACGTGATTTAGTATTCCAGGGCGCCCCTCTCTGTTTCCCGAGGTAAAAGATTATTTTGATCCTGACTGCCGCTTTATCTTTTGATTTGCTGAGAATTGAACTTGCTTCTGAAATCTCACAATAATGAGCGGCTTCTGGGCTCCTGACAGTCGCGGCAGAATCAGTTTTCACATTGTGACAGCGCGCTCCGTCACCAAAAATACTTTCTAAATTGCTTTCTCCCCACCGACAGGTTTCGCTCAAAAAGTATTCACACTTTTCCATTTACATGAGGGACAGAGGGCGCTTGGGGTGCCTGGAGGACAATCACTTTCCTGGATGTAAATAATTATCTGTCATGTAGGGCTCATCAGATACGGCTGAACTGAGTCCATGATGGGAAGTTACTTTCCCTACAGAGACTTTATCAGCAGTCGACATTTAAAAGAAGAACCGAGGAACTTTGGTTTACCTGGAAATCACCCACACACTGGTGTAACAATAGGGCCTGCAGCTCCTGCTCTCGCACGGGGGACCCCCGAGGTGAGGGAGGGGGGGAACATTTTCCCCTCCCCGCCGAGTGTGGCCATGGCTTTCCCTTCATGCTGCAACCCCTCCAGCCCCCCAAAATGGCCCTGAGCGGGCCCCGGGGGGGCGCTCAGAATTTCTGCAGGGGGGCCTGGCGGGGGCTAGTTACGCCCCTAGTGATTTCCAAAAAGGATTTCAGATTTTGATTCATCAGATGACACTTTGCTTCAATCCATGTAGAAAGAGTATGGGCACAGAGAAGGCATGAATGTTTCTGGATCATATTTTTATATGTTGAATGAGATGCTTGCATACAAATTCATTACAAATTGTATGCGGTTTGGAATTGGTAAAATCCAAACTAATGCTAGGTACACACAATGCAATTTTATGACAGACTTACTGTCAGATCGATTACGATATTTCCGACAGCTCCAATCTGATGTTTTTTGTTTAGTTTTATGGAAAATCGATCAGAAATCAGATCGGACATGTTGGAAATAGTGGATCTGACAGTAAATCTTTCAGAAAATTGCATCGTGAGCACCTAACATATCAAGAACTACATTTGATTAGTTCCGAGCTGTATACAGTTTGAATACATTTTACACACAATATGGAATTCTTATCATCTCACTGACGACTAAATCTAGTAGAGATTAACTTCTCATTTGCGGATGTAGAAACAAACTGTGTTCACAGTCAGACAGCAGCTCTCAGAGGTGTTCCTGAGCCTATGCAGTTATTTCCTCTATGAAATTCTACCTGTTTTTAATTACATTGCTGCCTGCCAGACTGATGATCATGTCTGTCCAATATTGACTTTAGACCTTGTCCCTTGCATACAGAGATATCTCAGATTATGTAGGGGTGTACACTTCCCAATCAACACTTTTTAAGGTGCGTACACATGCACTACCGCTGGCAACGACGGGTCCACCGGATCCTCCCGCTGGACGGATGTTCAGCCCACAGTAGCACGTGTGTACGCGCTGTCGGCGGACTGATAAGGCTGTTTCTGAATGATCCGTTGAGCAGATCGTTCAGAAACAGCCTTATCAGTCCGCCGACAGCGCGTACACACGTGCTACTGTGGGCTGAACGTCCGCCCAGCCAGCAGGAGTGTTCGGCGGGCCCGTCGTTGCTGGCGGTAGTGCGTACGCACCTTAAAAGGCACAGCCTGTCTGGGTTGCTCTTTTTTTAACCTGTTTTACTGACCTTTTCCTAACTAACATGATCAGCTCTGAGATGTGTTCCACCAGATTTTTTGTTTGTCTGTCTGCTTTTCAGCATTACACTTTTATCTCGCTTCATTACAACTCTTTTTCTTTTTTTTTAATGAGTGTATGCTTTTAAGGAACCAAAAACAACTCATCTTCTCATTTTCAGCATTTGATGTGTTGTCTGTGTACTATATTCATTTAAATATACGAATTAAGAGATTTACAAATCATTCTATGCTGATTTTATGTACTTGTTACACAGTGCCCCAGTTAGTTTCTTTTTTCTTTTTTTTTTGGGGGGGGGGGGGGGGGTAATACCGGGTATTTTAATGAGTACTAGACAAATATATTTTATAAACCTGACGTGATCTCCTGTAAGATGCCCAGGTCAGTACAATATCCATTTTGCAATCAATTTCAAATAGATTTCTCCACCATGCCTTATTATGCATTTCTTCAAAAATCAAATACCTTTTTGGTCTCTTTCAGTCCTTTATATATTCCAGGTGGTTCTGGGTCACCATAAGCTTTCTGGGTATCCCCTTAGTCCTGGCCCAAGCCCTATCCTATAGAGCCAGACCAACAAGATGAAACAAGCTATATGTGTTGATTGATGTGTCTCTGTAAAATGTATTAGCTGCAGGCTCACAATACACTAGCTGTTCTGGATGTGCAGCCTTACTTTCAAGGGCAAAGAGAATTTGCATTTTCAGGAGTGATGCATCATGGGAAACCATGGTTTCTTGCTTTAACCCTCCTGGCGGTATAAAAAAATCCGCCAGGAGGGAGCGCAGCAGTTTTTTTAAATTTTTTTTTTTCTGTATCATGTAGCGAGCCCAGGGCTCAGCGGCATCAGCTGAGGGCTCAGGGCTCAGCGGCATCCCCCCGCCCTCTTCGATCGCCTTCGGCAATCTCCGATCAGGAAATCCCGTTCAAAGAACGGGATTTCCTGGAGGGCTTCCCCCGTCGCCATGGCGACGGGCGGGATGACGTCACTGATATCGGGACGTCATTGGGAGTCCCGGGCCACCCCTCGGCGCTGCCTGGCACTGATTGGCCAGGCAGCGCACGGGGTCTGGGGGGGGGGGGGGGCGCCGCACCGGATAGCGGCGATCGGGCGCGCGGCGGCGGCGATCGGGGTGCTGGCGCAGCTAGCAAAGCAATCGGCCCAGCAGGGTTTGAGCGGCACCCTCCGGCGGCTTACCGGGGTTACCGCCAAGGAGGTTAAAGGACAACTGAAGTGAGAAATATACGGAGGCTGCCATATTATTTTCTTTTATACAATGGGCTTGATTCACAAAGCCGTGATAATGAGCATAACGTTTTCACGTAAAAATTAGAGTGATCGCGTGAAAACAGCCGCGATTTCACGTGCAAATTCGCGTTTGCACGTGAAAAAATTACGCGCGCTATAACGCTAGCGCGACGGTGACAAAAGTTAACACGGCTTTGTGAATCAAGCCCAATACAAGTTGCCTGGCAGTCCTGTTGGTCTGTTTGGCTGCAGTAGTGTCTGATTAATGCCAGAAACAAGCATGCAGCTAATTTTTCAGATCTGACAATAATGTTAGAAACACCTGATTTGCTGCATGCTTGTTCAGGGTCTGTGGCTAAAAGTACTAGAGGCAGAGGATTAGCAGGCCAGCCAGGCAACTGGTATTGCTTCAAAGGAAATATATATGGCAGCCTTCATATCCCTCTTGCTTTAGTTGCCGTTTAAGCTGCATTATCACAAATACCTTCTGTCTTAAGAAGGCAAAATCTATAATTTTCTTTTTCACTATAAAGAAAAAAAATTCATCTGATTCTCCTATACTATCAATTCTTTTCCATGATTGGTTTTATCGCCAGGTCCGGATTTGTGGCTAGGCCGCATATGCAGCGGCCTATGGCGACATAATAGAATGGGTGGCCGGGAACGAGCCCCCCCTCCCTTGGGAAAGCTGTCTAAAAGTAGAGTGAGTGACTCACCTCTCCATGCATCCAACGCAGAATCTTTTTCCTTCCCCTCCATCAGCTGCCGCTAGCACTACCTGGCGCCTCTCACATATGACGCTTTAGTCATATGATAGTTATTGTGACTCAGTAAAGTCAGTAAAGTGCGTCACATGTGAAAGTTGCCGGCTGGAGTGCTTGCGGCAGCTGAGGAGGAGGAGGAGGAAGAAGATTCTCCGCTGGAAGCATGGAGAGGTGAGTGACTCGCTCTGCCCTTGCACAGTTCTCCCAAAGGAGGGGGGATGGTAACCAATACCAAAGGGGGATATGGCACCTGTCTAGCTATGCAAACGGGGAAGGGGGTCGGCACTTGGGGGGGGGGGGGGGTGGCACCTGTATAATTATGTAAAAGAAGGGGGGATGGCATAGGACTAACTAGGTCTTGGGCAGTAAAGAATACAAATCTGGTCCTGTGCAGCGTGTGCAGCCATCTTCACCTTAAATTTTTAGGCCTGTTTCACACCATGCCGTTGCGTTTTAGGGGACGTTAAGGTCGCATAACGTACCCCTAACGCAACGTCTGTGGTGTTGGAGGTGGACGCCAGAGTGAGACGCGTTGTGCGGCTGTTGGTGCGCCTTTTTTGTCTGATACTCTGCGGGGACCACGTGATCGGAACACTCCGCATCACGTGGTCCCGCCAGCAAATCAGCGGCCGCTCCAGGAAGTAAACACTGCAGTAGTGATGGGAAGTCCGGCTCTTTTTCAATGAATCGATTCATTGAAAAGAGCCGGACTTCCTATCTCTACTGTTCAGAATCGATTCAGAGGCAGAGCAGCAGGACTGAACCTAGTAATGGGAAGTCCGGCTCTTTTCAATGAATCGATTCTGAACAGTAGCGATAGGAAGTCCGGCTCTTTTCAATGAATCGAGTCGAACTTCCAATCACTACACTGCAGTGCAGTGAATATTAATTAGCCATGTGGCTAACAATAGCTGACTCTCCCCTCCTCCTCTCCTGCTCAAACAAAAAAAAAAAAAACACACATTACTGAGCATGTGCAAACAGTGTAACGTAGAATGCACAGCATGCTGCACTTTCCAATAACGTGCAGCGTTACACTGTAACGCAACGTGGGCACTGTGAACAGCGCATGTAACGTCCCAATGTGAAAGCAGCCTTAATGCATCGGCTTAAAGGGACTCAGAGAAGACATTATTAAAAAGATTTTATGCACAGCTACGAGAACCGGGTCCCGTCACTGACGTCGCCGGAGCCAGTTACGCAGGAAAAAGTGCGCCCTCTACGTATCTCTCCAGTGACTGCTGGAGAGATAGGCAAACAGCGCACTTCTCTAACGCTAGACTGGCTCCGACTGACGGAAGTGCGGGGAACTGGTTCTCATAGCTGCGGGCAGCTGAGGACGGCGTCGTGGGAGCAATCCGAGCGGATGGGGCTGGAGGAAGGTATGTATAAAGACTTTTTAATTTTCAGCTCTGGTGCACTTTAACACAGCAGTTTAAATAAAAACAAATCTGTATCTCAGTTGATTGTAAACATAAAAAAAAAAAAAAAAGAATAAAACAAACTAGAAATAAAAATATTCCCCCAAATCAGCTTTATTCCATCTAAAAACAAGGTGTGCATATTGATAGCACGCTGAGCCACTGCACGTCTTTATTTCGTCTCAAAGAGAAGGAAGCCGCAGAAGGTGCAGTACCGCTGGTGGTCCCCGTGGAGCGCTCCTGTCCCCATTCTCAGCCACACCTCATCATCTTTTGACAGTTTTAGCACCGCGCTGTTCCCTGCAGTGTCTTGCTTTCCTCTGGTCTCGTAGCTGCAAGGAGAATACAAACTCTGGTTACTAGAGATTTCCGTCACTGCAGCCTACAGCCAGGTGTGTCTCAGGCGTACGTTAAAAAGGGGCGCTGGGAAAAAAGGGCGCGGGGTTTTAAACGATAAGCATGGATAACGTTTAAAAATGTATTGTACTGTATTTCGTTTAAAATTAATGTTTTATAAAGTTATAAATCATTAAATAATGTGCATTAAATCGGCAATTGTAAAAACGTTAATCTTTCGTTTAAATAGTGAAACGTATAATAACGTTTAAATTTTTTTTACTAAGTAACCCTCCCTGTACCTACCCCAAACCCCTAGACCCCCCTGTTGATGCCTAAACCTAAGACCCCCCCTGTTGGTGCCTAAGTAACCCTCCCTGTACCTACCCCTAACCCCTAGACCCCCCTGTTAGTGCCTAAACCTAAGACCCCCCTGTTGGTGCCTAAACCTAAGACCCCCCTGTTGGTGCCTAAACCTAAGACCCCCCTGTTGGTGCCTAAACCTAAGACCCCCTGTTGGTGCCTAAACCTAAGACCCCCCTGGTGGTGCCTAAACCTAAGACCCCCCTGTTGGTGCCTAAACCTAAGACCCCCCTGGTGGTGCCTAAACCTAAGACCCCCCTGTTAGTGCCTAAACCTAAGACCCCCCTGTAGGTGCCTAAACCTAAGACCCCCCTGTTGGTGCCTAAACCTAAGACCCCCCTGGTGGTGCCTAAACCTAAGACCCCCCTGTTGGTGCCTAAACCTAAGACCCCCCTGGTGGTGCCTAAACCTAAGACCCCCCTGTTGGTGCCTAAACCTAAGACCCCCCTGTTGGTGCCTAAACCTAAGACCCCCCTGTTGGTGCCTAAACCTAAGACCCCCCTGTTGGTGCCTAAACCTAAGACCCCCCTGTGATAAGCATTAATAAAGTTTCAAAAACATATTGTGCGGTTTTTTCGTTTAAAAATAATGTAAAAAAAAATAAAAAAAAATAATGTACTGTTTTTTGTTTAAAAATAATGTTTGAAAAAAATATTGTACTGTTTTTCGTTTAAAAATAATATTAAAAAATGTATAAATCATTAAATAATGTGTAATCATGAGAAGCAGTAATAAAACATTAAGTCTCCGGGCGCCGCTTTTAAAACGTTATTTTTCTCTGGCGCCCTTTTTTCCTATCGGGCGCCCATTAAACGATATTTATTATGGGAGTGAATGGCGGCGCCCGATTTGTCCACTAGCCTCCTGCGCCCTTTTTTACTGTTACCGTGTCTCAGTATGACAAAGTATAAATTCCTTTACATAATCTACAGTGACATTCACAGAGATGCAGAATCAGGAATTGGGTTTGGCACTTACATATGGAAAGAGGAATAGTAAATAATAAGCAAATAATAATGAGTTGTTCACTGCAATAAACATCTTAGAATTTTTCTCTGGGGAGCAGTGGCGGCGCCACACTGGGGCTTACCCAGGCTTCAGCCCCAGCTGGCGACTCATTAGCCCCCCTTAAAGCCCCCCCGCCGCGGCCGAGAGAACTTCCGACCCGACCTACACAAAAGAAGCTGAGCCTGGGTGAGAGGAGGGCTTGGGCTGGCGCTGACCGGACAGTCACCACCCACCAGGGTACTACGTTGTGTGCTGGCGGGCGCGACGCGTGTAAGTGTCAACACTTGACAACGTCTGGCGTCACATCTCCTCACCCCCGCCCGCGCAGCAGCTAGTTGCCGCCGCCAGGAATGACCCGGACACCGCACACCGCACAGGACTGAAGGCTGGAGCCGAGTCAGCCAGCCAGCCCCCAGAGCTCAGCAGCGCACAACAGCCGGACTCCGACGGCACGGCAGCTCAAGGTGGGTGGTCGTGGGTGTCCTGTCCCGGCTGTCCATCCTCCTGTCCACTTCAGCCAGCCCATTTTTTTTTTTTGCAGCTGAGCCATGCACCAGGTCAGCACAGCACCACTACCAACTAGGCCTGACTGTGAGAGGAAAGGGGGGGTGCAGCCTTCCCACCCACCAACAGCCCTGAGGCCTCCCCACCACCGGGCAGGCCTGAGCTGTGCTGCGGCCCCCAGCCCACCACCACCAGCCAGGCCTTAGCTGCCCTGGGGGGCCCCCAGCCTACCACCACCAGCCAGGCCTGAGCCCTTCCACCCAGCCCACCACCACCAGCCAGGCCTGAGGTGCCCTGGGGCCCCCAGCCCACCGCCACCAGCCAGGCCTGAGCTGCCCTGCGACCCCCAGCCCACCACCACCAGCCAGACCTGAGCTGCCCTGGGGCCCCCAGCCCACCACCACCAGCCTGACTACATATACTGGGGACAGCTATATGCCTGGCTACATATACTGGGGACATCTATACACCTGGCTACCTATGCTGGGGACACTGGCTGTCTGTTATTATGTGCATTTACTGGTGAAAAGTTATCTCTTATGTGCATTTACTGGGGAAATGCTGTCTGTCATTATGTGCATGAACTGGTGAAAAGTTGTCCCTTATGTGCATTTACTGCGGAAACGCAGTCTGTCATTATGTGCATTAACTGGTGAAAAGCTGTCCCTTATGTGCATTTACTGCGGAAACGCAGTCTGTCATTATGTGAATTAACTGGTGAAAAGCTGTCTCTTATGTGCATTTAATGGGGAAACTGTCTGTCATTACATGCATTAACTGGTGAAAAGCAGGCTCTTATGTGCATTTACTGCGGAAACGCAGTCTGTCATTACGTGCATTAACTGGTGAAAAGCTGTCCCTTTATGTGCATTTACTGCAGAAACGCAGTCTGTCATTATGTGCATTAACTGGTGAAAAGCTGTCTCTTATGTGCATTTAATGGGGAAATGCTGTCTGTCATTACGTGCATTAACTGCTGAAAAGCAGATTCTTATGTGCATTTACTGGTGAAAGGCTACCTGTCATTATGTGCGTTTACTTCATTTTTTTTCATGTAACTACGTTAGCTGGTACAACTACATTACAGTTAGCCCCGCCCACATGACATCATGACCATGCCCAATTCTTCGCCGCGGCGCAATTCTCCCCCCCTCCCCCAAGCCCAACCTGCCAGCCCTCGTGCCCCCTTTGAGCCCCCCAAAAAAATCTGAAGCTGGAGCCGCCACTGCTGGGGAGAGAGGGGAGGCGGGGCCACACGCAGGAAGTCAGGTGATGTGGGGTCTTTGGGACGGCTTCGCGGGACAAGGCAGTGCTTCTTTTACAGGTAGCCTGCTAGATTTTTACTTTAGGATGGAGATCTGCTTTAAAGCTGAATTATCACAAATACCTTCTGGCTGGGTGCACACATAGAAACGCTAGCGTTGCGTAAAACGCTGCGTTTTATGCAGCAATGTAAGTCAATGAGACGCAGAAAAAAACGCAGACACCTGCGATTTACAGTATGCGCGCCGAGAACGCTGGTTTTCTTGCATATTATGCAGGAACTAACATAATAAAAGTCAATGGGAACGCAATGTTATGCTTTTTTCATGCGTTTTCCATGCATTTTTATATGCGTTTTTTTTTTTTTTTTTTTTTTTTTTGCTGTATTTTCGCTTCCTGTTGCCTTCCAAGTGATTTGCATAAATGGAAATATAAAAACGCATGGAAACCCCATACAAAACGCATATGCATTTTGTATATGCGAACTGCAGACGCATTACAACGCACGCAAAACGCATGAAAAATGCATCGCAATCACACCACAAACGCAGTAAAAACACTAAATAAAAGCACACACCATTAACATAAAACATGACATAAAACGCAGTCTTTCACGCTATGTCATATGTGAACCCAGCTTCTGTTTTAAGAAGGCAAATTACACTGAACGTTGCTTTATAGTAGGGGTTTTCAGTCTCTTTTAGTTCCCTATACTTTTCAAGTGGTTTTGGGTCACCTACCATAGAGCTGCAGGTGCTCACAGTACCGGGTGTAGCCATGGGTAGGGGTGCCGCTGTGGTGCTCAGCCACTGTGTTCTTCCACCTGGGACCTTTTTCATAGTTTGGGCAACATTTGGGAAAATAGCAGCAGGCAGTGCCGGGAACTGTACTACTTCCTGCACTAGATGTAACACCCTCCCCCTTCCTGTCCCGTGGGCAATGTGTCTACTCGTTCTCTACACACAGCTTGCAGTGAGTGAATGTGCAGAGCAGCGGGGTGAGTAGAGAGAATGATTGCTGTGCTGCAGCTGGGACATTAGCAGGGAGAGACAGCAGGATGTGTTCAGTGCTTCATAAGTTGCCTGTCATTAGTAGCCATGTGCACAGGCTGCTGTAATACCAGAGTGCCCTAGACTATTGATTATTTATCCTGATCAGAGTAATTAATCAATAATGCAGGGCAGTCTGCTGTTGCAGAAGCCAGTGATACAGTATGTCCCCCTTTTCTGACTGTCCTCAGAGGAGCTCACAATCTAATTGTACCATGGTCATAGTCTAATGTGTGTATATATATATAGCTCTGACATCTTCTGAAGCACTGTATAACTGTTAGCTCCGTACACATCCTAATGACTCCTGTTACCCTCTAATTCCCCCAAAATCTGCAGTAACATGCTCGGCACCCAAACCCCTCAACCCTTCCATGAAAAAAAATTGGTTGTTGGGGGGGGGGGGGTGCGTTATGTGTGGGGTCTGCAAATAATCAGCTCCGGGTGTCAAATTCCCTAGGTATGCCACTAGTCAGTAGTCACCCCGAGCTTCTTGGTTACTCTGTTGTACTGGTCCAAGCGATATCCCATCCCATAGAGCCATATCAATCTCTGCCATGCACTGAGGAGGACCAACAGTCCAAAACAGGCTGTCTGCATGATAGGTTGTTGTGGCTCTGTACATTTTAGAAGCTGTAGGCTTGCTATATGCCAGCTGTTCTGGATGTAAGCCTGGCTTCAGGGGCATAAAGAGATCTTTTGCATGTTCATTAGTGATGCATTGTGGGTAACCACAGTTGCTCATTTAAAGCTAAATTATGTCAAATACCTTCTGCTTTAAGAAGGCAAACCATACTGAGCATTGCTTTTTAGTAGGAGGTCTTCTCAGTCTCTTTTAGTCCCCTATACTTTCCTAGTGGTTTTGGGTCACCCCGAGCCTGTTGGTTACTCTGTCCCACATTATCCTTAAAGCGGAATATAACCCTGCATTTCAACTTTGCTCTAAAACATTATTTACAGTATATTATATGCAACCAGCATTTTTTTTTTTTACTAGACCAGCATTGGAAGGGTTACACAGAGTTTTAAAGTTCCTGGAGATTTCTGCAGAAGCTGAAATAGATACATTTTGTTTACATAAATGTATCTAAGTGTTGAATGTTACACACTTTGGCTGTCCTCCAGCTCAGAGAGATAAGTCAGATTCAACACTTAGATACATTTATGTAAACAAAATGTATCTATTTCAGCTTCGGATGCGTCTGCAGAAATCTCCAGGAACTTTAAAACTCTGTGTAACCCTTCCAATGCTGGTCTAGTAAAAAAAAAATGCTGGTTGCATATAATATGCTGTAAATAATGTTTTAGAGCAAAGTTGAAATGCAGGGTTATATTCCGCTTTAATCAATTGCTATTTCATTTCCCCGAGGCTAAACCATCACTGAGGATATCCGCTGCTTCCACATAGGCATATGTAAGGTTAGTTGAATTTTTCACCCATCCGATGCGCTGCGAATATTAAAACAAGCGAGATGATTGGTTTGATCTCATTGAGCGGTAATGCTTTGCAGTCTATCAGTTGCTCTTTAAAACATGAATAGTAGAGATTAAAGTGTGTATTTAAAAAGGTCACGCCTGAAGTGTGTGTTAAATTGTTTCATATAGCTGAGCGATCTCTCTGTGCCGCATAGATGTGAGAATTGGATTTAGATGTATGCTTAATCTATACCCTGTAGAGTACTAGATGAAATGGCAGTATCTGGAGACTAACGATCCTGCATATAAGTACAGTGTCTATCTCTCTGCAATATGTCAGCATGGGGTCAAGCAAGAAGCACGTTAATCTGCATTTAAATGGAAACTACATTGCATTATCGATCTAACCCATATCTCAAGCCTATATTAAAATAATATTTACCTGAAAGTAATGATCAAAATCACACTTACAGTGTTTACACACATATGTGATATATCTCCATTATTCTGTCGCCTAGGTTCTTAAAGGGAAGGTTCAGGGATGCTGTGAAAAAAATAAAAATCCAAATCCACTTACCTGGGGCTTCCTCCAGCCCGTGGCAGGCAGGAGGTGCCCTCGTCGCCGCTCCGCAGGCTCCCGGTCTCCTCCGGTGGTGCGCCCGACCTGGCCAGGCCGGCTGCCAGGTCGGGCTCTTCTGCGCTCCAATGTGCGGCTCACTGGTGCGCGCTGACGTCATCGGACGTCCTCCGGGCTGTACTGCGCAGGCTCAGAACTACTGAGCCTGCGCAGAACAGCCCGGAGGACGTCCGATGACGTCAGCGCGCACCAGTGAGCCGCACATTGGAGCGCAGAAGAGCCCGACCTGGCAGCCTGCGCAGTACAGCCTGGAGGACGTCCGATGACGTCAGCGCGCACCAGTGAGCTGCACATTGGAGCGCAGAAGAGCCCGACCTGGCAGCCTGCGCAGTACAGCCTGGAGGACGTCCGATGACGTCAGCGCGCACCAGTGAGCTGCACATTGGAGCGCAGAAGAGCCCGACCTGGCAGCCGGCCTGGCCAGGTCGGGCGCACCACCGGAGGAGACCGGGAGCCTGCGGAGCCGCGACGAGGGCACCTCCTGCCTGCCACGGGCTGGAGGAAGCCCCAGGTAAGTGGATTTGGATTTTTGTTTTTTTTCACAGCGTCCCTGAACCTTCCCTTTAACTGCTTCACCATTGAGGGGTTTTACCCCTTGAGCACCAGAGCAATTTTCACCTTTCAGTGCTCCTTCCATTCATTCGTCTATAACTTTATCATTACTTATCACAATGAGATGAACTATATCTTGTTTTTTTCGCCACCAATTAGGCTTTCTTTAGGTGGGACATTATGCCAAGAATTATTTTATTCTAAATATGTTTTAATGGGAAAATAGGAAAAAATGTGAGAAAAAATTCATTATTTTTCAGTTTTCGGCCATTATAGTTTTTAAATAATGCATGCTACTGTAATTAAAACCCATGAAATGTATTTGCCCACTTGTCCCGGTTATAAAACCGTTTAAATTATGTCCTTATCACAATGTTTGGTGCCAATATTTTATTTGGAAATAAAGGTACATTTTTTTCAGTTTTGTGTCCATCTCTAATTACAAGCCCATAGTTTATAAAGTAACAGTGTTATACCCTCTTTGCATAAATATTTAAAAAGTTCAGTCCCTAAGGTAACTATTTATGTATTTTTTTTATTGTAATTTTTTTTTTTTTAATTACAAAAAAAATAAATAAATTAGGGAGCGTGGGAGGTAATGAGTTAATTTTTAGTGTAAAACTAATGTATTTGTATATGAAAAATGCTTTAAAGTGTAGTTTTACTATTTGGCCACAAGATGGCCACAGTAACTTTTTGTTTATGCGGCCTGCAAGCATAGGCAGTACGCTTGCAGGAAGTGTTATGAGGTTGGGAAACATTTTTTTTCACAATGATCGCACTGCTTCTCATAGAAGCAGCCGATCATTGCGGGGGGCTTAGATCAACGAACGGGAACGTTTTTTCCCGTTCATTGCTCTCCGGGCGAGTGGGCGGCGGCGTGCACGAGCACTGGGGCGCGCGCACGAGCGAGCGGGAGCGCGGACAGCGGCGGGAGGTGCGGATATCTCCGTCTTTGGTGTTGACAGGGTGGAAAAAGGGACAGAGATATCCGCACCGCTGGTGGTAAAGTACTTAAACACGCTATACGCCAATCACATAGAGTACCTTAAAGTGAATACTGAAGTGAAAATAAACTTATGAGATTCTGAATTGAATGTGTAGTACGATTAATAAATAGTAGCAAAGAAAAGAGTCTCATATTTATCAGGGCTGTGGAGTCGGTACAAAAATCTTCTGACTCCGACTCCTCAGTTTATGAAACCAAGACTCCGACTCCGGGTACCCAAAATGGCTCTGACTCCGACTCCTCGACTCCGACTCCTTAGTCTAATACTTAACAGGGCTGTGGATTTTGTACAAAAATCATCCGACTCCGACTCCTCAGTTTATGAAATCAACGACTCCAACTCCGACTCCAGGTGCCCAAAATTGCCCCGACTCCTCAACTCCGACTCCAACTCCGACTTCACAGCCCTGATATTTATATTTTCAGTTATATAGTTTTATTTTTAACATTGCATCATTCTGTCATATTTGCAGTTTAAAAGCCACACTAATGGCCCTTTGACTTTTCCTGCAGTAAAACCTTATCACAAGCTGCCTCTTACTGTTTCTTGGCTGTTTAAGCTCTTCAGAAAAAAGGACTGAGTCAAGCCTCATACACACGTCTGACTTAAGTCAGCTGCTCAGCAGAAGCCGCCTTGAGCGGCGAATCACAAAGACTTCCTCCAGGGTGATGTTGGCTTCTCCCCTCCTTCCACACCCGGTGAGCTTACACTCTACTTCTGCGCACTTGGGCCTCAATTCACTAAGCTCATCTCCTGTCTTTAATAACGTTTCTATAGTTATCACCATGGTGAGGAGACATGTAGTATTCAGGATAAGGAAACATTTTACCTCAGACAAACCTAAAGTTAAAGCGGACCCAAACCAAACATTTTTTTTAATTCTAAATATTTAGTTGCACCACTCTGACACATACAAAGATAAATAAACACCCCTTTAAGCCTATGAGCATTTCAGTGCATGCTTTTTACCCTTTTCTTTTCATAACTAGGGTTATACAGGTGGCAGCCATTACTTCTGAGCTTAGAAGGAGGTTTTAGATCATGGGTGTGTTTGTCATCAGCTACCCTCCCTCACAGGGGTGTCGTCTATGTGAAATCTCACACAAGCTGAGATCACCTCCCTGTGACATCATCAGTAGCAGCCTGTGTTTTGTTTTTTATCTCCTCCACCAGTCTGACGGATTCTGTCCCAGCAATATGAGGGAGGGGTTCCTCCAATAAATGTAAATTATTTTATATTTGTCATCATGCAGCTGAAAAAAAGGCTGCTATTTATTATTATAATTTAGAAAATATATTTTATTTCTGAAATATTGGCCTCAATTCACTAAGCTTATCTCCTGTCTTTAATAATGTTTCTAGAGTTGTTACCATGGTGATAAGGCATGTAGTATTCAGGAAACATTTTACCTCAGGCAAACCTAAAGTTAACTCTTCTGTCTTTAAGTTAACTCTCCAATCCTTAAAATAACTCCAAAGTTAAAGATAGGCTGTTAATTAACTGCACGTGAAAATAACCACAGAGTAGGTAAATTAACTACAGAGGAGGTAAATTAACTACAGAGGAGGTAATGTAAGGAATGAAGAGATAAGATAACTCTCTCACTGTGTGGAGGTAAGTTTTCTCTTGCCTTATTATCTCCAGCATGATCTTAGTGAATTGAGGCCCAAGGCTCAGTTGATCACTCAGTTTTTCGCTGGTTTCTTATCACACAGGCCTCAATTCACGGAGCATTAGCAAACGTTTATCAAACACTTTATTAAACGTTTGATAATTTACCTCATGGGTAAAATCTCACTAAGGTGTTATATATTTGTTAAACGTTTTATCGGTAAAACATTCGATAAATATATAACACATTAGTGAATTTAAAATGAGATTTTACCCATGAGGTAAATTATCAAACGTTTGATAAAGTGTTTGATAAACGTTTGATAATGCTCCGTGAATTGAGGCCACAGTGTAGGTCATTCCTTCTGTGGTTTCATGCATTGGTTCATATTTGCTCACTTTTCCACCGGGCTATCTTTCAGCCTATCCTGCACTTCTTACCACTTATTCATCGTTTTTTAAAGCCTATGGTTGTTGCATTTCCCCTATCACTATTTACTGTGTTTACAGACTTATCTAAAGCACTGACACTCAGCCGGTTGTTGGGTAATTTAACTGTATCGGGGGGTTGAGCCAGTGTATTTATATTATTATATGCTTGGTTATATTATTATTCATGTTCACTCTGGACTTATTGGTTTTTTAATTGTTTTTAATTGTTTTTATTTGCTGTAACACAATGTGCTAATAAAGCGTATCTGAGATTCCTTTATAACTTGGTGTTATGTGGTTCTATGGGATCCTACTTTTTTTTTAGGTTTTACATTGCGTATTTGGGATTCCTTCTGCACATCCATGTTGGTGTTATTCTTGCCATTATTTTTGGTGATGAGCTTTTTGATTGAGGCTACTTGCACACCAAGACGTTGCGTTAGGTGCCACGTTAAGGTCGCATAACGTGCACCTAACACAACGTATGGTGCTGCAAGAGAGGACGGTAGAGTGAGCCGCGTTAGGCGGCTCTATCCCTATAAGGTCTCCCAGAGTGGCGCTGATTGGCCGGCGGAACCACGTGATGCGGAGCGTGACACTCCGCATCACGTGGTCCCGCCGGCCAATCAGCTACCGCCAATGCAGTGAATATTAAGTAGCCATGTGCACGGCTACTGTAGCTGGCTCTCCCCGCCTCCTCTCTGCCCCCCATTGAGCATGTGCAAACAGTCTAACGCGGCTATAGCCGCTCCAACGGCGTAGCATGCTGCACTTTCCGGACAACGTGCAGCATTACATGTAACGCAACGTGGGCTGTGTGAACAGCCCACTTGTGTTACATTGCTGTGCGTTGGGGGAGCGTTACAGTAACGTCCCTGTGTGTAAGCAGCCTTAATAGATGATGCTTGCCCACTTTTTGATTTGTAATGTTAATTCGGCTGAGGCAGCCAATAATGAGCACCTCAGCCAATAATCGTGTGTGTGTTTGGCAGCCGTCAACCCCTAACCCGCGAGCAATCCGACGGGCAGATCTACTCAGCCCCAGGGGCGCCGACCCTCCCATCGATCCCATTGTACACGCCACTCCCCTGACCGCCGGGGGGCTTGTCATCCCTCTGTTATCCCCCCCTCCCCCTCCGGATAGCAATACAGTGCATTGTCAGCTACACAGTGATGTCGTCCAAGAGGATCAGGTCCTTATCCCCAATCGGTGACATGATTTGAGTGTGTGTATGCGGCCATAGACCAAGTTGGTCAAATAGCTCAGAGAAGCTCTTTTGCACAGCTAACAACTCAAGTGTTTTAACTCTTCCTGCACTGGAAAAGTACATGAGACTTTTTTCTTTGCTACTAATATTCTGTTTGCTAACTGTACTACACATACAAATCATTACCTCATACGTTTATTTTCACTGCACATTTCTTTTAGTTGGGGTCACGGGGTAACTGAATTTGTCACAGTCTATTCATTATAGCTAATTAGAAATACAAAATACTAATAAGGCATGCATAGATAAAACTAACTGCATAAGCATTTAAAGGGCACCTGAAGCGAGAAGAATATGGAGGCTGCCATATGTATTCCCTTTTAAACAATACCGGTTGCCCAGCAGCCCTGCTGATCTGTTTGGCTGCAATATTGTCTGAATAACACCAGGAACAAGCATACAGCTCATCTTGTCAGATTTGCCAATAATGTCAGAAACACCTGATCTGCTGCATGCTTGTTCAGGATCTATGGTTAAAAGCATTAGAGGCCAATGATCAACAGGTTAGCCAGGCAACTGGTATTGATTAAAAGGAAAAAATATGGTAGCTTCCATATACCTCTCGCTTCAGGTTCCCTTTAACCACTTCACCACTGAGGGGTTTTACCCCCTGAGCACCAGAGCAATTTTCACCTTTCAGCGCTCCTTCCATTCATTCGTCTATAACTTTATCATTACTTATCGCAATGAAATGAACTATATCTTGTTTTTTCCGCCACCAATTAGGCTTTCTTTAGGTGGGACATTATGCCAAGAATTTTTTTTTCTAAATGTGTTTTAATGGGAAAATAGGAAAAATGTGGGGAAAAAAATAATTATTTTTCAGTTTTCGGCCATTATAGTTTTTAAATAATGCATGCTACTGTAATTAAAACCCATGAAATGTATTTGCCCTTTTGTCCCGGTTATAAAACCATTTAAATTATGTCCCTATCACAATGTTTGGCGCCAATATTTTATTTGGAAATAAAGGTGAATTTTTTTTCATTTTTGCGTCCATCCCGAATTACAAGCCAATAGTTTATAAAGTAACAGTGTTATACCCTCTTGACATAAATATTTAAAAAGTTCAGTCCCTAAGGTAACTATTTATGTATTTTTTTTAATTGTAAATTTTTTTAATTACAAAAAAAAAAAAAAAAGGGGAGTGTGGGAGGTAATGAGTTAATTTTATGTGTAAAAGTCATTTATTTGTATGTGAAAAATGTGTAGGGTGTAGTTTACTATTTGGCCACAAGATGGCCACAGTAACTTTTTGTTTTAATGCGACCTCCAAGCTTCCTTCCGGAAGCTTGGAGGAAGTATAAGGAGGCTGGACACGTGAGTTTTTTCTTACAATGATCGCGCTGCCCATAGGAGAGCAGCGGATCATTGCGGGGCTTAGATCAACGAACGGGAATGGATTTTCCCGTTCATTGATCTCTGGGCGAGCGGGCGGCGGCGTGTTTACTAGCGGCGGGCGGCGTGTTTACGAGCGGGAGCGCGGACAGCGTCGGGAACGCGGAAAGTACGTATTTCTCCATCCCTGGTTGTTAAAGGATGGAAAAAGGGGCGGAGAAATACATACGCGCGGGGGTAAAGTGGTTAAAGAGACACTGAAGCGAAAAAAAAATGATGATATTATGATTTGTATGTGTAGTACAGCTAAGAAATAAAACATTAAGATCAGATACATCAGTCTAATTGTTTAAAGTACAGAAAGAGTTAAGAAACTCCAGTTGTTATCTCTATGCAAACAAGCGATTAACTCTCCGACTAATGCTACGTACACACATGCGACAACGATCGTTCGTTGTCAACGACGAACAAACTTTTAATTGATGAAAGAACGACCTAAGTAAAGTTAGTTTTAAAGGGTGTGTAACGATCAGGTCGTTAGAACGAACGTTACATCACGTAAAAGCAACTATTGCGCCTGCGCATAAAATGAAAAGTTCCATGGAGAAATAGTGAAATGCCCATGTCAAGTCTAGTACGAACGACCGTTTCCAACGATGTACTACTTTTGCAAACGATCGTCGTTGGAAAAAATCCGCCAAGCTAGATAGTTCGTTTTTAACGATCTAGCTCGTCCGTCGTTAGACTTAATAGTCGTTGGCGGCTTTTTTTATAAACGATCGTCGTTTGAAACTATCGGGGAACGATCGTTTCAAACGACTATAGTCGCATGTGTGTACGCACCTTAAAGAGACTCTGTAACAAATTGTTTATCTTTATTTCTTCTATGCTATAAGTTCCTATGCCTTTTCTAATGTGGTCTGGCTTACTGCAGCTTTTCCTAATTGCACAGTAGCTGTGTTATCTCTGTTATATG
The DNA here is from genome assembly GCF_040937935.1 of Hyperolius riggenbachi. Taxonomy (NCBI): domain Eukaryota; kingdom Metazoa; phylum Chordata; class Amphibia; order Anura; family Hyperoliidae; genus Hyperolius; species Hyperolius riggenbachi. The sequence goes on from NC_090646.1 coordinate 632,923,846, forward strand.
ATCTAATCTTCTCTCTATAGTCGGCACAGTCAGGCTGAGGCAGTCAGACTGGAATGTGCAGGGCTGCTTGTGATTAGCTAGAAGCTGTACACACCCCCTGCAGGCTCTGTGTGACTAACACACTCTGCTTAGCTGAGCCTATTAGAAGCTGGTTAGTTTGTTTGTAAACACTGCCTAAAACTGGCAATTACAAGCCAGGTTTGCAGCAGAGAATGGCAGAAACAGCACAGAGGGGACCAGGAGCACATAATGAATAGAATGGTATGCTTTTTATTGTAAGAATTTCAGAGTACAGATTCTCTTTAAGTCTTAGTCGTGGAGAGGGCTGTTATCTGACTTTTATTATCTCAACTATAAGTGAACTGTTTTCTTTTTCTCTGCTAGAGGAGAGATCATTACTTCACAGACTGCTCTGAAAGACTCATTTTGAATGCTGAGTGTTGTGTAATCTGCACATATTATAGAATGATGCAATGTTAGAAAAAACACTATATACCTGAAAATAAAAGTATGAGAATATTTTCTTTGCTGCTAATCTTCTAGTAATTATTCATAGTACACAACCAATTCACTATATCATTTTTTTTTTTCGCTTCAGTGTCTCTTTAAAAGCATAAGAAATAGAGAGAGAGGGAGATAGAGAAGAGAGTGTGAGAATCGCAGCTGCAGAAAGAGAGAGTCTAGGAAAATTATGGATGTGAGTCCTGGATTTTTCTCTTATTTGCACTGCCATTTTAATTAACTCTGGGATTTTGGGATTTTATGATGGGAGTTCAGGTGAGGAAGTACAATTCACCCCAGATTATGCTGCTCCCCCTTTGAGGAGTAATCAGGTGGTAAATAAAAGACAGCTTGGTGCAGCCTAATCTGGGAGAACACACATGGTGTGTGGTAGGCTGCAAAGGTACTGTAAATCTGAGGTGACAAAGACTGCTATATTTAAATACTTTTGATTTAGGACAAGCATTAGGCTTGTACTCTGTAGAGAAGATTTCTCAATTTTAGTTAGTAGCCCATCCAGTGGTGAGTTTTTTGTCTATGTACATTTTTGCCTGTATACATTTTTATATTGTTGGAATAAAGTATGACTGAAGCTGGATGTGTGCTTATGCTTTGCCTACTGAATTTGATACAGATGCAGAGACCTCTTCTCTCCCTCATGGCTCCCCTAGTAAGCGGCTTCTGCTGATGACGCAATCAGCAGATGCCGGCACTAGGGGAGCAATGAGGCCGAGTAGAGGTCACTGATTGCGGTGGGCTCTGATTAGGTGAGCCACGCTGCAGTTCCTTGCATTTATTCAGGGGGAGTGGAGGAGGACATGAGGGAGGAGCAGAGGTGACACAGGGACAGTACAGGGAGTCCCCGACATAGGGGTGGGTCAGCAAGTCGTATCGGCGGGATGTCAGGGACTCTGTATTTGGCATAAAAGACTCAGTGACTTGTTTTCCCCATTTTTGTGGGAGAGAAAGTGCATCTTATATGCCGAAAATGATGGTAAATGTTTTAAGACTGCAGAATTCTCTTGCTTGAGCGTATAGCACAGGAGTTAGTGGAGCGTACCATGTATAGATGGTCAGAGGGTCAGTGAACTACAACCGCAGATAGCGACGCTAAACATGGTGATTATTACACTGTGAAGGTCCCGCTTTTTGCATGAAATGATCATTTGTAATTCCAGATTGGAGAATTAATATGTGGCCAGACAATTAGACCCAGTGTTGAAATGGAAGTGCTGAGTTGGAACAAATAGCTGGCTAATTAGAAGAGTGTAATGAATTTGCGCCCACTTTTCCTCCCATGTCTGGTGATTGGCACTAATTATTTATGGCAATGAAAGCAACAATGTATCAATATGTACGTCACATTATAATTATCTCATATATAAAGAGAGTGTTCTACCAGCAAGCATTTATTCCGAGCTATTAAACTTTTCTAATTACCGTATTACTTGACGGTAATTAATGACGTGATTTTCATATATTTTGCAGGTTATAATGTCGTTATCATATATCATAGGCCATTTTGTTGGTTCTGCAAGGCAGGGCCGGGCCGAGGCAGAGGCTGGAGAGGCTCCAGCCTCAGGGCACAGTGTAGGAGGGGGCGCACAACTCATTCAGCTGTCATTCCCAATTGTGTTTGAAGCAGAAAGAAATAAGAAAAGGGGATACATGACAGTGACTGCAAGCCAGATAACTAGAGATTAAGGTGTTGGGGAGGTTGGGGGCTCTGGGGCACCTATTTATCTAATAGCAATCTGTGTGTGACAGCTGGGGTGGGAGGGATGGAGGGGCGCACTTTGCTGTCTCAGCCTTGGGTGCTGAAGGACCTTGTCCCGGCTCTGCTGCAAGGTACAGATGTCCTGCTGCTGTGAAACGCTGCGTCTCCATATTAAAGCTATCTACTACACCCGACCGTGATGAACATTCATAGAACATTTTACTAATTGGTATTTTAAAAGGAACTGTAAGGATTGAACTTCATCCCAATCAGTAGCTGATAACCCCTTTCCCATGATAAATCTTTACCTTTACTCGAATAGATCATCAGGGGGTCTGTATGGCTGATATTGTGGTGAAACCCCTCCCACAGTGTGATGTCATGACCATGGTCCTGACAGTTTGCTGTCTGTGAACCTAGTTGCATTGTGGGAAATAACAGCTTTTCCCAACTACCAAACAAGGTATATTCTCCTCTGTGCATAGAGCTCTCAGTAATGAACATTCTGTACAGATCACCTGGCAGGACTGAAGATGTCACCACCATTTATACATTTCAGAATGTAAATCAGGGAGAGGAAAGATCTTACAATGGGCAAATACTGGACAACTAAGGCTACTTTCGCGATGCTGCCCACTCCCCCGTTGCAGTGGCCATTGGTCTCTATGAGACTGGCCACACTACCCATCCCATGGTCATACCTCCCAACCTATTGAGATGAGAAAGAGGGACACTTAAGCCACGCCCCTGTCACGCCCCTGATCACTCCCCCCCCCCCACACACACACGCCCCACATCCCTAGTTATGCATCCATAAAGATTTTATAAGAAAAATATGTTGTTTTTAATTCAAACCCCACTGGTCCTTTCTATCCTGGTCCAGTTTCCTTCATATTAACAGTATAAAATTAGTAATATATCAATTTAAAGGATGGGAATAAAGTTTAGAGTCAATCAAACACGTTTTTTAGTAGAGAAATGTATATATTTACATAGAAAGAGGGACAAGGTCCTGAAAGAGGGACAAATGAGGACAGAAGGACAGGGCCCTCAAAGTGGGACTCTCCCTCCATAAGAGGGACAGTTGGGAGCTATGCCCAAGGTATGACACGATGCAGGCATTTGCAATGGAGTCTAAATAGATTGTTGCGGTGGCAGTGCGCATGCGCTTGTGCCGATTGGGGGAAAAGCAGTGACGTACTTCCTCTCTAGCAGGGAGCATGTCACTATTTGGGGCAGGGGGGGTGGAGCTGTGCATATTACCCTGTTGGAAAACTCTGCCACAGGGTAATGTGCATGGGGGAAATGGTGCGGTGCAATCGTACTGCCCCGGGCTCTCCTGCTGCAGGACAATCGCACTGCACCATGTGCAAAACCAGCCTCAACTGCGCACTTGCCACTGATCTTGCAGGCAACGTGCGCCATTCAGTTACAATGTAATGCAACTGAATGGCATAGTGTGAAACCACACATTAGCGTTGGCACATGGGCAGTTACTGTGCAGCAGACAAGCACCTAATTTAACATTTAGGGGATGGCTGCTTCCTGCTTAGATGTACATGCAGCAGGGGACAGGTTCCTCCACACAGCACTTCCCAAAGACTTGCCACTTCCTGCAAGCGCCCGGAAGATCCCATGGAGAATCTGACAGGATGTGGCTACACTCAGAGCCGGATCATCCACAAAGCAAACCTAAGCAGTTGCCTAGGGCCTGGGGCGAGTCTAGGGACCTGGCGGATGCTATCCCCCACCAAATCTTACTAAAACAGCCAGGTGACCATCAGCGGTGGACAAAAACTGCTATCTTCCTTACTGTCCCATTTCATCTCAATCCTTTCTGGCCACACTTCCTGTCACCGTGAAAGAGGCCTTATACAGTTTTAGATGAGACCGTTTGTTTTTAAGCAAAGCAATACAATACAAGCATCATGTCTGGGCAGAGCAGGTGCATCCACTAGGCAACCTAGGCAGGGGCCTGGGGCCTAGTAAGTGTCAAGGGGCCCACAAGGCACCTTCTCTGACCTCTCTCCACTTCAGCTTACCTAAAGAACCATAAGGAGACCTCAAATCTTTTACCTTGCCTAGAGTCCCATCACCATACCTCCCAAGGTTTTGAGATGAGAAAGAGGGACACTTAAGCCACGCCCCTGCCACACCCATGATCACGCTCCTGGCACACC